>NC_044014.1:40985404-41316576 GCF_900496995.4 Aquila chrysaetos chrysaetos
AGCGGTCGCCTAAAGTTTTTTTCCTTTGCCAAAGCCAGCAGAGGCCAAGGCACTGTTGGAACATGTGTGTACTTCCCTTAAATTCCACATACAGGTTTTATTTTAAAATCTTGTGCAACTTGTAGCTATATTTATATGCCACTTACCTGCACAAGACACCCTGCTTCTTTTTCATAAGTGTGCATGTGAGCATAAGTCACAACATCTTGGGCCTGTTGATTCTGTTGCCATGGAAAATCCACCTTGTTCATTGTCCCTGATGGTTTCTGCTGCTGGGCAATGTGGGAGACCTTTAAGCCTGTGTAGAAGGGCCTCTTCCTGGATGAGTCCTGACTGTCAGTGGTACTTCATAGCTCTTGGTTTTAGTGCCCATTTCATGGGTAAGCAGTAGAATGTGTTGTCCAGTGCCTCTTGTGTGTTCCTTTGTGAATGTGGTTTGGATCATAGTGGATTGGCTTTTTTTCTGGAGGAAGGGGAAGCCCTTGTTCCGGTTCCTGTTGAACTATTGTGTAAACTGCAATGACACTAGAACATTTTTCGTGTTCTAGAACAGAAGGGAGTCTGAAATTTCTTATGAAATGCTTTTTGTTTAAAAAAAAAACCCAAACCAGCAAAAACCCCAACAACCAAACGTTATTTTTGGGTGGGAGAATGTTCTTTTTACTGCTTACAAAGAAAAACATTATAATGCCCATTTACTAATACCATCCATTTCTTCTTTATGGATACTGAAAAACTTAGTCAGGACTCTGGCATTAAGAGATAGAAGGTGCTCCATGGTGCTTGTTTGGAAAGCTAAGATCACCCTTCTTTTAACCTTGTAACATTGCTACATCTTCTATTATGTTAAAAAAAATACGCTTGATGAATAGCACTCAAATACAGTGAGTCATAAGACCACGCCTCAGTCTGTAAGTATTTATAACATTGAATTTTAGATTTTGATAGGGCTCATACTTCAATCACTTTGGACAGTTACAATCATTAAGAACGCAATCTGGAAAGTTGAAGTCCCTCAAAGTAAACTGCGAAGTACGCTGTAAATACTTGGGCAAGGAGTAAGGGAAAGATTCAGATTTCTGGCTTGCTTATCTCTCTTGATATAATCAGTTTTCCATCAATGGTTTAAAGTTCTGGTTCAGTTTTATTACTACTTTTCCAGTCTATGTAGCATGTTTACAGATGAATGCATCGCAAAAATTGCCAATTATAGATTCAGTCTTAGCATAGCTATGGAGAAGGGGAGAAAAAAACAAGATGCTATTCAGAGGCTTAAGATGAAATTTAATGTTTTCATGCTGGCTTTTTGGCACCTGCAATAGCAAAATACCATGTCATGCTTTTTGAAAAAAAAAAAAAAAAACAACAAAAAAACCCAACAAAAAAACCCCAAAAACCAACAAACCCCATAAGAATCTAAGTAGAGATCTATGCACTTATTTATGTTGAAATGATATTCAAACAGGAAGGTTAATTATGCAGTGAGTTTCAATACCATTTGTCTCAAGTTTGTTTGGCCCGACTATAATGTGCTTCAGGACAAATACGAATTCACTGAGCTGAAATAGTCAAGGTCCCTCTTCACGGTTCTCACCTGGAGTATAAGAAAATGCGTGTCACTGAGCATGCAAAGTTTGCTTTTGCTGGTATAGCTTTCATCAGTCATCCATTTAATGACCCACTTGAAAGTTCTGTCAAAGCCATCATATGACTTTGCTCTTGCTGGGCCATATCCTCTACCATCTCCTTCTCTTTCTTTTAACCTGTTTGTCTTCCGTAACATTTTGTAACTGTTATTTCAACAATTTAGAGATGTGGTTATGAAGAAGTAGGGGTTTTTTTGGTTTAGTCTTGCTGCTTACTGAAGTGGAGGTTTTTAGATGGAAGTAAGGACAAGAGCTATTCGCATCATTTAAGATGTAGGCGTATTATGGATTATGCTGGCATAGTAAACCCCTTTTTTCTTTACTGTCAGGTCTTCCCTGGGAAATCCTAGCATTGTCCACCTTTTAATCATGGTTGAGTAAGTGTGCTTCTAGAATTTTCTTAATTGACCTTAGAAATTTCTATGCTTAATAGTAGTAACTAATTTATAGCTCAGTATTCGATACAGACTTAGGGCTGTTTTTCCACTAAACACATTAATTTGAGTTTATTGACATTGAATGTGGTCTGTTTCATTGACTGATCACTTGGTACTGTGATAGCCATCTTCAGTTCTTGTCAGCTTTGACTATCCTAAATGAGAAAAGAAAAAAAATCCCTCCTTTGTTACTTCAATACTCTCTTTTCATATTATTTCTGAAAGTATGGAATCACACAATTTCAGAGCCAATCCCTGTGGAACTGCTGACTTACGTAATTGGGAAAACTGTCTGCTTATTTCTATCCCTTGTTTTCTGTTTTCTAAAAAGTAACACCCAGGAAAATCTGTCATCTTGTTCCATGCCATCTCAGAGTTGTCCAGGAATAGTAGTTGCGAGACCGCTTTGAAAGTCATTTGGAAATCCAGTCTGTAGTTACCAAATGAAGCACTTACCTCACTGTTCACTGGTACCTTTAAAAATCTCTGGTTTGTGATACATGGCTTTCTGCTCTACAAAGCTATTCTGACTCTTCTTAATTACATCATATTGGGATCACTCTCAGTTCTATTTTATGGAAAAGTTTCTACCAGTTTGCCCAACAGGATTATTATATATAGGTTTCTGTTTCCTGTGATTCCTACCAAATGCCTTAAAAGTTATCACCATAGTAATCAATTTTTCTTACTGTATTATCAAGGTTAATGGAATTTGGTATGTTATGTGTCACAACTAGTAGTTCAACAATTTGTTTTCAGTTTCCTTTAGAGGAATGTCTTGTTCCTGCAAATTTGTTGATGCTCATTGTATGCATTTTGTTTTAACTGAAAATCTAGTGTTGTCTCCTACCTCCCTTTGGTATCCCTATCCTAGCCCCAAAAGTAGCAGACAGTCCCTGATACACTGATCTGAGTGCAAATTACTCTTGTAACAGCGATTGTTTACGCTCAAGGGCAAACATTACAATGGTGTTACACTTCTTGGGTAATTGATGCTTTCTTAGGGGCTGCTTGTTTAGGTATGCCGTATCCTAGCCACCAGATTGGACCATGTATCACATGCTGATTTTGGGAAACTGTTTTGGCAAGTGTTGTCCCATAAAAACCTGCTATTTCAGATTAGCATTTTCTAATTCAAGATTTTCTGTACTTGTTACGGGAATGTTTTAGTGGTGAACTGCTTGCAGAGCTGTAGAGGATAAGAGCAAACCAGATGTGTGGAGTCATTCAGTAAGTAGGCAGGACTAAAGAGCTAGGTAGTGCAGTTCAGCAGTGGACTTAGTCATTTGGATTATGTAAAGTTTCCATCCACAAACTGAAATTTCATATTGAATTCCTGCTCACTTTTTACTGAATTTCAGTAAGTTGTTGCTTAGACCTAGTTATCTGCAAGATTTGTTTCTCATCACAAGCTTTGCAAACTACTGGCATCTCCTTCCAGAGTTTTGAAGGCTGATGCATTTGGAATTCACTTTGTATTTGATCTGGCTGAGTTCAGATTTGGCAGCCTTTGGAGCGTGGTCTAAGATGCATGGGTTTGATGCAGATTGGGATTAATTTTTTGTGTGTTTATTTCCTAACAGCTTGGTTGCTAATAGCTTTCCAGCTGCAGCTGTGGCAGTAGCTTTTAATGGTTTTGTGCAGCTTTGCAGGAATTGATTTGCTTGCTTTTTGTAATGAGGCCTACTGGAAACATACATAAGCATTCTAAAAAATGGTATCTAAATAAGCACAACCAAATGATAAGGGAAGATTTTTGAACAGTGACACTAAGAGTTTAAAGTGACGATGCTACTATGGTGCAGAATGCCAGACTTTCTGTTTCTAGGATATGATACAAAGTCTTTATCTGGGAGAGCAGGTTCCAGTTGTGTTGTAGTTCTGAAACTTCTGGTGCATGCTTTTACTACTGAAAGCTAGCCAGCAAGGCTAGCGTGCAGCATGTCAAACACATATTTTCTTTAAAAAGACATACATACATGCATGCACAAGATGAGCAAAAGCCAATTGTTGAATGTGATGTGTTCCCTTAAGGTCCCTTCTTGTGAAACTGATAACAAGCAGTAGGATCCTCATGAGTTTTTCTTGATGATCAGAAGGCATCCTACCCTTCGGAACCTCCAGCAACTGGATAGGACGTGTGCCTGTTTGCTACAAAATGGGGAATCCTTACAGTATTGGGGGAGGGGGGGGAAGAGTGCAAAATCAAGGAGCGTGCCTAATTGAATTTGTGGCTTGCACAAAGTCTGACTTGCGTGTCCAAACTTCTGTTGCCATTAAGTTTAGCAGATACTTTAAATTTGGTCCCAGAAGTGTGGTGTGTGGTAGTATAAAAAAAAACTTAAACAAACAAAACCCCAAACCTTAACCCCTCTGAAACCCCAAAATTGCCCAAAACAAGATAACACCACCCGTCCCCAACAACAACAGCAAAAATGATACTAGCTTACACTTCAGTGGAAAAACTGATCTAATGAAAAGGCAGTTTTTCTTTCTGGACATTTGATACTTTGAGAGGTAGCTATTTTCAACAGTAAACAACACAATTCACAGATGAGTATAACACTTCCACCAGGAAAATTGACAAATTTATCACAGTTTAGAATTTATCATTTTTGTAGGGAGACTTTGGAGTTTCCTACCCCAAATCATCTCTTGTCAGTTAAATGTTTTCCATCTGTTAACATTTGCCCTCTCTGTGGGCTGGCTATTGTGTCAAACAGAATTATTAGGTGTTCATCATATGTTCACTATATAGCAGATAAAAAGCTGATACAAGAGAATATTATCATAAAGTCGGTGTTTTCACCTGAACAATTACCCAAGAGTGGCAGATGGCTATTATCTTTTGACAATATTTTATAGACATAAATGAAATAGCTACCATTTAACATAATACGGTCTGCTTTGTTGCACACATTGTAAAACAGGTAATGCAAAAGGTCTCCCAATTATACACCACTAATCTAGCAAAAGGAAATAGATGATAAATTTTCATGTTTGTTAATTCCCACCCCACCCCCCGAGGAAATTAAATCTGTTGAAGGTGATAAATTGACCAAATCTCCAGCTGATCCAAAGACAGACATTGAGTATTCCCTAGTAATTGCAAATTTCTTTTATGCTGTTTGGTCCAAACTAGGAAGATTGTCAGCTCTTCATTCTATAGCATCTGCCCTGAAATTATTAACTAGGATATTAGCTATACATTGATTTTTAAGATATGTGCTATGAACTATTTCCCTGTAATCTGGCTAGTTATTTCACTGTTCAAAAGACATTCATTTCTGATGAGATAAGACTGGAGGTCAATGAAGAACTCTGTAATTTGTGGCGTAAACTAATTCCTTAGATAACGTGTTATTCAGAAGACGTTGCTTTTGCCTTATTAAATTTAAGGATTTATGATATATCAAGGCCTTTCTGAGTTTTCAAGAGATATTTTCATGAAGTTAGATAATATTTTAGCTAGATTTGGATTTTGAATGCAGAATTTAGAAAGCAACAATAAATTTTCCATTTCCCAGCCACAGAAGGGCAGAATACAGATTTATTTATGCCCCGTTTAGGGCCAGCTCATATTTCACCTAAGGCAATAAAACTGCAGACTTCAGCTCTTCTCTTTTGGCAGAGCAAATGATATGGAAAATTGAATCTCTACTTTCATAGCACTGAGAATACAACTTCCTTCCCACTGTCCCCAGCCTCTGTCTGCTTTAATTCATCAGCTGTGTAAGCAACTCTGCCTTCAGAAGAGGCAAGTGGGGCACAAAAGACCAAAGACTTGTGGAGCATTTTGCGTATGATGCAGTCTTCTGCTCATCTGCTGAAGGAGAATCCTCTCTTGTAGTTAAGAATTCTCCCCCAGACAGTTCTAGTAGACTGCTGAAAAGCTGATGGGAATTAAGAAACAAATGGGGGGGGGGGGGGGGGGGAAGAATTCCAAAGAAAAGTCTCTCCCCTTTTGTATGTAGTTCATCTACTGGAAAAAGAAGTTTTCCTGAATTTTTACCTGGGGTTTATAAAGGTGACAGAAAGGGAAACTGTCTCCTGTATTTTTGGAGAGGGAATGTTCTAAGGAGAATAATAAATGCTTCGGTTCTGTATTGCTGTGTAAATAAAGGGAACAGGCCCAGACTGAGTATAAATAAAATGGTTTTCCTGTGTATTTTGTGAACGGGATGCACATACTAAGAAAAATACGACATGATTTTGTAAGGCAAACAAATCTCCATTATCCAATAGCTAAAGGGAAGAATGAAAAGTAATTAATTATTACATCTGAGGTAACAAAGTGAGGAGAAAAGCCTAAGTTAAGGCTGACAGTTGGTGGCAAATGTACTGAAGAATTTTATGATCAAATCTGTAAAAGGACTTGCTGATGCAGAGAAGGCATGTTTCAGTAATTTGTGGAGCCTGGATATGTCAGCCCATGCTCTTTTTGGCTGGCAGTTCTTAGCGTTTTTTGCCCTCTATATCACAGAATCGTAAAATCCTTCTGGTTGGAAGGGACCTCAAGATCTAGTCCATCCTACTGCTCACAGCTGGGCCTACAGTGTATTCAGATTAAGGACAGAGATTTTACAACCTCTCTGTTCACTATTCTGGTCAACCTCATTATCTTTGCAGTGATTTCCCCCTGCCACCCCTCCTCACCTATTTCAATTGTTACCTCACATTCACCAGCCTCACACCTCAGTGAAGAAGTGAAAGACCAGAGTCAATTAACCTATTAATGCAGAGTTAATGTTACCTGGCAATGTTCTTCCAGCATGCTGTGTTCACTAAAACTTAAATTTCTAAAATGTAGTATAAGAGATGAGGGATGTATGCTGATTGTGGCTTCTTGGATCTGTCTGGAAGCACTTACTGTATTAGGTGTAAATGTATTTAAATGGTGGAGGCACTTTTTAGAGCTGTTTAGCAAAGCTGGGTGTATAGTGCAGGTCCATTGAAGTACCACATGCTATGGAAGAGGAAGGGGGGGGCCATTTGTCAGTTCCCACATTTGTGATCAGATGTAGGAGAGGTACGTGTACCATGAGAATTCTAATATAAATAACGTAATGTTGAAGTATCAATCTGTCTGCAGTAGCTGAGACAAAAAAAGGTCTTCTAGTCCAGTGCTGCCTAGTCTCCTAATCTAGGCCAAATGGCCTCCTGGTCAGCATTATCATGAGTTAGCATGATCAAATTAAAGTTGAAGGGGTTATTCCATTGTACTTCAAGAAGCTGACATTGTTGAATTGGTTTTTTAGGAAGGTAAATTACAGTCTTTGAAAAATTTTACTGTATGTCCATTATAGCAACTTCGGTGAAGAGAATGCTTTTTTAGGAAACAATGGTTATTAACATAATTATAGTTTTATCTAGGCTCATAGCTGAGATGTGGCTAGTCTGAGTAAAATTTGCTACGTACATTCTGGAAGTTAGTAGCAGTTGGGAAGGAGGGCGGGGCATACTGTGAACGTGATTTGTGCTTATGGTGATTTCCAAGGATTAAACAAGAATGCTCTATTTCTTCTTCTCCCTCATTGTCTCCTCTTTCATGTCCTGGTACCATTTGCAATTCGTTATTTTTTCCCTTCTTTTCCTACAAAGTCAGCATCAAATTACAGAGTATTAATACATAAAAAATTCTTTGTTGCCCTGTACATTATCTTGGATAATGGGAGTATGAACCATCTCCTGTAATTTTGAGAATAAAAACTGAGCTAAGTATTCTCAGCTTTTTATAGCCAGAAGAGAGAAATGGGCACCTCTAAGGCCTAGGTCAATTGAACACACTTACATGTGTACGTAAAGTATGAGGTGGATTATCCCTAAAATGTATAATTTCTCTGAGTTGACATAAGAAGGGTACGTTTAAGATGACTAGGCCAAATGAAGAGTCTAGGGGCAATTTGTATGAGTGCATGTCACCCCTGCATGTTTCTGGAGGAAGGTGTTTCCTTGATCTCATAACCCAGGAGAGAATTGGAGTATGTAGGTAGAGAAGTGACCCCTACCCAGCTGGGTATGCTTATGTTTTTGATTTTTCTGGCTTCTCTTTATGTCTAGTCCATCCAGGTGTCCATGTTTCTGGTCTGCTTTTTCTCTGCCTTTCCTCTCTCCAGATCCTTATCTAGACATCAAGATTGCTTGTATGCTTTTACTGTGTACCTCCTCATTTTCAGAGACCTCAGAGCCTGGCCCATGGAAAGCTCTAGGAAAGGAGAGGGACTTACACATACTGAGAGTTTAAGACTGTGCTTCCTTCATGTCCCCAAGATCCTGGAGTACCTCCGGATGCTGAATAGGGAAGTTGACAGTCCAAGAACCTGTCTGTAGGCTGAATTTTTTGCACAAGAAATTGAGGGCAAGGATTGAAGCACAAGCAGTTAGCATCTCAAACCAACCAAGTCTTATTGTAATCATGTTAAAATGAATGAGGGAAAGAAATAAAACTCTGGAAAGGATTAATATTACTATAGAGTTCTCACTCATGCAGGGAGAGAAATTTTGTGTAATTTGAAACCTTTATTAGCCAATTAAACTGATCGTTTTGGGTTACCAACTCTCTAATAAATAGACATTCACTGTGAGAAACATTCTTATTTTCAAAGATTCTTTTTTGGTGCTGATGTGGTGGGGGATTTGGGGTTTGTTTGTTTGTTTGTTTCTTTTTAGCTTTCTTGAGTTTATGTGCTAACATCTTGGAATCATTCGTGCATATGTGAATGAAAATGAACCTTAAGGAGAGGCTGCCAACTCAATCAATACTTTGTTCACCCTAAGGTAAAATCCAAAAGAAATACACACTTCAGTTAGTACTTTCTGCGAACAGAACTGAAGTTAATGTTTCAGACTACAGGTTGAAGTTTCTAAAAACATAAACAAGAAATTTATTATACAATTTAAAATGTTCCTTCCGTTTTCCTTCAGAAGTCATCTACAGGGACTTGCACAGATAGTGATGGATCCTGAAGAACTTTCAGTACCTTGCCTAAGGGGGTGCCTTTATGCTATCCCCTCTTTTCTCTGCCTACATTCATCTTCATTTTCCATCCCTATTCTTCTGTTGTGTTACAGCTTTTGTCTTGCAGCCTCCAGCTCACTGTTTGAGATAGCTGCCATATTTTTGTGCTTATGTCTCATGATACTGGACACTTAGATTTTACCTTTCTCCAAGTTTGCTCACTCTTTCCTGGAGCTCTCTGGCACCCTTCCTAGGCCTGTTCTTCTCTCAGGAAAATTTGTCCTTGTGGCCTAGTACCCATTAACATGAGACATATCTGTTAACTCAGGAGGCTTTTCATGTATGTGCTTTTCCGAATTTGATCTCTCTTAGCATCACAATTCTCCTTTCAGGAAGAGACTGCAGTTATGGCAGAGTTTCTCAGTGTTTTTTAAAAGTAATAATAATTTATTTTATCTAGCACCTGAAAACAAAAAATATTTGGACCCGTTTCTCTGCATCAGTTCATTTCTGGTCTCCACAGGCAATTTGTTCAAGTGTTTCACCATGCTCATAATGAAGAAATTCCCACTCCCTCTGCCCCTTAAACCAAGTCCTGTTCCCTTTGCTTTGACTTCTGACCAAGTGCCTGTTGGTGCATTTGTCCAGCTTGTCAGGGTTCCTCTGAATGGCAGCTGTGTCCTCTAAGAGTACCAGCCAGCCAGTCTGCCCAGTCAGTGTCACCTCCAGACTTGCTGAGGATGTGTTCTGTATCTTTGTCCAAGGTGTTAATAAGTTGAACAATATCAGCCTCAGCATTGACCCTTCCCGAAGAGTAGCTGTCCTAACTAGCCTCCAGTTTCTTTGAACTACTGACCGCTCTGCTGCTTCATCCACCTTGTTGTTCACCCACCCAGATGCTATCACTCTAGTTTTTCTGTAAGGAGGCTGTGGGAGACAGTGTCAAAAATGTTCTTGAAGTAAGCAATAACCAATGCACTCCCCTCATCCACAGAGCCAGTCTTTCATCACTGAACGCGATCATTTTGGCCATGCTTGATTTGCCTTTGGTAAATCGATGCTGTTTGTTCCTAGCCATCTTCCTGTCCTTCATGTTCCTGGAAATGCCTTCTATGAGGTCTTGTTCCATAAGTTTTCCAGGAACTGAGGTGAAGCCTTAGCCTGTAGTTTTCTGGATCCTCCTCCTTGCCTTTTTTAGGATGGCCATGACAATAGACATTTATATGCGTTTTATATTATAGCTGTATGTGTCTGAAAGCTGAGCATTTTGGAAGCACTGTGCATGCATTTGAGTAAATATCAGAGCATTGTGAGCCCTGCTTCTCAATACAACTCTTGGTCTGAGACAGAATGACAGTGTTGTCAGCTGCACTAGCAACAAATAACGCTAGAAATCATCATCCAGTTTTTTAGTTTTGGCAGATAAAATAGATTTAGTTAATACAATCATAGAAGAAAGGATATTTATTTTCCTTGTTCTGAGTAATTCTTTTTCTCCACTTGTTTATTAACTTAAAAATTATTCTATTGAAGTTGCTAGGGACTTTGAACATTAAGTGATTACCAGTGATTTCTTTTTCGAATAGCGACTAAGACACTGTCTTGCCCCAAGTGCCAAGAAACACTATTTCATAAGATTGCTCATGGAGATTTACCCTGGAGTATTCTCTGAACTTTGGTATGTAGCAAAAAGGTGGGAATTAAATGCAGCTTCTTTTCCTGTCTGAATACAGGAGGAATGATAAGAGGGAATTGTATACTGGCACTTGCACCTTCCACTTAGTGGTCTTGTTCTCTTAACTTTGGCACCAGAAATTGCTGAATCTAAGTATGGATATTATTAATAATTATTTCCTTTCAAATATCTTTTTGGGGTTCACCAAAGCATTATGAGTCTGCGGGAGCACATCTTCTGCCATACTAGGTAGTGCTATTATTGGAAAACTTGAAATCTTTTCAGAGTAGCACTGTAAGGTACCACGTCCAGGGAAACAGGAGTGGTCTGAAAGGAAGTTTACTTTTTGTACGAAGTTTCTTTGCTTCCCATTTTATCATGCTGACAGACGGTAAAAGATAGAAATCATTTTGGTCAGGCTAAACTATCACTGCATAAATTTCTATATCTTAATTTTATGGTTTAGGGCTTGCAGAAAAGTATGTTTTATTTTCCATCTTGTCTTCAGGAGACCAAACAAGTTGAGTTTTCTAATGCTTCTTCATATAATTTATTTCTTAAATCTCTAATAATTCTTTTTCTTTTCTTTTTTCTGTAATGCCTCCATTTGGTCCACAGTTTTCTTGAACTGAGCGGAGGAACGTTAATAAAACGTGCTTCAGCTGAGGCCTTATCAGTGCCAAGTGGAGTGGAAGGGCATCACCTGTCTTTTTCTTCTGATGACGTGCAAAGGAAGAGCTATGGATTTTGTCCCAGAGACAGTCTGAGTCATGGCTTTGTCAGAGACAGCTTTATTATCCAGTGGTTAGCTCAGCTGAGATATGATTTTTGGCCAATACAACTAACACCAAGATCCCAAAGGAAAATCAGAAGGTACAGTGGACCACTCCTGATAACTGCTGTGATGACTGTGGTGATCTGACAATTTCTTTAAACATCTATCAATCCACTGTTACAATTAACTCTTATATTAGATATTGACTCATGATGAAGAGATGGTACATCATCCTAATCATCCTTTTCTGCTTTGGCAAGTAGGATACTGTGATGAAAATCAAAAGTTGATCTAATGCATTTTGTATAGGAGGAGGAAGCATTTGTAAGAAAGTTACAGGTGAAAAGAATCTCAGCTGGACTGTGACCAGTGCTGATTTCTTTCCTTTTCCATTAGATGTGCTAAGGCAAATTTATAAGCTTGTTTGTGCCTTGAGGAAATTAAGTTAAGCAAGGTTTTGTTGATTGTGAAGTACCTCATCTGGGAGGAACTTCAGAACATTGTGAGAGGCTGTGTGTTGACTGTTGATATGCAGAAAGGTTACGGCTGTATAGTACCAATATGCGGGGACAAGGTCATTTATGCTTATTGAGTTTGTGTATTGTCTGTGCATTCTTTCATGCTGCCAAGAGCTTGTGATTTTTTGACATAAGTATGGCATTTGTGAAGTTCTCAACTGACCCCTTACTTGTGACGGTGTATGGATGTAGCAAGAAAAGATGTTGCACATCTTTTCTAGTACAAGGTGGATGGACAGTACACAGTTAATAAAATCTGTATCTGTCTTTGTCTTCTGTGAAACAGTGTCTGGAAGGATATATCACATTCTCATTTATATTCTCTGATATTATTGTGGGCTTTGATAGTTGAATTCTAAAAGGACTTAAAAGTAGCCTTACCAATTTGGAAGGAAGCAGCTAATTGGGATGTCAGGCCACAACATACAGGTCTAATTGCATTTCCATTGAGCATCTGGCCTCAAATTTGCTTTTTCTTTCTCCATGAAAGTGTTGTTTTTGACATCTCTTAGAAGGGTTTGGAAACGGGGCGCTTCCCATCATGTGTTCCATTCATACAATATTTCCATTATGCCACATGCAGTGTTTTTTGTTTTTTTTTTTTTTAAAATTTACTTGATATTCATATCACACAAGATAACCAGTTAACTGTGTTTTTCCATTATGGAGATTTCAGTTGGTATGTATCAGAAGAGCCCTACCTTTCTGTTTACACAGGACTAAGCCCTTTCGTTGTTGTCTTTGCTGAACAGTTAAAAGGGAGTGTATTCTTCACGCAAAGGCCCTTAAAGTGGAGGTTGTGCTATCCACTTCTGTGATTGTCTCTGTTAACGGGTGGACAATATTAAACCTAATGCAGTGGTGACCTATACTACTTCATTTTAGACATAATTATGGCAGCAGAAGTGGGGTTTTGTTAGTCCTTTCTCCTGCATTCTATGCACGTCAGCCCTCTCTTTCCTTCAGTGCTTCAGCCTTTTTCAGCCTTGTACACGTTCACAAACTGGTTTGTTTGGAAGCCTCCCACTGTGGAAAGCACACAGGAGGAGATGCCTGAAAAAAGAAAGATGAGGTATTAACCTGTACAGCACAGGGTAGTCCCTGGAACGTCTTTGCGCATCTTGTCGTTTGCCCCTTTTTTTCATTTTCGTGTGTTGTGTTTGGCATGGGTGGAACTGAAAGAGTTGCCAGTCCTCTCATTGCCCTGCTTCCATGTAGATGGTAGTCCATGGGTATAGTTAACAGAATATGCACAGACTGAACAAACAGTGCTAAGAAAGTCACCATTATTAAACTTCTCTGCTGATCTTGGAGATTGGTGACATATACCTGAAAGAATATGGACATTCCATACTCATAGAGGCATTCTGTGATGTAGCAGTTTCATAAACTGAACCAGAATTCATAATTTTTGCATAGGTAGAATCCCAAGATACTCATGCCAGACATAGTTAGTAATTCAGGATTACCTAAGAGTGCGTTTTGTCTGTCCCAGTTACCATGGTTGTCCAATTTATTGTATAACATAAAGTGCAATTTAATACTGACATACTGAATGGCAGTCCTGAGTTAACAAGAAACATGTAAGCTCTGAATTATTTCATGGCTTAGTGCAAAAGAAGTTTCACAGTGGTATTTCTGAAGATAGAGCAAATCTGTTGCCTTCACATCTTGCATTTCTAATGTTCTTGTATTACATTCTCTGAGAGACAAAGCAGATTTTAGGTCTGTGTAGGAAAGGAAATTCAATACCAGAACTAGTATGGAAGCTTTTAAGAAGTGATAAGCTTTAAAGCCATAAACATATTATCTTTTTTAATTATATTTTGTGGTATTGCCCTCTGTACCACAAGTTAAATTTTATATATACATCACTTTGCCTGAAAAAAATGGAATATGCCCTTCAGTATTGGTGGTATAGGTGGGCATACTAGCATACCACATATCTGTTCTCTCTGTAACTCTTGACATTACTGATACTGCCTTCTAGCTTAATCTGAATTATTACTCAGGTCTGCTACCTTTTGGTTTTATGACCAGTCTTTCTTACTTTAGTACCAGTATTTTCTTCTTCATCTCCATCCTTCCTGCTGATGTTCTTTTTTCCATTACTATGTATTTGAGTATCAAAAAATAATTTTTAAGCACAAACACAACTTTACTATTGGCATTTGAAAAATAGCACAAATACAGCTTTACTGTTGCCATTTGAAAAATGTTGAGGAAATGGATGTTCAGAAAGACAGAAGGATAATAATTTCTTTTATAAGAAGAATTGTATAATTGTTCTTTGCTTGGCACCCTTCTGCATTTCTCTAATTTTCATTTCTGTCCGTGTCAACCCAACAGTTGTTTCCATCAGTCTACAAGCAACCATTTTCTCCTTGTACTTTCTTCTAGCCAAATCATTGTTCTTTTTTAACTGTTGACATTTTGCATGGGTGACTTGGAAATGCTAATATGCCATGTTCACGTTGTATTTATGTGTGTTAATGATCATTTCTCTTTTCTGGCTGTCTTAGACACAAACTGACATTGGGCTCCCTTCAGTGAGGTCATTATATCACATAGAGCTGAGTGAAATGGCAAAGAAAGGTTCAAGTGTCTCTTCTGTACTGAGTGTTTGGTGCCTTTTAGTGTGGAAGTGTGTCAAGCAGCTCAATTTGTCTTGGCATAGGGCAGCTACTGCCAGTAAAAAAAAAAAAAAAAAAAAAAAAAATTCTGTCAAAGAGGAAACAGCAAAAGCAGCTTTGCAGTTCTACCTGCATTGGAGGTGAGTGTCAGATATAAACATGTTTGATCTGTAAGGAAGACAGAGTCAGCTTATTACAACTCCCATCCTTAGGAAAGACACCACTGGGTACCTCTTTGGTTAACCGTACAACATATACTTCATCAGCTCCCAGGTGTTTCTTTGTCTTTCTTTTATCAAATATTGAAGATGTCCTCTGGATGCTAAATATTGTCCATAGTCAGAAGATAGCAATTACTGTGATACATACTGTTGTTGGTTTGGGGGGGGGGGGGGGGTTGGTTTCTTTTTTAAATAGTGCTATGGAAGAATAGCCTTTTTTTATTGCATCTTTCAGCCCCTTTAGTAGTGGGATGGTTTTGTGCATGTTTATTTCTTTCTTAAAGCTTTTTACTAGGAGGATCATCTTTAACCCATTTAATCTCTCATCCAAGAACTGGTATCTAAGAGACTTTTTGACTTTCAGAGGTTCTGCATCATTATGTGATTCACATAGTTTAACAGCATCTCCCTGCCTATTCCCAAACTTTGTGTTCTGTTTTGTGCCAGAAATGTAAAATTATGAATGTATGTATATTTGTACAGGCGGAAGGTGACTATAACATGTATATGTTTCAATTAGTAAAGTAAAAATGGATAGGCTTTGGATAAGTTGTGGCAAATCATTTAACTAGGCTTGACAATAAACCAGTTGCCATACTGTAGAAAAGATGAAGCAAACAAGAATTCCTTCTTTTCTTCAATGTGGCTTTGAATTTGTGAGGTGATCATGAATTCTAAACAGGAAAATTCTAATAAGGAGAAGAATATTGTAGGAATGATAATAGAAAACAGAAATCTTATCATTAGGCAATGACAGAAATAGCTGAAGGGGGGAAGTATTGTATGGCAAGAAGGCACAGTGAAATAATGTAGCTGTAGTAGGAAAGCCAGTGCTGCATAATTGTGTTAATATATTGGTAGCTGATACTGTAGGTATATAGATATAGATATATATTTGCACATATTTATTTGAAAGTCACCAATAGCGTATAAACCAGTAATATACATAGTAATACAGTAAATACATTACTATAAATAAGAAATGTAAATTGTATGGAAAATACGTAATTAATATACATTTTGTAATAATGACACATTGCAATAATTTAATAAGTAATAGTCCAATTTTAATGCAATTAGGCAAAAATACTGCTCTCTCTTATTCACATAGGAGTTTGATTTAGCATGAACATCCTAACATATTGATGTAAAAGAAGTTAGTTTAGTTGTTGGGGCAATTGTTTGTCAACAAAGATTCATCTCATTATGGAACCTTTTGTCACAGCGGCTTAAGAAGGTTTCAACAACAAGTAACAGCTTTAATCCCTTGAAATTTTCCTTCATTCTGCAAATATTCACTCTGTATGTAAGATTTTGTGGTTTTCATATTTTTCTAACACTTTCTGACTGAATATTTTATTGTTGCTGTTGCTTATAGGAGATTATTACTGTACCTTTGAATTCTAGGATTCAGTAAATTGTTTTAAGAATTTCAAGGACAGTTCAGTGTAGATTTCATATTTTAAGTTTTTTATCCAAGCATGTGTTGGCCAATGCATTTCAACAGAGGAAGAAAAAATGCAATCAACTCCATGTCGAAAATGTGTCTGATTGTGTAAGAGGTGCCATCCTAAAAGAAATGTTGTTTTATTTGCAGAAAGCCATATTCTTGAGGATGTAAACAAGTGTATCATTGCACTGAGAGAGCAAAATGCAGACAATTTAGATCGTGCAGCAGGTGCAATCCGAGGCCGTGCTTCAAGAGTAGCTCATATTGTTTCGGGTGAGATGGACAATTATGAACCAGGTGCTTACACTGAAGGAGTGATGACAAACGTTCAGTATTTGACCAAGAATGGTAAGTCTGATTTTTAAGCTATGTTCTCCGTTTCTTTAGTGGTATAAACTTTCCCTTGTATGCCACAGTTAAAGTGAATCCTGTGATTCTCTGATATAACGGACTAATTATGCACTAATGATTCACTGTATGGTCTCTAATCTCCTTTCAGCATGCTATGCAATTATGATGATACCATGCAGTTCAAAACTAATTTTTAAAGTTTTATTTGAATGACATCATTTATGTAAGGTTTTTTAAGTTATGGAAGACTTCTATCAGAGTTCTTAATTAAATGCAAGTAACAATGTTTGGAGACTTGTAACTGATGAGGCAGCAGCTTTCCACTTCGTTGTATTGACCTCATCACATCTGTTCTAAGCAGATGAAAGGCAAAGTCAGAGAAGGAGAAGCAGGTTCATGATTTGTTTGTACTACCACTTTAAGGACTGTTGACCAGTGGTTAAATATCCCCAGATATCTTCAGTTTTGCTAAGCAAATTTGGAACTTCCTAAAATGGTTAGTGGTGTCTGTTTATTTTTTCATAATATTCAAGAAGAGTGTATCCTATTTTGGAATATCCCTGTACTGGCAGCGGGGTATAACTGCACTATTCTATAAATGGCTTCTGTTGTTTACAACAGTTGTCCTTTATATAAATGAATCTCTGGCCTTTCATAGTGTACTTAATAAAAAAATTATCTGTGGAGCTCCCAGGACTTCCATGTTTTCAGTGGTTGCAAGTCTAATAGTTGGGCAGTTAAAAAACTTGCTATTAAGAAATTTTCTGGCAAGTCTGTATACCTCTGGAATATAGGATTTAGCTTCATGAACTCAGAAGTCTAAATCCTAGCTCTGTCAGTCTAAGCAAATTTCTTAATCAGTTCAAATATGTCCAGGACAGAACCATCTTCATGCGATCAAGAGTGAACTGACATCGCAATGAAGTGGCACAAGGGACAGAATAGTGAGAAGAGTTTGTAATAAACTTGCCTGTTTTTATCTTCTTTTCTGACATTTTGATGAGAAAATCTGAGAACTTTCAACATGACATTCTTTTTTTCATAACTTCTGAAAGTACTACGACAAATACCGAGGGAAGCAGCAATTAGAGGAAAGCATAGTTTTGATTCCCATGTAAAGGCTGAGCCCTTCTTTCTTGAAACTGGTAGTGTTTAAATACATTAGGAGTTGACACTGATTTCTGTTCTGTTGCCTTGCTTTGACAGTAATATATAATGTACCTAAATCCGTCTATCTACAAAAGACAGGAAGACGTGAAACTGGTTTTGGTTGGAATGTTTGCCTGTGTCAAGGGACATCAAGCATGGTGTCATCTCGCATGTCTTTGCAGTACTTCAAACCCAAGAACCTAGTACCTTTACATAATTCATTAGGAGTGGAAAAAAGAAACATGTACTCATTCTTACCTGTATTTATATGATCTGTAATGAACAGACATCAAATCATGTGAGGTTTTTTGATTGCTTGATGGTTTTCTCTTGTTTTGTTTGTTTTGACTCTTTCAGCTTACAGGGAGAATGCAGGTAGGCTGCAGCCCTCAGGTGTAACCCAAAATATTCTATCACTGCTGGGTCTTTGAGGAGCCAGCTGATTGCAAGGTGACACTTCACTAGGAGAGGACTGTGTATTTATGCTGCCATTAGCTCCTGAGTTAGCTTATGTGAGTAACCTAGGGCAGTGAAGTGCATCCTTTATGCCCAGTGAACAGGTACTGTGTTACTGAAGAGAAATTACTGCAGGCAGAGTGTAGAACTAGTGAAAATAAAATTATAGAATAGTAGCGTACACAGAAATTGCAGAGAAATAAGAGAGAGAATGGGAGCCAGAAATAGGAAGGATGCAAATTGGAGGTAATAGGACAGAGAAATTGTGCATAAAGAGGAACAGATACATTTACTGTTTGTTAAAACAAAGACTGATGTTAAATTGTAGCACATATGTTGAGGTAATTTGTAAGAAAAAAAGAGGTTAGATTCTCTGCATTACAGTATATTCAAGAAAAGAGCATAAGATCGCTGAATCTGTCTCTTCAGCTGGAAGACATCAGACATATTTGAGATGAAGTGAGCTATTCAATAATAATATCATAATACTGCTGTACAACGAGTATTAAAAACTGGTGCTTAATTTCTTCGCTCAAGTTGTGTAGTCCTGTTTAGATAGAAGCTGTTGACAGCTGAATGGATCTCTATAGCACCATACAATGGAGTGTCTGCTTTTTCAGGCTCATGTTATTCTGCTCCTCCATTTTGCCCCTTCCTTTTCCCTCAATAAGAAGAAAACCCCCAAGAAAACTAACAACAAGGCCCTGTAAGAGCACCATTTATGTTGTGGAGTTGAGCTCTTAGAAGTTAGGTAATACCAGAACTAAAGTTGTCTTTGCAGCCTTGATTTGCATGCTGTGTGTGTATGCATTATGATGTTGCGATTATGTGGTCATACACAGTTATATTTCAAAACAGCTGCTTAATTCAGGTCACTGGATGGACCTGCTTTCGACATATGCCAGGGTCACATTAGAGGAGGCTGGTGTCCAAGGGATCAGTTTGGAAAGTAATGAAGCAAAGGACTGCAGGAAGACTGAGGATAGTTACAGTTGGACTTGATGATCTTAAAGGCCTTTTCCAGCCTAAATGATTCTATTATTCTATAGTTCATTTGGACTGCCACTGTCTGTACAGAGTTCCTGTGTGATACTAAGTGCCTGAGGCTACAGCTAATTGTGGGGTGCAGGAATGCTTCCGAGCTCCTGATCTGAGTGAGCACCATGCTGACTGCGTCTTTGTTCTACATCACAATGAGATTGGCACATGCTCTGTCCCATCTTGTTCTCAGGTTTGAGTGAGAAGGGCATGTAGGTACCTGGGTAGGAAAGAGAGCTGCAAAGCATTCCAGCCAAATCCCTACTCTAGATGAGTGGAAGGCAGCATTGAGAATCGTGCCCTGGAACTGCATGCCCCAGGGTCTGTATGAAACCTTTACAGATCACTGGAGAAAAGAGTGTTCAGTCATGTGCTCTCGATACTCCCTGCAGGCAATTGTTTAAACCAGCATTTCCTATCTTGATTTTACAAGTGCAAAGGTAGCAGAGCTTCAGGCTGCATTCTGGTACAGTTAAGACTGTGAAAATGTTAGTTTTGGTACCTTTCTGTGATTCCTAATGTCTGGCACTGTTGATTAGACTGAAATATGCAGATCCGTGCATTTTGATTGGGTTTGTGTACTGTTGCGTGAAAGCAAAATGAAACCTTTAGAAACACTGTTTACAAAAACATGAGGTATTTCCACTTCAGAACTGGAAGAGTAACCTTGTACTGTATTTTTAAATATCAAAGTCTACTCTCTTGTATTACTGCCTGCCAGAATCTGCAGCAGTTAAATTTAGGTAAACAAGTTATATTATGGCATATATCTGTTGATATAGTAAAAAGCCTATATTTATTGTAAATTTTGTCTGCAGTTTTGCTTTCATGTCAACTTATAATGATATGCTATATACATATGTATGTATGTATACACATATATAAATCCTGTGGTTGTTTAGGTCTAAGGATCTTGTAAAAAACAAGGAAAAGGCTGGAGACCAACATGAGTATTTTACTTGTCTTAAGGAACTAGTGGAGGTATCTTTCTCTGAATCATTGGAGTTTTGAGTCCACATATTTTTATTCCAGTAGTGCTGATGGAATTACAGCAAACCGTTGTCCACAGCTTTTTATATCCAGAATTATGAAATACCTTATAATTCAAATAGGGCTTAACTTCAAGTTTAGGAATAATAATGAAGTTGTATTTGGAATGAAAAGCAAATTTAACTGTTCTCAAAATTAAAGGTCAACTGTAGTAGGCATTGTTCTGAGACAGACACTAGTATGACACACAATACTGTTCTCACTCCCTTTGAAGTATGGATTAAGACAGAGTTTAATCTCTGAGACAGAATGGTGATATCAAATGTAAAGTTGAACATGGATTTGAAAATTTCTTCCTGCCTCAGAAAATATTTTTAAACCTGTGTCCATAAATGAATTCAGAATAGTTTCTGAGTATGAGGGACATAAGTCAGATTTTTTTTTTTACAAATACCCATAGGTCTAAATTGTGTACGTCTTGTTGAAAGTCATTAAAACTGTTATTCATGTGAAATTTGCACTCAAACTATGAAGTGTAGTAATTGAATTGACTGGAATCTTAACAGTTCTAGAGATTACTGCTTTTCTGATGTGATTCTAGCACAACAAATTACAACACATTGTAATTGGGGATTGAAAGGCAACATACATAAGATGTGTTTTTTATTAAGTGAATAATCATCTGGGTAAGTACAAGTTTTTAGACGTTTCAGAGTGAGGGAGAAACCTCATATCTAAACAGTCACCGTGACTTATTCACGAGGCTCAAGGAGCTTTATGTTGAGTATTACATAATCATAATTCTTTGATCTATAGCAGGGGGATACCAAGGACAATTTGTGGCCCCATTATCTCCTTGAGAGCTGTGTAGACCTATTACTTCTAATTAAAGATTTTCCTCAAATTTCTAGAATTTATGCATGGCCAGTTTGTACGTGTTGTTCTTGCGTCAGTGTGAACAACTCTTCTGCCTACACCTGGATTAAAAACACTTGGCCTCAGTTGTCCAAACACACTGAACTTTTAGACCTGTTCTGGAGAGATTGGGTTTGTGTTCAGTGATTTTCTTTAAAACCTTCACAAGTTTCAGTTACTTTTTTTTTTTCTCCTTCAAGTCCTTTCCTACGATTTTGTCCTAAAAGTCATTCTGTTCTTCCTGACCGAGCTGTCTTCTGTACTGGCAGCATGTTTTAACATCACACTGTTTGCCAGTGTCACTAATGAATTTATTTATTTGTTTATTTCATGGTCCCAAGATTGTTATTTTGGCCACCTTCCAGAGTCTCCTCTCACTTTATAGCTATTTCAGTGTGATCAGTTGTTTAGCCTCCATACTAATACTGATCTACTTCACCTGAAACAGAGCTTTCCTGTATGGTACTTTATTAAATGATTCTGCAGAGTGGATTTAATCTACTGCATTGCTTTTCCCTGGGAAAAGGTAATTTATCTTAGCAATAAAAGATAGTAGTGTTATTTGATATGATCTTCCTTCCATCTTCTGCTTTTTATTTAGCTTTTCCATTTCTTGCATGTTTATGTGCACAACTTAATGACTTTGTATATTTCTAGATGCTTCATTTGCCTTTTTCAAATACAGTGTGCAGGCTTGTCGCAACAGTTTATGCAAAATGACTGACAGTTTCCTCTGTCCATTGTCTGAGTCTTTTGCAGTAGGGATTGTCTGTTTTCTCCATTTCAAGAATGTTACACTCTCTCTAACCCAAAAGACACCCACCAAGGAGGAAACATAAGGCTTTGTGGTCTGTTTTCTCCCAACCACTCTGACATTTGGTACTTTGGCATGTTATCTAAGCCAAAATGGGGAGAGAGAAGCACCTCCAGAGACTTCATTGACTTTTCCTAAGATACATCTTCAGATTAGATGGGATGAATCAGCTGTTGAAGCTCCTTACCTCTTTTGTAGTATAAAAGATACCAATATGGTAAACTTCATTCTAGGTGATTTATTTGGGGGTAGCTAAAATGAGGTGGATGAATCTCACTCATCTATGGTGTGTGCAAAATCAAAAGTTGTCATTAATTTGAAAAGACAAATATATTTAATGAAAAAGATATTTTCCACTGCTCATTCATCACCCTCAGAATGAGATTTAAAGATAATACTTGCTATTTGAGTCTGTTTAGTATTTAGAGCTTTTTACCCTTGCTTGTGAAGCCCAAAGACTGCTAACAAGGACGGAGTCTTTTCACTGTAAAATATTAAAAACTAAAAATCCCCAAAACATTTGATAGAAAAACTGGAGTGAGGCTTGAGTATGCAAGCTTATGGAATTGGTGAACTTGTGAAATTGGTGTACAACTCGGACAAGGAACAGCTTGTAAGAAACTATTCAACAGAGGATTATTGTAAGAGCTTAAAAGGGGAAAAAAGCATTAACTAAGAAAAATGCTGAGGATGTTTGCATGACTTAGCCTAAAATATTTTTTGTTTATAATTACATGATGATTGTAAGACTATAACTTAAGCAATAACCCTTCATTCTTGTGACTATTACTCTATTACAGAGTCAATAAACTCCATTTGGTTAACTCTGAAGCTAGCTTTTTTCCCTGTCAGGCTCTGTTCTAATCCTTCTGTGAAACTATGTTTAAAATGTTGGCTTTAAAAACTGTGAAATTTGCTTCAGATGTGAAGAACGTTCTGAAAAACAGGAAGAAATGTCATCAAAATTTTTTTGTGTTCCAGATAATCAAAAAATGACCCTGATCATAATGCCATTTCTTTTTGCCAACCTTTTTTTCCATTTCCTGTAGCTCAAAAATAGCTTTTCTTCACTTTTAGTAACAGTAACGTCCATGTTGATGATAAACACTGTGTGGGAGTTCGGATGCCTTTAACTACACATTTGGTTGCTTTAAAATGCTGTTGTGCTTAGTGATCATCCAAGATACTGAGAAGAAACTCCTCTTCAGTGTGCTGTTCCCACAGGCTTTGTTCAGTAAAAGCTTCAGAGTGCCCCGTGCAGACTCGCTGTCTAGGGCACTAGTCCGTAAACACACAGTCTCCAAAAACTTTCCTCCTCCTCTAGATAAAAGTTAGTAAGAGGAGCATTTAAAACACAGCATTAACGTAAAATCAGTTCATGTGTATGAATAAGCTAATGCCTTTATTTTTACAGTTTTCAAATTAGTTTTGATATTTTTTGGTTGTTAGATTGTTTTTTGAATTAGGATAGTAAATACGTTTCTGTTACTAGCATGGAATTGACATACATGTTCATGTTCCAGCTAGTTATGTGGGGAGAGGGGAGGGAGCTGAGAGAAAAGTCTCTTGGTTTCAGTGGCATTTGTGGAAGAAACTGGAAAAGGGAGGCTTTCTTGTGAATTCTAATCTTGCTCCCATGACAATGAATTTGCCATGTACCCTGGTGAAGCCTGGTTTACTTGCAGTCTGATTCTGGAGGAGAGGACACTTGTGTAAGCCTTCCTTGAAGTAGGAGCACCACTGTTGTCTTTGTTTCTTTAATTTCCACAAGCCGTTAGTAAAATCAGGTTTTTATTCCTGTAGGGGAAGTGAGGATGATGATATAATAATGTGCAGTAAGTGGATTTTTTTCCAGTCAGTATAATAAATCTGTATTTACGTGTGCTCCAGAAGACAAATTTTGTTTGGTGGGTTTGGGGTCTTTTTTTTTGTTGTTGTTGTTTTTTGTTTTTTGTTTTCTGTAGAATTGCCCTTCTCTGTTCATCATATGTGACACTGTGATAAATCTTCACCACTTCTCCTCACTTGAGCCTACTTCAAGAAATGACTCATGACTTTCCAATGTGTATATAACCTTTATCTATCCCTTTTAATATATTTTTCTTTTGTAGATCTTAAGAATCATTGTTGTGGTCTTGTTCAGTAGAGTCCATTCGTAATGACAGCCCTTCCTTAAGCTGATAACAAGATCAGGGAACTACTGCTGCTCTTTGTACTAGGTATTTTTAACTGAGGCAGACTCTCTAACTTGGACGGTTTTTATCTGTGTGCCCATATCAAAATCATTACCTTCATTTCAGCTGTGACTTTCTTGCACAGGGTCTTCAGTGCCTTAACCTCTGTGATGTTAAGGACCTTTCATTTGCAATTCTGTAGTCTGCCTTTGGCTTCCAGCTCTGTAACCTTTTGGGTTATTTTGAATGTATTTTCCAGAGCCTCTGTGGCAGTGTTTTTCCATTACTGTTGTCATAATGTTTTTCTCGTGGTCTTGCACCTACAAACCCTGATAATACTATTATTTTGCGTTCTTTTGGGAATTACAATAAGCATGCTGTCCCTGTTGCATTTGTCCCTGATTAACTTTCTATGTCTCAGACATGAGTTTTAATAATTATTTCCTTTGCCATTTAACATTCAAAGAATCCTGTTTTCCTGTTGTCTTTTAGAACAGTGCACTGCATTGGAGATGATCTGCCTTAAAGCAGTCAAAGTTTTTGTCTATTTTATAAATTCTTTCCAATAGGAACATTTTAGTTCTTAACCTAGCTGCTTTGGCTTTTTCTGAAGCTGCCTGGAGCTAATTGGTCAGACATACCTGCTGGGTTTTTTTTCCTACAGACCAAAATGTTTTAAATTCTTTGGGATTTACCACTCTTCTAACCATTTGGTTTTGTAACATTGATGTGTCAGAGCATGATCTGCCTCCTAAGCAGGAGTGTGGACTGAGTAACTTTTTCACAAATCATTGGTGCTTATGAGTTAATTCGACATTCCATAGTCTGTGAGGACTTTTTTTTGTTTTAAGTCTTCAACGTGAATCCAGTCTCATTAAGGATTTCCTAAGATGTGAAAAATTGCAGTAACTTCTTGTTCTTCAGCTTTAGATCACTCCGAGTTCTTCATGGCTATCATTTGTTGTTGTTTTCTAACTTGAATTTATAAAAAGCACCTTCCACAGTCTTCATTTTTGCATGCAATATTTTTTTAATGTTTTATGATAAAATTCATAATTGTCATAACATGCTATATCGTAATTATAAAATTATATGGTCTCCTTCCCGCCCCCCAATAACTATATACAGCTAAACATTCCAAAGTCTGCTCTGCTTAAGATTTTCATAGTCTCTCACCGAGACTGCTTTCTGACAAACATGCCCTCAGCTATTTATGTTTCGTTCCTTAGTAACTATGAACTGTTAGATTTGAAAATGAAGCAACAGACCTTGATGGGGGGAGCGTATGCATAATTCATTAGGATTTGTGTGTGCATGTGTATGTATGGATGGATTATAAATCTGTTAACATAGTCAAATTGAGTCTTGCTGAAATCATAAATGATGTGCTTGTGGTCATTTTGTTCACCTCAGATCTCAGTCTCTCAGCACTACCATTCATGGCAGTATTTGGAGAAGTGGCGTTGAATGCATTATATGTGGAATAAATATTTCTGTAAATAGGGCTTCTCCTTACCTTCTGGGGACCAGAATCTGTTTTCTACCAGAATCCCACCGCTGCCAGCACTGTACAAGGTCATCTCTGAAGCCAGTTTTGTCTGCTGTGGGCTTTGTTTTGACTCACAGTTGATGAGAACACCAGACCATCTCCTCAGTTTACCCAGTGCTATTGAACAACTGCAGCTAGAGTAGTTGTGGAATAATTCAGTAGATAGCAGACAAAGTGTAAGTAATATATCCATCAATTTTAGAGCATTCATCATGGCGTTTCATGCAGGAATATACAACTGTCCATCACTCATGCTCCTTTATGATTGCTGTCAGGAATTGAAAATTAACAGGTAGACAGCTTCAGTCAGCAGATTAGAAGATCTGTACCTTGGGCACTGTACAAAAAATTCATTACAGAAACCTTCACCCTTCCAAAGCAATATAAAGCAGCAGCCATGCTTCTCTCATGGAATACTCAGAGCTTGACAGCTAGGTTAGGCAGTAAATAGTTTGATGCCCCTCTTAATCAACAAAAACTTTTGGGAGAAGCTGTTCATACTGCAACAGCTTGTTTTGTTTTGCTCTGTTTGTGGTTTTTTTTGTTTTGGTTTGGTTTGTTGGTTTTTTTTTTTTTTTTTTAATCTGGAGCAATTTCATAACTTCTTTCCTGACCTGAAGCTGCAAGTTAGCATTCCTTGTATCAGACTATTCGTGTTTTCCCAGTAACTTTATTCTTGGTGTTGAGGGAGGCTTAAAATAATTTCCTGAAACTGATGCCTAAGTTTGGTGTCAGAAGTGTTTAGTGATCTATTCTAGAAGATGGCTGCAAGTAATACATGTATTTTTATTGTTCTTTGATTTCCTGGGGCCATTTTTTTTAATAAGCTTTTTTTTTTTTTTAGGAAGAGGTGGCTAGATTTCAGGAAATACTGTGAGGCAGATCTCTGAGGAAGCATTCATGGTAAAAAAAGTAATATTTAATGGCAATACACCAAACATTAAGGGAAGATGATACATTGATTATAACACAAATGCCAAAAAGAAGGTGGGAAGAATCTGAGAATGTGTCTTTCGGAAACAGGAGGGTACTCACTGCACACTTTGCAAAGTACGCCTTGCTAAATTCAGAAATGCTGGGGAAAAGATTTCTGGAAAACAGAGGGCGCTCAGGCTGGCCAGGGGCCTAGAGCAGGTGACCTGTGAGGAGAGGGAGAGATTGAGGGTTTGTTTAATAACAGAATAGAAGTCTTACCTTGAGAGATGGTTACAGAGGCAATGGTGCCAGACTCTTCTTGGTAGAGACAGATAGCACAACAAAGGACGGTAGCCACAAGTGGCAGCATGAGAAGTTCAGGACATAGGGGCAGGGAGGGGGAAAGGATTTATTAAAAGCGTAGTGCAGCACTAGAACAGAGATGCAATGAAATTTCTGTCCTTGGAGGTTTTCAAGACTTGTCACTCATAGTTTTGTCTAGCTCTGATATAGTGTTGGCCTTATTTTTAAGGAGGAGACTGATCCAAATGATATGCAGAAGTCCTTTTCAAACAATGTGTTTATGATGTCGTCCCCCCCTCCATGTTAGACACCAGCTGCATTCATCTTTTCTGTGTTATTAAATGTTTTAACCTGTGCATTCATACTCTGCAGTAACAATCTCAAATTCCCAGAGTTCCTTCTCTTCCTTGGTGATGTGCTTGCTGTTAAAAATATGTAGTGCTAGTATTTGAGAAGGATTTTTAGTGTAAAAGGGTTGCAGATACCTCATTCTGAATCTACATATTTCTCCAGAATGCTAATGCAGGTTTCTTATGTGAGGTGTCATGTATTAAATGGAGGTGAATCATAGCAACATTGCAAATGGATGCAATCAATCTACATGATTTAATTAGATACATTTCCAGATAAGCAGGTAAACATTTAAAGCCTGTTGGTACCCTGTTTTTCAAAGTGTTTGTTTGCTCTGTAGCATGCTCTTTTAAAGCCGCGTTGCCTTTTTTTTTTCCTGAGAGCTAATTGTAAGATTTTTCAGCAGTGCTCCAGATTCCTTCTAAATAAGAAGTCATCCTGTATTTACTCAATTTCTTCACTTGTCTTGCTTATATATTACTCTGAGACAAATAAGTACCTGTACCTAAGAACACCTTCAGAAGTGATATCTTAATAGTGTTAGAAGCAATGTTAGTTTTATTCAATATAGTTTTAGTCAGTTTCTAACCATTTTTCATGAGTTGATAACTGATGTTCTCAAATCTTTAATAAAGTCTGCTATTCTGAGTCTTAGAGAAAAGTTACTCTTTCTGCATTGCAGGTTAGGAGGAAATATTCTTGCAGTCAGCCTTTCTAAACTCTAAACCACGAGTAAAGAAAAAAAAAAAATCTTCTGGAACTTTTTCAGCCTTTCCATATTCTACATAGAATTGAAAGTAGCAGGAAATCTAATTGAGAATCACTTTCTTGTCTGTCAGCAGTCTGTTGCAGTTGGGAGTTCACCCTGACTGTATGTGCAGAACAGTCAGTACCTATTATAATTAATCATTCTTACTGTTTCTCTAGGTTCTCGTACAGAACTTTCTTTACCTAAAGAACTTCTCCCTGCTGGTAATACTTGCATTAGCACTAATATCCGTAAGTGTTGCTAATATAATTAGTCACTAGTTGATTAAGAGTTTCAGGTAAATACTGAAGAATGTTCTTTTTAATGTTATTTGTAGCTGGTTGGTTAAGGCAAGGCTTCTGTTATGGGGCATAATATGTAATGCAAGATGCAGTTATTACCAGTATAATGAGTGTAAACAGCCCATTCAGATTATTGCTTGGAATGCTCTTTTTACCTCTGGGAAAAGAATCAAGGGGAGGAACGAGTTGAACAGTACAACTGGAATTAGTTCAATATTCTACTGTTTTTTTTCCCCCTCTATTTTATGTGGTAGCCCATCCTGCTGTTTTCAGTAGAGAACTGGTAGATGAGAGGATCATATTCTGTCTCTTCATCTTTTAGTATAGCAATTTTGTTAGGCTGTGTGAATTGTTTCATTCTTCATGTCAATCCTGTCTGATTCAGGGGCCGTTGTATATCTGATCATCTGCTCACTCTTTTGTGTCTGTGCTTGATCTTTTGGGCTTCCAATTATCTTCAAATTCCACTTGAAACAATTTTCAGAATCGCTTTCCCATTTGGTTTTAGATTTTAATCAGATATACAAAAAAATGTTCTAAAATACTTGTGCTCCTTGTGGTAGATATAGTTAAATTAGTTCTGATAACATAAAAAGATATACAAGTTCTATCCAAATGTACGTGACAGCTCTTGAAAGGTTGCCCAGAGAGGTTCTGGTCAAAGCCCAGTTGGACAAAGCCTGGCACAACTCTTACTGCTTTGAGCAGGAGGAGAACTAGATGACTTCTTGAGTTCTTGGGTTGGGTTGGTTTATTTTTCCCTGGAACACTGTCTGTATGTAGGAATTTTTGCAGAGCACGTGGAGATACCCCTCCTTCAATGCATAGTCTGATGCTTATTATGCTTTTGCAGTCATCTGCTTAGATGAAATTAACTTTCTGTCTCCTGACTCCTGTCTCAGTGGGCCGAAACTGCTCCTTCTTGACTGGTTTTATTAATTTTATATTGCTGAGTGGTTTAAAGCAGATTTAGGGAACCTGAGCCTTTTCAAACCCATAGCAAGCAGGAGCCAGTAGAAGTCGGTTCCTTAATTTCCTCATGCAGACCTAAGTTTTTTGCGAAAGAAGGTGCTCGAGCACAGCAGCATTGTTTTCTACAAGAGAAAGATATTCTGTGGTTTTTTTTTCTAACTCCTTAATTGCCATTATTTTCTTTAGAGGAATGTGGGCAAAATGATTTGAGTGTCCCAAGTCTTCACCTTCAGGGAAGCCAGGTGTCCAGAGGGCTACTCTGCTGCTTGTAGCAAGAGAAGGATATGATAATCTCCATCTTTCGTTATACCCAGAATTCTAGCAATTTCTGCCCCAGATTCCTTTGTTACAAAGTCGTCCTCTTTGGCCTCCTTTTTCAGCTCAGTCAGATGAGGAGCTCATGCTTCAACACTTCTGACAGGAAGTCTTTAAAAGCTCAACTGCAATAAAAACACAGAGATCTCTAAGTGTGGAGATTGGATTGCTAATTTGGGTTAACAGTTGTATTTATGACATAGCTAGATGCTTGATTATGTGATAAATGTGCTTTGTGTGTTTATATGTACAAACAGTTTGGTTTGCTTAAAGATCATCTAATTTCAGTTATCTTGCTCCCTAATCTGAAGATCATTCTCCACTACAAATAGGACCACCAAGGTAAAACATTTTGGGTAAGGTTTACTCATGTCCTTATAGTTGATCTTAACAGGTAGCAACCTTACATATTAAAATGCAAGGTTCTAAGTGTGTGTAAGTTTGATGTATACTTTCAGAGTAGTCAGAAATGTAATAGGAGAAGCCCAAAGCTGTCCAAATTGGGGACCCTCCTACAGGTTGTATCAATATGGTAGGAGCTACTCCAGGCTCTATCTCAAGCTGGGAACTATACTTCCAGCTCATCTTTGTCTTCCCGCATGGAGGTGAATGTGGTTTGGCCTCAAAGCTCTGTAGTAAGCACAGGTGCTGGAAGAATGTTACTGAGACAGCATTTGCTACCTGAACAGTCCTTTCTTACCTTGTGGAGTAAAAATTGTTGTTCAGAAGGTGGCATTGTGAAGGCTGGCTGTGAGTCGTAGTTACAATGTGATGACTTAAGGTATTCTATAACGAATTTCCATTTTTTAAATGAAAAGGCAATTACAAAATAATTCAAAAAGGCAAAAAGCCTGTGAAGTACACAACAAAAGGGCCACATGCGGTAATAAAATTTAGCTTGACGTCTAGAGAGAACCACTTGAGTTTGTGTCACCTTGGCCACAAACAAGCTACCCAATGATATTTCACTTTCTGCAACTAGTAGGCTTATTGGTTTCAAATGATTGCATACTATAATTGAACATACTTCTTAAATATACCGACATTCCTTTAATCACTTTTCATTTAAAACAATTTCATTAGTACCGTGTTCTAGTAATGAAAGTTTCTGTGTGGTCTCTTACACCATGGGCTTCAGCGTTTAGGACCTAATTTCAAATCCACTGAAACTGCTGGAATGATTGCCACTAACTCTGCTGATTATGTCTCTAAACCCAAATGTCCCAGTTCTTATTCACTGAGTTTTACCATTGTTCGTTATTGTATTGAACAGTAAAGAGCACAGTACATTAAGGTATTACAGCAAAGACAGGAAGTAGATGCACAAAGTTTGTCTTTGTCACAAGGTGGTGTTTTCTGAATCGTTTCGAGGCTAGCTATTAATATTAAATTTAGAGTCAGTATTTTTTTGGCACTGTTCAGAAAAATATCTTTTCTGCAGTCGACAGTGTTTATTGGAATTTCACTGTAATTAAGAACTTGAGGATTTTGGCTACCAAGCTGTATTTTTACTCTGCTTGATTTTTAAGTGTCAGCAATCATCCATAAAATATAATACTTCTTGATTAAATTATTTCAGTTATTCCAAGTTACTATTGTAGTAGACATAGTACTAAAAAGTGGTGTGACCCTTTTCCCAAATACATTTTGCCAAAGGCAATTTTGTTGTCTGTGTTTTTGTCAATTGCTAATATATGTGTCAAAAACAAAGTATCTGATATGTGTCAAAAACAAAGTATCTGATTCTGCCTAAAAAAAAGTGTTAAATTCTGATTGTTTCCCTGTGGGATATACAATTTTTTTTTTCCTCTTTGGACCAATGAAAGCTGGGAATCTTGTGCAGGATTATCCCTTCTGGATAATTCAATTACTTTCAGGTTTTGTAAGCTGGTACTACACCCACTGGAAACCAGATTTCTAAAAAGACAGTATTTTTAATAATCTACCAAAGTAAATGGCTACATTTCAAAAGGAAATGTTTAGATTGTTATCTACTGCTAATGTTTTGAAGACCAGCTTACTGTCAGCATGGTTATAATATTGGGAAAATTCAGCCCAGTTACGTGTTCTGAATTTCTGAAACTACACTGGCGCCTACTGACATAATATCACCAATAGTACATGAAAACCTCCATGTACCAAGCACATAATAACCACTTCAGCACCAGTGTTCTGCCTTCCACGGTCACTGAAGGACTTACTGGGGATAATACAGAAGTTTGTATGTTAGTAACCGCTGGGCTCAGGGTTGTTTTTTCCTACTTCTCTACCTTATGGGATGACTGGATTTAACTCAGATTTAGGCATTCTTATTTTTCATAGAATCATAGAATGGTTTGGGTTGGAAGGGACCGTAAAAGATCACCTAGTTCCAACCCCCCTGCCATGGATGGGGGCACCTTCCACTAGACCAGGTTGCTCAAAGCTCCATCCAACCTGGCTTTGAACACTGCCAGGGATGGGGCATCCACAACCTCTCTGGGCAACCTGTTCCAGTGCCTCACCACCCTCATAGTGAAGAGCTTCTGCCTTATATCTAATCTACATCTACCCTCTTGCAGTTTAAAGCCATTACCCCTTGTCCTATCACTACATGCCCCTGTAAAAAGTCCCTCTCCAGCTTTCTTGTTTTCCTGATACTTCACTAAATCTGTTGCTCATCAGCCTCATCAAGGTTTTATTCTTCTTTTTGTTTGTATCCTAAGTTTTGTTGAGATAGGACTTTGAAGTTTTATGTCACATGGAATTTAAACACTATGGAAGTTCTCCCCGTAGCTCTGTAATTCTTTGCCTCAAGGTCAAGGTTTTGGGTGGTTTTATTTTTCTTGTTGTTTTCTAATGAGTGATCTTTTTTGGATGAGATTTGTATTAAGATAACCAATTAATTCAGGAAGAAAACTGAATTGTATCTAACCTTTCAGTATCATGCTTAAAACATTATGGGCTAATGTTCTTTTGTCTTGGTATTAGGAACAGCACCTAAATAAATGAATTGTAGGTCAATATTAGCACAGCAGGAATCAGTACTTCATGAGCAGTGGGTCTCTAATGTGTGCACAGATCTCTGGAGGTATCTAAATGGAACTATCTCCTCAAGATGTTTCAGATCTGGAAACTTTTTTAAAAACAAAATGCAAGCTTTGCAAATTGAACTTTGCATGTAATTTGGAGCTTTTACTGAGACCACATTTTCTCAGCAGTCAGACCCCACATCCTCAGAAGCATGTTCTCAAGTACTGTCGGAGCATGTTCTAGTCCCAAAACTTAGCTGTAATCATTTAATACCCTGCAGGTTGTCTGCAAGCAGGCAGGATGCAAAGAGGAGACAGAGCATCTCTTGTGGCTTCTTTGAAGGCTCTCTTTCAGAACACTGTAGTCAAAGCCATTAGTTTTCATTTCTGGTGCACCATTTGTTTTCACTAGTTAGGGTGGTAAATAGAGGGAGAAATTTGAAGAATGTTGATGCTGCAATTCTTTCTCTATACATGCAGATTCAGTCCACCTTTGCTTGTGAGCATTCCCCTGTTTTCATGGGAAAACTTTCTCACCACTTGGAAGCCAATTCTTTCTGTCTCTATAGGATGATTGCTTCATTTAATACCAATTTAAATAGCTATGCCTTGTGGCCAACTGTAACAATGATAACATTCAGATTTGTTTTGATTCTTTATCTTACAGGTAGGAAATAATCTAAGCTGCAGTTGGGAAATAAATCATTTGAATGTCAAAGATGCAGCTGATTTTATAGGAATATGTTTTTACTCCCAGATGCAACAAATGTAGTAGTCTTGTTTTCCCATTTCTAGCTGTGTTGAGCAGAGGTGTCTGCAGTGTTCTTGTTCCTGTTCACACACACCTGCCCATGTGCCTTTCTAAATTTTATCTTTCAAGCAAGAGATGGGCAGAAAGACAGTAGTTACCACTCACATGTTCTGTTTGGGCTGGCCCTTTTTTCAGTAACTGAGAGTGGTGGATGTAGTCTGGTGTTCTGTTACAGGTATATATTTGGCTCAAGAGCCCATTGTGTTTGGTACTCAAGACAGTATACACCCGCTGCTTGCCACGTTTGGTAAAACACAGTCTCTACTCTGAAGCATTATTTATGAAACTCTGACATTTTAATATTTTTGCCATTGCAAAAGACATTCTGTGCGGTGTCTCAAAATGAGTTGTTGAAAATAAAAATAGAAATAAAAATAGCTTTTTTTTTTGTAAAGGGTCTTGCTTTTACACTCCTGTATATTGTCTTTTATGAACTGCATGAAGTGTAGTATAGCAAGCAAAGGAAAAAAAACATGCTTGATTTCTGTCCTTTAGATGTAAAATAATAAGAAAAAAAATCCCAAACTGCTGTAAAAATTGCAAAGAGAAGTGGCTATAAATGAGAAGTATTAAGAAGGATCATACAAACCAAGCATATATTAGGGTACAAAGAGTTCCTTTGCAGATTTGCGGCCTACACTTGTTCTCCTTAAAATAAATGGATTTTCTGCCTTTTTCTCTATAGAAAGCATATAGTACTGCAGGATTGCATTGGCAATTTGACATTGCAAGTCAACCTGAAGTAAGATGTGACCGGTAATGGCATGAACCACTAGTCAAAATACTGTATATTTAGTTCTACTGTTTTACTGAAAACGTGCATGCCAGTCTGTGTATTACAAATTTAAGTAATATCTTACTCACTTTAGACCAAGAGGGACCCTCTCGGAGTAGTGAGGTGGGATTAGATGATTTCTTCCTATTTTGTTTATTCTGATTTCTGTGTTTGGTGACTCTTTTCTAAATTGAGTTGTCCCTTGCCCTGCTATAAAAGTACAGCCTGAGAAGTGTCTATAGTTACACCCCAAAGAGAGTACAGTAGAATGGAGAAAATGAGATAACATCAGTCAGTATTGCTTGTTTGTTTGGAATAGAATTTAAACACCTTGCAGTTAAAAAATTATTTGGAGAAATTGGATTTCTCAGTTTTTCATTGAATTGCGTCATTCTTTGTCCCTCAAAAAGGGGTCTAGAACAAAACCCTGGCACTGTTGAGTTCATTAGAAGTTATACGGCGATCAGTAAGCAAACCCTAGAGAAGGCCGATGCAAGCATCACAGACTTGTTTCTTTCCAAAATGATGCAATTTATTTATACGGTCTGTCTACAGATTTATGGCAAAATGTAGAAACAAGCATTCTTTGCTGTTGTGTAAGTGACCAAAGCTTCCCTGTTGTGAAGATGGTGACTCATTTCTATTACTAGGACTCCCATGCAATAGGCGCTGCTCAATACAAAAAGAGAAGTCCCACACCAGGTGGCTTAGAGTGGATGATCCCCTGCTTTTGCAAGCGCTTGGTCCTGTTCAAGTTGTGGTTCTTGCAGTCATTAAGGCTTTTTCTTGACCAGTTTCAAGCTGTGCCCTATTATCTGTTTTCTATAGAAAGTAGAACTAAAGGTAACTATGTCAGAAGATGTACTATCAGTGATTATTACATTTATGTAAGGTAGCAAATGCTAAATCCCATTCTGGTTTCTGCTCTGTCTTTATGCAGCTATAGCAATTTAGAGTGTTCCTGGAGGGAGACCTTGGGAGAGTGTCAAGAACAAGGGTAACACATAGAAAACAGCCCTGTGCCATTCTTGTTGAGTCCAGTGCAAGGGTCTGTTCCCTTTCCCATTTGAGAGGCAGCTATATTTGTTACAATGTGTTACCTAAACTTAATTAAACTTAACTGGAGTAAAACCTATCCTGAATTGTGCTGCCCCGTTTTCCCCAGTTGTCTAAGTACGTCTGGAGACTATTGCAGTCTTGAAGACATTTAATTACTCAATATGACAGGAAGGAGTCTAGCTTTGTCCCTTTGCTAGCTTTGTCCCTTTAAAAATGTCCATGTTAGCTACAGCATTAATTTTAAACTCCATGACTCTTACTGTATCTGTTAGCAGAGGGATGTATTTTTCTCCATTGATGTGTGCTGAAGGCATTAAGGGAATGGATACCAACTCCTTATCATGCCTAGATAAATCTTAGAGGTATGTGAATGTGAAAGTGTCTGTGAATAATAGTCTTCACCCCTGCTGATCTGTTGAAGCACTATATGCTTAACTCCTCGCTGCTCAGGGGAGATGCCTTTCACTTTAAATTTTTTTCCTATCACTTTCAGCTTTTAAGCCGTGGCAAGCCTTTGCCCCTTGCCCTGTGGCTTCCCCCCCACCCAGTTTCATGTATCAGCCATTCCCCTTACATTAGCATTTTCAGAGCACTGCAGTGGATTAGAGACACTCACTTTTCATGAGCTCAGGCATTTGGACATGTAGTGTTAGATCTGTCCAAATGTGTGTCTTCAGTGAGGCTTTCTGTGCACGTGCTTTCCCCCGCCTCCCCTTTCGGAGGGGCGGCAACTAGACATGGTAAAAATGCCAGCACTTGCTTCTCTTGGTTCTTTGTACGTTTTCATTTCATTTTCAGAGACAGTGTTAGTGATCTAATTTTCAAGAGTAGTAGTTGCATTTAGCTACTTGCACTGTAGTTTAGGGAGAAGACAGAGCCTTTTAGTACAAAGTGATCTGTATGGTTTTAATAAGAGCATATAGAAAGACTTAATAGGTATGCATGCTGATATCTACAATGAACACTACTTTCCTGTATAAACACAAAAGTATAATCTATAAATCTGACATTCAGAAATGGTCTTACAGCAGTTTTGTTTCTTTTATGAAGTCCCTTTCCCAGAATGAATTGCCGTATATCCATTCACTTCATTGAATGTAACGCTGTCACATAGAGCCTGAGATCTGCGTTACCTGAAGGCCCATCTTAATTGGTTTTCCCTTCTTACCCTGTCTGTATTTTTCAAAACTGTGTTTGTAAAAAACAATTATCAATTAATTTCAATAAAATGTGTCTACATTTTCCCAAATAAGTCAGTATGTTCGTGTAGCATAAACTGTGTTTTGGGGAAGATTATAAGATGAGAATATAACTTTGAATTTAAAAATACAGCTGGTTGTCTGTGACTTTTCACTAAGCAGAGCTAAAGAGATACTTAGAGATACTTAGTGACAGATACTTAGTGTTTCTCCATTGATTTTATTGTTGTAGCTAGCTTTCCCCAGTACTTCTACATGCTTAAATTAAATTAACCATCTTCCTTATCCTCCAAATGAAAACAGTAACATGCCACATCCCACCAACTCTAGCAGTTTAATTTGAAATGAAATCAGATACTAGGTATTAAAAATCAGAGAGTGCTTTGTCTATCCTGACATAAAATTAGCGAAAAAAATCTGTGAGAGTAGCCTGCTATTGTACTGATACTGTTTGATAACAGAATCAAGTTCTAGAAACAGGTTAGTTAAAGAGGTCTTAACATCCCTCCAGATTATCCTCCATTCTTGTAGACTGCTAATTCTCTTCCCACTGATTTAGAACAGGTTTCATTTTTCTTTTTTCCAGTTGCAAGCGATAAGACAAAGAGATTGTAATATCTCTCAAATCTTTTTTTTTTTTTTTCTTGGCTTGAATAGATAGGAGAGTGTGTATGTGTGTACCTACAGCATTTATGCAGTTGAATAGAAAGTTACAGAGATGGAGTTTAAAACGGTGGAGAAAGTGTTACAGTCATACTCGAAGATAAATGAAGCCAGTCTTCTAAGACTCAAAATTGTAATCTATCAGACAAAAGGCGAAAAAATAATTTTGCAATATTTTTTTCCTTTTTAAAAAAAATCATTGTGTTTACAGACACAATGCTTTTATGGAATGTGTCTGGTATGTTACAATAAGTATGTTTACAAATAAGTCCACCTTACCAGCAACAGGCTGTTTTGTGGAATTCCTTCTTTATTGAATGAAGCCTGAATGCTTTGGGGATCTTCTGAAGATGCTTGGATTGCCTTCAAGGAAAGGAAGAGGTGTACTAAGAGTTACAAGCTCAGACCATAGGCCAAGGTAATGCTAACCAGTAATTTCGGGGATGTAACAGTAAACATGTGGAATAAGCAAACTGTCAGTTTGCAGGTCGTCTCAGCATTCATAAGTGAGCACTTGAGGAAATCCACACTTTAGTCATGGCAATGTTAATGTATAAAACCTTAGCCAAAAATGGGGTTGTATTGCACATGGGGTGAGAGTATATTCCATGTTCCAGGGTGTCTGTTTCCCAAATACGTAGTTTCTAATACAGTGGTGAATTTATTGCATGAAGTGCATTCTGTCTTCTTTTCAGTACTTCTCTCCAGATCAACCTTAATAAGATTTCTATTGTAGTTCAAAAGAGGTAATTATTTTTGAATGCTTTTAAATGACTTTAAATATCTTCTAAGTGACCTTTCCAAAGGTCAGTGTTTTTAAAGACTAAAATAATCTTACCCCAAAATATCCCTTTATATACTTTGTTAAGCATATTCTTATTCTGTCAAATTTCATAGGAATTATCATAGTAAACATAAAATTAAGAAAAAACATTATGTAATAATACTCATAAAGTCTGACTGGTTTAGTTTTTTGTGAACTAAACGCCATTCTCTAGCTTAAGCAGTATATAGCATAATGCTTATGCACTAGAAACAACCAAGTTTCGCAGAGACTTTTTTTTTTTTTTAATTAAACTCTTAGGATTTCTCTTCCCCACCTAAATTAATGAAAAGCTGTTCTCTGTTCAGATAGTCTCCCTTACATATAATGAGGAGTCTCCCCTGTAGGAAGACCTTCATTTCCTCTTAGTGGTTTGTATGGAATTTCCTGTGTCCTATTCAGGACATTTGAACAGTCCCAATTCGGGAGTATTTATTCAGCAGCCTTTAGAATTGCCTGATGTGTTAGTTTGCTCCCTGCTCTTCCTGGCAGAGCTTTGGCCTTGGATATAACAAAGCCAGTGAAGAAAAAATTGATTAGAAATCTGCGGTAACAGATTTTAGTCAGAGCAATGGGGGCTGCAATTCACAGTCCTTCTAAACAGCTCTAAATGCAGCTTTTATTGACAGCAGTGATGTCCACCTGCCCCATCTGCCTTTTCCTACCACCTTCCTTGTACCTGTACTGGCACGTCAACTACCTGGCCTGATAGCAACTTGGACTGGTACACTGGACCACCTCAAAACTAGCTTGGCAACTAAAAACCAAAGTCTTCAACTGCTTCAGTTCATTGAACCTTGTCATCATGCTTCTGTATGATCACTGGTTTTGAAGTGAGGACGTATATGTGGAGTTCTAATGGTAGTCCACAATTGGACTTGGAAGTAAACTGAAGCCTCTGTGCCCCATGAAATTCACTTACGAAAAGTAGTAATTTTTTTTTTTTTTTAGATACAGACTTAGGATATTTGCTGGTCTTAGCCTGTGTGTATCACAAGACATTCTATTTAGTGCAGATGCCTTTAAATTAAGGCCAGTGACTTCAGTTAGACTAAAGAAGGTCATGCTGTTTCTAGAGCTCATAAAGGCCCTGCAATAGCAGGGAAGTGATGAGATAAGACAGGCCCACATTGTCCACGCTGTCTGCTAAGAAATGGGGAAATTAAAAAAAAAATTTAAAAAAAAAAAAAAATCTGAAATTCTTCACCAGTATGCCCTAGGGGGAAATATCTTTCTCATCTGAGATCTCATGGTCAGTCTGTCCTTGAGCATGGCAGCAAAATGCAGTAGGTAGAACGCTTTAAAAAAAGGTAGATTATTTATATGATCTCCAAGTATCTTTCTGCTCTTATGGGTGCTGTGACCTGCCTCTAATACAGGGAAATCTATCTATCCCCTCAAAACCAAACCCACCTCTCTCTGTTTTTTCTGGACATTTGTGCAGTGACGGGAAGAAGATCCCTTTAAGTCACCACTGAAGTCTGGAACTGTGATGTTTAATTGTAGGCACTGCTTTAGTTCCCAGCTGCAGTGTTACATGCATTTGCCAGGCTGTCCAAGGACTGTGGGGGGAGAGCTTGAGTAGGGCAAAGTCCAGAGGCTCACATATTCTGAAGTCACAAGCAATTACCTGTATGCATATCTGTCCAGTCTGCTGTCTTACAGAGTAAGAGTGACTTCGTATGTATCTAAATTGTCTTGGTGCAAATGAAAATAACTACATGTTTTCCAGGTAGGAAGTTGAATCAGTGTCATGGGTGCGTTTAAAAAGAGGGATAAATTAGGGCCTTTTCAAATGTAAAAGCAGCAATTTACTGGATTGCCAATCGTTAATGTCGTGGTTTAACCCCAGCCAGCAACTAAGCACCACGCAGCCGCTCACTCACTCCCCCCCACCCAGTGGGATGGGGGAGAAAATCGGGAAAAGAAGCAAATCCACGGGTTGAGATAAGAACAGTTTAATAGAACAGAAAAGAAGAAACGAATAATGATAATGGTAACACTAATAAAATGACAACAGCAATAATGAAAGGATTGGAATGTACAAATGATGCGCAGTGCAATTGCTCACCACCCGCCGACCGGCACCCAGCTAGTCCCCGAGCGGCGATTCCCCGCCCCCACTTCCCAGTTCCTATACTAGATGGGACGTCCCATGGTATGGAATACCCTGTTGGCCAGTTTGGGTCAGGTGCCCTGGCTGTGTCCTGTGCCAACTTCTTGTGCCCCTCCAGCTTTCTCACTGGCTGGGCATGAGAAGCTGAAAAATCCTTGACATTAGTCTAAACATTACTTAGCAACAACTGAAAACATCAGTGTTATCAACATTCTTCACATACTGAACTCAAAACATAGCACCGTACCAGCTACTAGGAAGACAGTTAACTATCCCAGCTGAAACTAGGACAGTTAATAATACACGTTGCCAATAATTAGGTCTCACGCATTATCAATCATTTCTCATATTCAGGACTAACTCTTAAAAATCTTACCCTTATTAGCTGTAAGGCTGTAATACCACAAAACTGCTGTCATATATTCAGCATAGCTTACATATATGTAAACATATACATATATTACAAACAAATATTTTTTCTATACATTTATATATAAATATATGATACATGTTCATATATATATTCTTAGCTGTGTTACTAAATGCTTGTTGGTTATGTCAGTAGTCTTATAACCTTGCAAGTGCATACAGTGTTGCAAAAAGCTTATATGCAGTTTCTGGTTTCGCTGTTTTAGTATGCATATGTCTGGGTTAAAGAGAAGCAAATACTAATCACATCTTGGTTTTAGTATGCAACTTCTTTTTACGTGCAACAGGCCTCTGCCTTGGCTACTTCATGTTGCATTATGCTTTCAGTATGCAAAAACTTTAGCATGAAATACTAAATCCCACAAAGATAATTTATAGTTCTTTAATTAAGGGGGGGGTGGGGGGGTGGGCACAGGGGGCAATTGAGAGATCTCTCTCATATATTGGCCTAGGATGGAGATGGGCAGAGGAACATGAGCTAAGTATTTCATATGTTAGAAGTTCCAAAAACATTAATCCCTTTTCCTGCATATAACCTGTAAGCTTGTTACCAAAAAAAGGTTTTTAAGTATGAATGGCAATATCTGAAGAAGTAGAAGGGTTATATCAAGCGCACAGTCACAATGCTCTTCTAATCATTTCATAGATATATGTATGTCTGTGCAAGTCATCTGATACGATGTTATAATTAAATGTCACCAGTTTAACATTGTATCAGAAAAATACAGGCTTGAAGTTAAGTGTCTGTACCATAGTGAAATCAAATTTAGAGCTTAATCTTCATATTAGCATTGTATTATGTGGATTTGTAACAGACTCGTAAACGATTGGAGTTTCAGAAAACTGTTTATGTTATTCAGTTCAACCTTTTGCAGTGAGTGCAGAATCATCTTTCTTTGCAATAATTCCATTATTATTTAAATGTAATTTTAAACACATCTGATGAAGGTGTCTCAGTCATAAAACAGTTCATTCTATTCTAAATAGCATGCCTTGGGTGGTATAACTCAAGCTTCTGCCAGAAGAAGCCCTTGTTTTTCAGATGTATGCCTTGGCCAGTGCAGTTGCCTTAGCTTAGATGGTTTTTATTTGATTTATTTATTAGTTTTTTGTATACCTCTTCGGATTGATATGACATTAAGAATAGACATAATATTTAGCAGTAAAATTGGGTTACTGGAATATGCAATGTTCTTACTACCTGAAATTCTTAATACCACTCCAGAAGAAATTTGCAATGCTTATTTTTAAATCACAAGAAGTGCAGGCTATTCTTTGGTCTCAAAGAATGAAATGAAATAAAGTACTGAATAAAGACTGTGCAGTTATTAACTAGATTTCTTATTTACTCTAGTATTACCCTGCATTTAAATGGTAGCTGTGTTTTTAATCTTGTCAACCGTACTTTGCATACATACTTCAGCTGAATTCCTGCAACTGGAAAGCTATTTAAATCCTCCGAAAGCAAACTATCTGTACCCATCACACTGACTTTCACGCTAGGTGATCAGATTATGGGGGATATTAAAATACTTGAGATTCACACCACTTGCCACAACTCTTTGCTTATGCTGCCGCAGGAGGACTCATCTGAACTTCTTGCTGAAAGATGAAGGACATCCTTAAAGCAAATTTTTCATTCCATGAATAAATTCTAGATTAGTTCAATCTAACATAGTGTACAGTTCCAGGATATAGTATCGAAAAGCATCCTCAGGAGGGTAGAGTTCAAGCATTTATTCCATTTACTATGTGGCTTTGTTGGTGCTACACAAAATTAGATGAATGCAATAAAAATTAAACTCAAGCTATGCTAGCGAGCATAGAGGGAAATGAAAAGGCATACAGAGAAGAAATAATGAATTACCTCACATTACAAGAAAAAATGATTTATTTTTTCCTGATGGAAGAGTACCTGTTGCTTTTCTGCTTTACTACTTTCTTTTTCCTTAATTTTTATTTTGTTTCTACTTTTCTTTCACTTTTGTCTTGTTGTTTGGTTTTTTTGGTTTTTTGTTTTTTTTTTCTCGTTTACCATTGTTGCTTTTTTGGAATGTTAACCTGAGGGATGGAAGGTATGCCTATGCTCTTGCTGCTTGCCAGAAGCATTTACCTGGTGTCAGGATTTAAGCGTACATGGCAACTCTTTTCTTTACAAGGATTGTATAAGCTTCTTCCTTTAAATAGGGAACTCAGGAGACTGTTAAATTATCATCTGTTAGCTGTCTGTTATAAGGATAGATTTCTTTTTCCTAATTGACAGGTCCTGATAATTTTTGCCTACAGAACTTAAAAGCGTCAATGGTATCTTTCTCTGAAATGGAAATGTTAAATTTTTACTCTGAGAAAAGGAGGGGAATTTCAGATTTGATGGACAATATAGTTCCTGTATTTAGGAAAGAGTGCGAGTTAACATATTGCAACACAGGGGATCTAATCAAAGGCCAGTATCCATCCCAGACCTACTGAGGTCAAAGCAAGAGCCCCCTATGGTATGGGTAGAATTTAGATCAGGTTCTCAAAGTTCAGTAGATGCTTTGTAAGAGAGAGTAGTGCAAAACTGAGTTCAGTTTTCAGGGTATTTCATAGAGATAACAAATTTTTTTGAAGTTGTCTTCCTTCATTGTTCAAAATGCCTTGAGTTTTCGTCGTAATGATAAAAATACTTATGTTGTGAAAGGAGTTGATGAGCCAAGAACATGATTCAATGTTAGGAGGTACTAGGTAATTGGCTCTGCGATAACTGATTTAATATAAACCCAATATATTTCATATCATTAGGTGTGATGTTTAGAAACTATAATATAGAAGGCATATTTTTTAAATGGGATCAGAGTCAATGATCAGTGGATTTATTGTATGGGCTGTGAAAAAATACTCTACTGTGGTCCAGCAGTTGAGTAAAATTCAGTGCTCTTTGGGGAAAAACTTGTTTTAGTTTAGGGAACATTTTGGATAGAAATATAAGTTATTCAGTTGAAGAGAATTTAAACAGTAAATAACAAAGTAAAGGACATGGTGCAGCAGTTCTAAATAAAAATGTGGGATTGTGGTTTTGAACAGTTTTTAGTATTAGTTATTCTTTTTATTGTTTTTTGTCAGCACCATTTTTCTCCCAAAAGGTTTTTTGTATTTTTATTTCTGTTTCACAACTGTTGTTTGACTTAGACACACTGTGCTTTCATACTGTTTCACTGTGGCGCCTTGATGTGTGAATAATGGCCTCCACTCTGAAGAGGTGTTTTTATATGTACAATTAAACATAACAGATAAGATATACATTTAAATATTCTTTAATATTTAAACAGTAGTGGACAGAGTACATAAATGCTCTATTTTTGGAGGTGAATATGGCAGAGACATTTAAAAAATAATTTCCATGCATGATTATTGAAAGCAAATGGCACTAATTCCTATGATTCTTTTGGTTCTGATTAATTTTGTATGTGTGTACTGTGTGAGTGCAGTGTTCTGAATGTCATTCCCCATATTCATATGGGTCATGTCCTTTTTGTGTTACCCGTGTTGTACTAAAATATGTGTTACACAGCAATTCAAATTTAATTGTGCAGTAGCACAGAAAGTAATACTGGTCAGGGGATTTAAAGTCCACCAAAAATGTCAACAGTGTTTTTTGTTTTTTTTTTTTTTTCTTTAAATGTCAGTCAGCTTTAGTATAGACATAGTGTGAATACTTACTGAAAATGAGGTAATTTTTTCCCTTGCCACCTGAAAAGGTGTTCCGGAGTTGGTTGGACCTTCTAGGTCCTTGACAGTCAGAAGAGAAGAGAAAATCACTTCAAGCAGCATTCTTTGTATCCATACCTTGAGTTTAACTACATCTGGCAGGGATAATTTCCTTGGTAACATAAGATACAAGATCACTGGTTCTGACTTTTATGAATTCTCATGAGGTCTCGGTGCCTAGAATAATTTTGAGCTCATTTTTGAAGTACAAGACTTGGATATTTCTGTGGACTGCTTCCACTGTTGTCTCTTCAGTTTTTTTACCTCTTTTTTGACGTAAAAGACAAGAGATCACATATAGAATCATAGACTCATTTAGGTTGGAAAAGACCCTTAAGATCATCAAGTCCAACTGTAAACCTAACACTGCCGAGTCCACCACTAAACCACGTCCCTGAGTGCCATGTCTACACGTCTTTTACATACCTCCAGAGATGGTGACTCAACCAGTTCCCTGAGCAGCCTGTTCCAGTGCTTGATAACCCTTTCAGTGAAGAAATTTTTCCTAATACCCAATCTAAACCTCCCCTGGTGCAACTTGAAGCCATTTCTTCTTGTCCTATCACTTGCTACTTGGGAGAAGAGACCGACATCACCTCGCTGCAACCTCTTTTCAGGTAGTTGTAGAGAGCGATACAGTCTCCCCTCAGCCTCCTTTTCTCCTGACACAGTCATAACCTGCTTGTAGAGATAGGGCAAGTGCATCTGGAAGGGTAAGGTATAAAACATGTATTTGGGATCCTTCTGTAAGTCTAAACTCTACTGCCTTTGTAGAACAAGATGGAAATCTATCCATATACTTCAATGTCAACAATGGGCTTACTAGAACTTGTAAGGTGAGTTGAGCTTCATACGCTACAGCTCTACTACCATTCGTAGGAAAACCCTAGCTATGACATATTAATCTGTTGCCATGGCTTCACCATCTTTTGATTGCCCTAAAGGCTGTTAAGGCAGCCAGCCTTTAGTGCTGTTTTAGTTCTGCTATGTCACAGACTTCTCATGTAATAATCCACTCAATATCTATCTAATTTTATGATTAAATAAAGAAGTCCTTTGTCTATCTACTCTCCATCTTTAGGCTAGAGTCATCTTGTTCAGGTGGTTTGGTCTTGCTAGCAGTGAAAGCCTTGCTGCCTTTCATGTTGCTTATAATTACAGCTCCCTCTTAGAGCTTTGGCAGCTAAATTTACCTTTAAATGTTATTCTGGAGTAACTATGGAAGTTTCTCTGGTTTAAAATTGTCACGGAAGCACTAACAGTGTAGGATTCTGGGTTTTGTTTTCTCTGCAGCACTGAAGTTTTTCATAAAAATACTGTTCCTGATGATTGCTTATGCTTGAGGCTAGCATTTTCTCTCTCTGGATTGAGAGCTTTGGATTTACGTGCTACTCCTGGGTTAGCTCCGAGGAGCCCTCCTGGTCTTGTGGGGAACCTAAGATCCTTCAGTTCAGGTTGATGTACAGAAATGGGGAGATACACAGTGGTGTTCTGAAGACTGTTTTGCAGGACTTGTGGGTGCCCTGAGATCAATTTCTTAACCTTGAGTATCAACAAATGACAGCTTTTTTTCCTCTGAAAGAAGTCTCTTCCAAGGATTGTTGTCAGGTGCACTCTTAGCCCTCTGGTTAGGAATGGCAATATATTAATTACCTTCAAGTTTTCCTTTGTCAACAGTTATCTTCCAGATGACAGAAGACAGTGCATTTTTGATACCTTGAGCTACAGCAGTACTCAGACAGTTTTGGTCTCAGGACTTGCTGTGTCTCTTGGTTTGGAGACCTGTAGCTCTTCCTGTGATTTCAGATCTTCTTGCAACAAACCGAGGTCTTTATCAAGACCTGAGCCTCTTGGTTTTTTGCCATCTTACTGCCTAAATGGTGGATGGTTTTCAAGATTTTGGTGGGCCTGTTTTTTCCTGCTTGGAGGCTAATTAATAGACATAGTGTGCTGAAAGAAGGTATTAGGCATAGTGGTTGAAACGTGTGGCTTGGCGTAGGTCTAGGTTGCAGTCACCTGCCTGCAAGTCTGGTTTATTTCTGTGATCTGAAAAAAAACCCCAGATGTACTAGTTTCATATTAGGTTCATTCAGCATCTTTTTAGGCCTTACATGACCATGCTTTTGGCTTTTGCTTACTTTTTTAGAATGTGTCTTCTTATGGGCTTTTGGAAGTGCTCATGGGGCTTTTTCCTCCTGTTAGAATCCCAATTCATCGATAGTCACTGACCCTGATTTTATTATCTTCAGGAGGAAAACCATTTTTTTACTGAGTCTTTTCCACATTTTTTTTTTTTTAAATGATCTTTTTCATAGTAATTACTTCAGCTACCTGTGGAAGATGGAGATTCCCATTCTTAGAACAAATCCTCCTTACGCCATTCTGGTTAAGTTTTCCTGCAGTCTCTACTCAATTTGATATTGGAGGTTCAGTTTAGGTACTAACCTTCATGTGATTTTTATTCCGAGTGCTTCATTAGTTGAAACTAATTATTCACTCTGGGTATTCTGTATTTTTGTATACTGACAAGACAAACTTTTTAGGAAGGCTGCTTGTGTGTTTTCCTATCTCCTACCAAACAGTCCTGGGGGTCTTTTAGTTGAGGACAGAAGATGTCTCTGGATGGCTGACTGCCCAGCAAAGAGTCTTCACCTTTGCGGAAAGGTTGTTGAACTTAAGTTCAAACGATAGCTGTGGCAGTCTTGCAGAGTCTACCTGTAGCTGGGATCTGTAGGTGTGCCACACCTTCATTCATTCCTCTGGGCACTGTGTTTTCATTTCTATCTCAAAGCTGCCTTTGAAAGAGTAGTTTTTAAGTCTTCTTTCTAGTGGGAACTCTTGAACCTTTTTCCAGTCTGTTTACACCATACAGTAAGTTGCTCACAGTGTTTATCTATATGGATAAACACTGAAGGTGAAAGTTTGGTTATTTACCACAAATTCTTTTTCTTGAGATAATTTTTGCATATATGGATTCAGTAATCCACGATGTCTGTTCTCCCTTGACATCCTTGAGAAACTATGGCATTCTAAGTTGAGAGGACCTGAGAGGGAGAACCATACCCTGCCGATATTGTTCCAACACAAGGGATGGGACCTGGGGATTGTCCTGCAGAGAGGGCAGAGCACCAGATAGTCTTATTCTCAGTACTTGAGTATTAGAATGGTGAGAAATAAGTAATCTGTGTTTTCATTTTTTTTATGACGATGCTTCTTGGTGGGTTTTTTCCCCCCTTTCTTAAACAAATGAAACAGGGTTTTTTCCTTTCTTTTTTCCCCCCAATTAAAAGCATAAACATTTTGAAGGGGGGGGTAATTAATTGCTTTTTGATCAGTTCTAGGAGGTCATGTCTGTCCATGTCTGTTAATTCATTTTGTTAAGGCATTCTTTAGGTGAGTGTTGCATACGTGTGGTCATTTTAGCTGTGAAGAAGCTGTTGCTTTTTCAACATCAGGCTCTCTTGATTGCTGATGGAGTGATGTTAATCACTGAACTTCATTAAAAGGTGCCAGTAGAATGGCTCGTGTTTTCACCTCTTGTCACTGCCCATCTGCAAAGTTGAAAACCTGTTGTCCTGATGATTTTGTTATTAAAAATAACAGGCACAGAGTTGCTAATTGGAATAATATGATTAGTGAAGTTTACTTTTCTGTATTACCTGATATGATTGTGGCATATAGATGTGGTAGCCTCTGAATTAAGAGCTGGGTCATGACAGCTATTAAACTACAAACAGGATTCATTAATTGGTTTTGATTGAAGATGACAAAATAAAGCAAAAATTATTAGAGGTCTAAGAAGATATGGCCTAGAAGGAAGGGCGGACAAATAGTATTGTTTATTTACAAGAAAATAGGAATTAGGAAGACAAGATGAATTTTAAAATAAATTAGCTTAATTTCAAGAAGAGTGGATTTCAAGAAGAGTGGAGAACATGATTTTGGTGGCGTGAAAAATGTAAATTAGTTTGGGGACTTTCATCATTACGATTATGAGCAGTATTGGTATTTTCCAAAACATCCTTTTCCTTTCCATGCCTTCTCCCTCAGGAGAGGCAGGGTTACAGATGTACCTGTTGAAGTTTGTTCATAATTTTCACTGAGGAAAAACATAGCAAAAATTTAAAGGAAAATTGTAATGTTTTAATATTAAAATCACAAAAATCTAATAATATTTCTCAATTGTATAACACTTGAAACTTTTTATTTTACTTACAACTTGTTTAATTTTTCTTTGCTTTTGAAAGATTGAAAAACTCAATCTTATCCAACCTATTTTTACCTGCATCTGCTTCTCTGTATTTAGGCTGCCTAGAAATATAAAGCAGAATACAGCAAGGATGCGCATTATTAACGTAGTTCTAGTCCACTTAATGCAGTGCTTCAGAGTGATGCCTGAACCATTTGAGGGTGTATGAAGTAAAGTATTTTTGATGCCAGTGATCCATGTATAAGAACTCATATCCACCAAAACCTGTTCTTAAGTAGTCATTTAGTTGAGAACTCAAAAATTAAATAAATCATATGCAGTCAAGAAAGGAGTCTTGGATTTGAGGGAATTATCCAATTAGATACAGGGTAAATGACCAAATAATAAGAACTATTTGATAACCTTATAATAGCCCAAGTATATTTTTATACTTCATTAGCAGATTGTTATGTACATATTTTAGAATTACAGTTTAGTCTTGTGTTTTAATTGTCTGTGTAAAAATTACACTGATGAAAAGCAGCCATCTTAAAAATGTTATCAAAGGGAAGCCACTGGGATCATATTTCTGTAATCAAGTGCAGACTGTGGTTTAGCACTGATTCTACCAGTAGCATACAAGCTATAGAGTACCTATTTGCGTAAAATCTTTTTTCATAAGTGATGTATTCATCCAAACAAACAAATATACTGCGATAACGAGTTTGGCCTTGGAAGGAGCTGTAAAAAGGCTATTAATAAGCATATGGAATAAGGATGGCATGCAGGATGGAGCCTGAATAGAAACAGAGAAGAAATAGCCTGTGCTATAGAAGACAATGCCCGTAGGCAGTGAGCAGCCACTGAAAATGCTGCTGGTAAGCAGGGAGTCTATGCTTTCCAATACTGCAAGTGAAAGTATATGAAGCACAATGAACTGAGAAGTGAGGATGTAGGAGGCTCTGGAAAACACCTGATGGTTTTGACTATACCAGTGGAAATCTTGAGTTCCTGGAAACTTCTTATATTCTCCTGGGTGTGAAGAGCTGAACGTTTAATTTTATGTAAACGTTTGAGGTGACTGTTCAAAATTGCCACACTTGCAACTATTTTGATAGTCTAGGGGCCAAGACCTTTGTTTAACAGGGAAAAAAAGATACCATGTTCTGAAACTGTGTATTTGTGTTTCTTTAAAAAAAAAAAAAAAATCAAAAAGCATTAAACAAATAAGTGCTCACTCTCCCTAATTATTCCATTTGGTTGCTAATGAAAAATCTGCCATGTCTTTTTTTCCATACCGTTTAAGAAATCTGTTCTTCCCACTGACCTTTTCAGAAGGCAAGGTAATTCAAGTGATAATCTGAAGAGGGAAGAAAGGATTTTAAATATCCTATTTTTCAAATTAAATGGCATCTACTTGTCTCACACTTGTGGAGACCTATTTTACAGAAGAAAATGAACCCTCCCACTACCACTGAATTAACTGAAGTTTGTTATTTCTGAGAACTGACACATAAGCTAACTGTTCTGCACTCTAGAGAGAAACAACTGAGCTTGAAGACAGTGAAGTTACTGTAATTTAATAGTGATTTAAATGTCTCCAAGGGTTATGTGGGTTTCTCCATGTAAAGTTAGGGGTTAAAGCATTATTGTGGCATTTTTCCTAATATTTACAGTATATGTTACCAGGTTTTCTAATTCAGAAGTCCTGTTGACTTCAGCTGAAGCTTTGTCTGCATAAAAAAATCATTATATACTTCAAAATTTACCTGAAGTTATTCATACTTAAGGTATTGGTATTGTTGCTTTCATGTTATATGAATTCATGAATTACACAGCGCATACTTGTGTAGGAAGGGATGGAAAGCATATTATACTTCTATTTGAAGCCAACACGTTGCCTGAAAAAAGCTTCTGTTCCACAGGGTATATGTTATTCATATTGAATATTACAGAACTTGAGTTCTGTCCCTTTGCTTTCCATTTCTTCTGACTCTTCAGTCTCCAAGTGATAGGAAATGTTTTTTTGCAAATGAGTTTGACCTGTACTTGTTTGAGGTCCTTTTGTGTGTAATGGATTTTCCAGTTACATTCTCTCTTCACTCTATATTCTGTGTGTTGGGTTTCCTTTGCTTTGAATTGATATGAAGGATCAAGGGAGATACAGTTGGTACCAGGTCACCATGCAAAATAAGACCATGGAGCACCAGAAGAAAATTCCAGGACACTCTGGGAAAAGCACAAGTTAATATCAAACTGACTCAAAATATACAATTTGTTTGATTCAATCAAACAAGGTAAACTGCCTTGGTAAGTCCAGGTTACAACTATGGGACTTTTTAATTTGGAGAATAAGCATCAATCTTTCAGTAGTTTTGTCTCCTTTCAGACTAAAAGCAGATTATGAAATAGTAGTAGTCAGTTGTAGTTCCAACTTTGAGCTAGGTTATTCATCCTGATTCTTTGGGTAAAATTACTATTGAAATCACTGGCAAGTTTTTACAACTGATTCCCTGACCCCCCTTTTAAAGTTTTCTTCTTTGTTGTAGTGTATAACCATCCACAGCTTACGTGCCCACCAAGTGCATTTTTATCACTGTGATAAAAATTACAAATCTGTTCCCACTTAAAGCTAATCATGTTATTACTATAATGTTTTTTTAATAACGTTTTCATCAATGTGAGGCAATTTGCCAGAAAGAAAAATAAAATTTTATCCTTTTATGCTCACTGAATTTTGTTTGTGTTTTCTTTTTTAAATAGTGATTCCAGAGTTTATTAGTCAAGTAAATATTGCATTGGAGAGCTTAACCAAGAATACAGTGCATCTGTTTGATGATAACCAGTTTGTGGACATTTCTAAGAAGGTGTATGATACAATTCATAACATCAGATGCTCAGTCATGACTATTCGGGTAAGTTTTTTATTTGTTCATTTAATATTAATTTCTAAAATAGTTCAGGACATCAGGGCATTTTCAGGAGAATTTAGAACTCTATGTGAGCAATGCCCGTAAACTTACATCCAGATTGAGCTGATCTGGGAAACTTGGATTACAATGGAACACACATGGTTATAACTCAAGAGGGCTAGAATTGCGTTGAGTACCAGATCAGAATGTTGCATTAAAATGTGTTCTATTCTTTAAAAATATTTACTTATATTTGGTTGATAAAGATCTTCATTCACTTCATTAATGATCAACTTGTGGCTAGAAACCCAAATCTGCTTGTAGCTCTTTAACCTTAACCTTACTTAGTGGAATGTAGGAATGAGAGTATATCCATGTGATCCTGATACTCCCTTGTTGAACCAGAAGACTTAACAGCCTGATTTCTGTCAATCTTACACAATCACAATCAATGTACTTATTCTAGTGTTTTTCCTGAAGTTCAAGAAAATGCTTTGGAACAGCTTATTTTTAAAATTTGAACTAGAATTTTGTCACATGCAGCATTTCCCTCAAATATCTTCAGTCCACAAATCCCATTTCAAATGATAGAAATCTGAGCTGCAATATCTGTATGTTCAGCAATTTTGGTTTTAAATAAAATGAAACATTAATAAAAATGTAGATACATTTTTCAAAGTGAGGTTGTCTTCTGCATTGCCTTTTTAGTTGAGAAGAAAGTAAGAAACAGATTCCTCTTTTCTTTAAAATATAAAAATGTATTGTAGGCTAGCATGGCCGGCAGGTTGAGGGAGGTGATTCTGCTCCTCTACTCTGCTCTGGTAAGACTCCACATGGAGCAGTGTGTCCAGCTCTGGAGTCCTCAGTACAGGCAAGATATGGACCTGTTGGAGTGAGTCCAGAGGAGGCCACAAAGATCATCAGAGGGCTGGAGCACCTCTCCTATGAAGACAGGCTAAGAGAGTTGGGGTTGTTCAGCCTGGAGAAGAGAATGCTCCAGGGAGACCTTATTGGGACCATTCATTACTTAAAGGGGACTTAGAAGAAAGATGGGGACAGACTTTTTAGCAGGCCCTATTGCGATAAGGGGTAATGGTTATAAACTAAAAGAGGGTGGATTCAGACTAGGTAGAAGGAAGAAATTTTTTACAGCGAGGGTGGTGAAACACCGGCACAGGTTGCCCAGAGAGGTAGTAGATGCCCCATCCCTGGAAACTTCAAGGTCAGGTTTGACAGAGCTCTGAGCAACCTGACCTAGTTGAAGATGTCCCTGCTCATTGCAGGGGGGTTGGACTAGATGACCTTTAAAGGTCCTTTCCAACCCAAACTGTTCTATGATTCTAATAGGGAAAATATTAGTAAGTCTTAACATATTGCAGTGTATAAGTTAAACAGTTTCAGTAGGAATTCAAATGTGCAAAATCTTTACAATGTCTCATCCGTATTGCAGTTGTCAGTTATGAAATTGTTTATATATTGAAGAGAGATCCTGAAACACTGTTGTATGGTTTGCTGTTCTTTCACTTACCTACAGTGGGTTTTGATTAGTTGCCAGCAGGTTAGTCTTAAATAATTCTGTCTTGAAGTGATTGTTTGTAAGTTTTTTTTTAATCTGGTGGTTGTGCATGTAGCCAGGCACCAAAAAATCAGGTAATGATACACTTTATCTGGAGGGCTCACTAAAGCCTGGCCTGCTTGTCTTGTTCAGCACTGTCATGGTTTCAGCCCAGCCGGTAACAAAGGACCACGCAGCCGCTCGCTCACTCCTCCCGCCCCCCTCCAGTGGGATAGGGGGGAGACGGAGGAGAGAAAAGAAAAAAAACTGGAACCTCGAGGGTTGAGATAAGGGCAGTTTACTGGGACAACGCAAAAAAAGTTACAACAACAACGACGGTACTAATGAAAGAGTATACAGAAAAGAGTGATGCACAGTGCAACTGCTCACCACCCGGGACCCGACGCTCCGCCACTTCCCCCACCGAAAGTCGAGAGAGAGCAGGAGAGCCCTCCCCCCGGCCCACTCCCCATTTATATACTGGGCATGATGTCACATGGTATGGAATAGCTCCTTGGCTAGTTCAGGTCAGCTGCCCCGGCTATGCCCCCCCACCTCCCAGGTTCCTGTAAAAATTAACTCTATCCCAGCTGAACCCAGGACAGGCACATAGCTACATGATGCAGGGTGCAACTAGTACCATCTAATTTCATTGCAACTGCCTGAAAAAGTTTTATTACTGTATTGCTAATTTTCAGTCCTGCAGCATTTTAAAAATATTTTTGTTTCTTAGCAGATTTAGGAGTTTCCTAATCCTATTTGAATTATATTTGGCTACTGCCACATGTATTCAAGGAATCTTCATGTGTCTGCTTGCCTTCTGTTTGTGCCTGTCACTGTTAATTTTGAGTAGGCTTCTGCTCTTACAGCATCTTCCAGATGTTTACTTTTCATGCCATCCTGCCTACGTCAGATGCCATTTACAGATCCCACAGCAGTAGGCACGTCTACAGCAAAGACGAAACCACCATCTCCATTTGCTGCTCCTTTAAACTGTGTACCTCTTGAGAGGTGTCCAAGCTGGAACCATTTCTGTTCAAAAAGGCCTTTTTGGTGATGTGTTCTCACAACCATACACTTTAAAGGATGTAACTTCTCTGCTAATCAGGGAATTACAAAAGTTTTTTTCTGTACACCTGTGGAAAAAAGAGTTTTACAACAGGTAGTTTCAGGATCAAACAGGAAAGGCAAGTATCTACCAAGAAAATCATATTTATGTGATGACTGCCACTGCTATTGCAATTACGTTACATTAGTGGAGTTCTGAGTGCTGTCTTTGTCTCTATAAGGGAGCAGTCAATCTTTGGAAGTGTATCAAGAGCAGATTCAAAGTTTGCCTCCTTCTCACTTTAAATATCCTGGTAGGTGATCTCAACTACTTCATGCGGCTAGACTGGGAATGATGTTACCAGTACTCAGATGTTACTTGATGGGTTCAGTTCCAATCCTGCTAGGACTGGAATTAATTCTAGGGTGAAGCTTTGTGCCTCAGACACAAGGAAGAAAGCATCAGACCTATTCTACGAGTCTTACTCAGGGAAAGCCAAACGCTAGGATAGATAAGCGGTTTTGACACGACGTTCTTTGTCAATGAAAATTTTCTGGACTCTGTCTCTCCTTATTTGCTAATGCAGAACTCTGTGCTTGTCCCAGGCTCAAGATGTCTTGCTTCACAGCGTTGTACTCCCTGGCTCTATTCCTCTACTTTTTAGAAGATTCTTGCCCATAGCAGGAGGAGTTTATGTGAATTGGATTTATCTGGCAAAACAAACTGGATTGAGGGCGATCCTCTGCTAGGTCTTCCGATCAGTTCCTGGTTCAGTGAACATAGGCTAAGAGTTTTGGTTAGGACATCTAATTTCTTTTGTAGATCAGTTAAACTTCATTTAATGCCTGCATTGCTCATCTCGCCTTCCCGTAGTGACTCAGGGACTCTGGTTTTTTTAGGATTACAAAGTTGTTTCTATCTGTTTCTCAGTGAGATCTGAGTCTTCTATAGGTCCAGTCTTCTTGGGCTTGAACCCCAGATGAACATGACTGACTATCCCTTTAAGGAGTTTTTCATTTTTGGGAAATGCACTGAGGAGTGCAACAAAGCTTCAGTCAGTCTCTATGAAGGCACAGACACTGCTGTGCAGGAAACTCTTGAGTGTATATTCTTACAGTCCTCTGTGATGTGTGTGTGTATGTATGTGGACAGTCACTCAAAGAAGAAAAGGATATTATATCCCCTGTACTTCTTTCTGAAACATGAGAGGAAAATACTTTCATCTGAAGAGACTGTACATATGCATACCGCATAGTAAGTGCAGTGTGTACGTGTACTATGTAAGTGCATAGTGCATCTGCAAAATTGCAAGTCATTGCACAACACCTAAATGGACAGTATTAATATGAAGATTTCTATCAGCGCCGTCTTCCACTTCTGCTTCGCAAGTGGAATTTGACAAGGCAAGAAAAAACAAAGTATCAGAAATTACCTTGTGGGTTGTACCTAAAGCTGTGGGTAGCAAAGAGCAGATAATCCTCCTCCTCTGAATTGAAGAAGTTATGACCAATGGGATAAGAGCCTGCCTCCACCTGTACTGAACCTTCCATTATCCTAAACAATGTATGTGTTTGCCTTAGAAATCCATGTGGCTTGAAGTGTATTCAACTGTATTTGAATGTGTTCAACAGCCCAGCAATTGCAGAGTCCTGACAAAAGCTCAGGAGATTTAAAAAAAAAAAAAAAAAAATTCCTTAAAAAGGACATACACAGCTTTCTATTTAATGAATTACCATTATTCAGACACTGTCATGAGAGGCTTTTTTTGAGGTTTGGTGAAATGATAGTCAGCTACTCCACCATCCCTTAGAGATACTGACTGCGAGCGTAGAGTGCTGAGGAAACCCTGGCATTCATTTTTTGAGTAAGGATGTATTTGCATTCCTAATTAGATACTGAAACCAGGACAGATACATTCCAGACAATGCCAGTTTCATTTCAGCCTGCCTGTAAGAAGCTTTAGTAAATCTGATGGTTATTCAGATGCATGCTGTTACCACAGCAGCCAAGGTGAGGAAATAAAAGTGTTCTGTGGCCAACTTATAGGGGCTTACTGATACAGTGCCAAAGAACAATGCGTTACTGATTACAGGGGATTGCAGGACTGAATCAGGGAAAGAAATTGTTGATCAAAATATAATTGAGAAGTGTAAATGAACAAGGACACTGATTCACAGGGGGCAATTTTTCAACATCAAAGTAAAAGCAGAAACTCTTCAGATCAGTTCCTCAGGAAGCATTTCAAGCATGTAATTACACAGAGAGAATGTTTTTAAAAATAGAGTTCCTAACTGTAAAATGCTGCCAAATAGTGTTGTTAATGCAAATTATCAGATATGGTTTTCAACGTCCAAGCTTAACCGTAGATACATAAAACATTAATTCCAGTCCTGCAGGTATAATGTGAATAACACTTGAGAGCAACTAAATAGTGGAAGGTGTGCTACACTGATGAGCTGTAATAGAAATGCCTCTGGAACTGCAGGATGCTTCCCTTACGATGCTTTTCATTGTTTCACTTGCAAGGATTAATTCATCCAGCGGTAGCTGCTGAATTGAAATCATCACGTATTTGATCAAGGGTATATAGCTGCATGTGCTTATTAGTGTCCACATTCCTCAGTCCTTTTTTGACTCTTGAAGCATCTGATTTTTGTTAAATTGTAGAGGCTTTGGGAGCTTCATTTTGCAGAGGAACATTTGGGCGTTGTCTGGATAGTGTTTTATTCAGAATATTGGTGTTACAGAACTAGATTGGGGTAGATAATAGAAATAAAGACAAGAATTCTGCCATGTGAAATACATGGAAAAGTCAAAGGAAACAGGTTGACAGTTTTTGAGGCACTACGTATTAAATGTTGCGTAATGTTAAGACCGATGCTAGAACTTCTTCTAAAAAAAGGAGCTTTATATGAAAGTGTATTTTGTTGAAGAATATGAGACACCTGGATTGAAGTAACAGCTAATAATATCCCGTTAGGATATCAAACACAGTGGAAAGTGGTAATGACTTCAAATGAATAATAACTACTGATAGCTGAAGCAGTAATAAAGTCATCCTAATAGACATACACCAAGAACAGTGGAAAAGAATTCACCAAGTCAAAGTTTCATGGAATGCTTTGGTTTTGTTGGAGGATAAACAAGTGAACTGCTGTGAGTTTTCCAGAGAGGAAGAAGAGGGCAAAATGTTCATATACTCTCTTCAGAATGCTTTTACTACTCTGTGTTCGTGGAAGCAGTGAATGAGGAACCTGTGTTCCCTGATTCTATGAGAGATGGAAAATGTACACTGAAATTGTAGTTCTTATCTGGTACAACACATCATTTTGATGAATTTCTTTAAAATTCTTTCTGCTGAAATGTGTATTCCGTGTGCCATTTCTTTCAGAATTCTGGCATGGAGACTACAGGTTTCCTCGGTTTATGGTGTTAAGCTTTTTGAGTGTTTCTTTTGCAGATTGTGCCTTTATTACCATTGAGCAGCCATTGTTTGCACCATATTCTACATGATGTCCACTTGGGGTCCCCCTAAAAAACAGAGGCAAAGCATTCATTTTGGTTTTCTACTATTATACCTATACCTAGATACTTCCATTTAAGCTAGATCCTCACTACATCCCTATTCCATTCCTTATCTTCCTATTTCTTTAGCTAATAGTCTTTTACTGTGGGTTTTAATTCCCTTTGCAAAATCAAACTCAGTTTTAGTTATACATTCAGGTGTCCACAGCATGACCCTTTTAAAAATATTTTGGCTGCCTCAGAATACCCTTGGGATGGGTTCCCTTTTTCTCCTTTTGTTGGTTGGAAATCCTGGTTGGTTTCTCATTCTGTTTTAAAGAAGTGTGAGAGTTCATCCATAACAGAGCTTGTGAGCTCTTAAATACACTTGATTGCTCTCAATGAGAGACATCACAGCAGACTTTGATCTCTTGTATCCAGCAGAGTTACAGGAATTTTCAGAACATGGACTTCTTGGAAAGGAAGATAACAAGTGGTGAAAACGTTATCATCATCCTGTTTCTCTTTCAGCCAGTTAATAAGCGTCTAGTTTAAGTTCTACCTTTGCTTTTATTAATGACAGAATTACCCTATGCATGCAGGTTTTTCCACCTGTTTTTACTTCTGCAGTAGGAATGAGTTAGATCCTCTCAGATGCAAGCAATAGCACACTTGAATTGAACCTCTATTTAAAAGCTAGAGAAAACACAGCAAAGCAGGGAAGTGTTTGGAAAAAAAAGGCATTTATTGGAGTCTTATAATTGTTTGTTTTTCCAAGAGAGCCCTGAGACCTCACGGGGACGAAAGAAAAAAAAAAACCAATTCATATAATCTTGGTAAACTTCACTGTTGTTGGTCTGAAATTCATGAGTGATGCTAACTCATTACAAATATATATTGGGAAGTTTAAGTACCTTTTTCTTCATTTTTCTGCCCTATACCAATTGCACAAGAGAAAGAACTTCTGCTGCAGTAGTTAGCAAGCCAGTTGGACCTGCACCTCTCATAAATTTCTTGTCATTTCAGACCTAAGTAGGTCAGAGCTGACCTTTCCTTGCCTCAGCTTGTTGTCAGCTTCCCTGGCAGAAGGGAAGTGTGTTTTCACTTGTGCTCCCTTATGCACTAGGCTTCTTGTATAAACATAGTTAGTACTTGTTACATTGTCCTCATCTTTAACCAGGAGAGGATTTTCTTTCCTTTGTTACTCAGGAAAAAATATGCTCTATACTGGTTTTTACGAGGCAGGTGTTTCCATGCCCTACCTTCTTCAGGTGGTGCTTTTCTTATTCTATCAGTCCTGTCATCCAAAGGTTGATATATCTAGATGCAGTGTGACTGAAAAAAGATATAATATCTGATGTCCATTAAAAAAGATCCGAGAAGAAGTGCCTGTTGTCTGCTAAGGATAGTTGGACACCCGTTCCTTTTTCAGGTTTTTATCCCAAGCCACATAAAAGGTTTTAGTGGGGAATGTTATGTTTGTGCTGCAGAAACCAAATAAGAGGTGAGTTAAAACTGCTTAGTGCCATGATCAAATATGCATATTTGCATGTAAAAGCTTCTGGCAGCAATTTGTCCCTGCCATATTACTTGGCTTTTTAACATCTCGAGTCAGGATCACCAACCTTCAGGTGTCATTATGGGGAAAACTTAACTCAAAGCACTATCCCACATAGGTTACCTTTCATATCTTAATTCATCTACATATATATTTTTCCAAAAATGTCTATGTTCTTTACCCCACAGTATACCTGGGAAATCATCTCATTGTAGAAATGCTTGTTTATGCTTACATCTGTACTATGCTTACATCTGTACTAGCGTCATAAACTCAGTCATTATTATTATGACTGTACGTTGCAAATGTCTTATCAAAATGCTTTGTACTGCAACAGTTTTGGGACACAGTCTGCATACATTTCAATTTAACATGCTGACATTTTTTTAAATGCTAATCTCCATTTAGTACCAGGTCAGTTTGTGTTCCCAAATAAAGCTGATCTCTGTTTTCTGGCAAACAGCTAAGTACAGATATCATTTTGCTTGTATTTCACGTTTATGTACCGTATAACAAATTCTCAAAGGTCTCATTTTCTGCCAATTTCATTAGTTTAAGGCCTTTAATATCTTCAGCAAATCAGATGACCGTTCTGGTTCTGTGTGTAATAGTGTTACTGGTTTTGTTGCTTTATAGAGCAAAAAGCTGCTCAGCAGTATATCTGTAAATAAAACCCACCCTCTTGTTTTCCTTGACAGTTACATTCTGTTTTCTTGAACACGTGGGCAGGTTGTTACCCTAAGAAATATCTTTAGAGTTTGGAGTTGCCACAGTTGCCATAACAAGTATCTGTTCTTAAGAGTTGAGGTGTTTCCCCCCCCAAATTAATACTTTGCTAGTAGAAAAACATTAATTTATTGATTTTAAAAACGGATGGTGTATTCACATCTCAGGTAGAGGGAGGGAGACAGAAGAGCAAAAAGAGAATGTACGCCTTTTTTATCTCAGAGATGGGAATGGAAGCCAAAGCACAGATACATTATTATTTCACCCAAGGAGGGATAGCCCTTCTCCTCCCACATCTTCAGGTCCCCTTTGCGTAAACCATTGAATTAGAGTCAGCAGGGTAGTTGGCGAATGATTGTTTGTTGTTGTGTTGTTTGGTTTTTTTTTCTCTTTGAACAAAAGATAAGAGAAACTACCTGGCTTTTATGCTTCTGCATTCCTGCACTTTCAGACTAACAAGTTTTAACTTTTCGGTTCATTGTACATCCTTCTGACTGCTGTCCCTGCTTCCATGGTCCAGCCATTCGCTCAGTTTTTACAGGGATATTTCTGATTTTAGATTCTGAGTTCTTTTTACACATAAAACAAATAGTGGGTAGGAAAATAAGTGTGCCCTTCATCCCCATATGGGCAAGTCTAAAATTGTTCTTTTAAATCTATGGACTATATTATTTCTGTGCAAAGACATCATCCTGTAGTATAGGAGTGTCAAAAGCAGATACCCCCTTCCGAGCAAGAATATGTAGAATTTTTGGATTGTTTTATGTATATGTTGGAGGAGTAGACTCTTTCTCTAATTGCATTTATAAGCATATGAGAAAGCACTTGATGTTGTCAGGCTGTATCTTGCGTACGGGCCTGATGGTGAAGATTTTCTTTCCCCTCCAAAGCAGCAGCTCATATGTACCATCCGGGTGGCTCTAGATAGGACTAAATGGAAGTAAGTACTGAAAAAGAGTGCCAGGAGCTCACCACTTGGGTAGTATCACATTCAAGCCTGTAGTTACTGTATGTTAACATCTGTTACTTTTTTCATTATTTGAAATTCTTTTAATACCATTCAGTATTACTCTTTTTGTCCAAAATGTTATGGTTAACTGAGCCTTCTTACTGAACTGAAAATACTGCAGTATCTTTTGAACCAAACCTTACCTTTCACTGTCAACATTTTACTCATCTCACTCTCTTGTCAGTGGGGGGAAAGAGAGACATAAATAGAGGATCACAGAAGGAGGGGACCTCAGGAGATCATCTGGTCCAACCTCCTCTTGAAAGCAGAGTGTTATCCAGGGCCCTCTCAAGCCAAGTCTGACTTTACTGTCTGTTTTTTTCTTTTATATATTAGTGTTAAGACAGTAATGGAGAATTGATGGGGCAAACAAAGCTGTGCGTGCTCAATCTTATTTATAAAAGCAAGCCACTTGCTACGTTGCATGCAACTACTAGACTATAATACTTTTACCATTGTTTGCTGTGTTTATGCCTGCTTGTTTACCTGCAGCACATGCTGTATGATGTGCTTCTCTTTTTTATTCTTTTTCAGTTACAAACGTAATTTTCTTAAATCTGCCTTAGGTTTCCAGTTTGTAAAGTGTCAGCTAATGGGAAAGATGTTGTGTTGGGTTTTAAAAAAGAAAGGGGGGGGAAGGCCTTATGGGTGTATATAAACCAAATAGAGAATGAGTTCAGAAATGCTGATACAGGGACCACTAGTGAAAGTGTCAGCTGCATACTGTATGCATTACAATATAAATGTGCAATTATCCATCTTGGCAAATCTACATTGTCTTCTGCCCAAGCTATACAGCCTTAGGCATCATGCAAGGCTGTGAATTAAGAACTTCTCAGCAGCAAATTGCTACATGGCTTACCACCAAAGTCTCTTAGTGCTGGCGTTACTGGTTCAGACAGAGAAGCCAGTATGCTTTGTACAGAAATGGATGGCATGAACAGTTTTGACTTGCATAGTACTTTAAATTTCTGTTCTTCCCAGTTTAGGGATTAAATTATATTGCAACTATGTCACATATGTTTATGTTTTTAATTGTTCACAAAATTATCCCTCTCTTTCAGGAAAGCAGAACTTTCCAGAATGATGTGATAGCTCTAGTTTAGTGGCTCATTGGAAACTTAAGCACAAGGCAGTATTTTTTCTGGAACATTAAAATCTTTGCTGAAGGGGGTTTTTTTCTTACAGCAAGGAAAAGTGATGTGTATTCCTTTCTTGCCATTTGGTGCTTACTGTCTAATATAAATTATATTCCCAGAGAAATGGAATTAATATTATCCTGTTAAAAGGGAAGGACTGAATTTCTGGAACTAAAACTGGGAGGCACAGCAAAAATGTTATAAATCTCAGATACTCTATTAAAATATGCATGCTGCCGCACGGTTCACTGAAGTATGAGAAATGCAATCCTGGAAACTGCAGTCTTTCAATAGTGTTAATAGCTCAAGCTATGGTTCTGGTTCTGAAATCAGCCCTGTCAATGCTAGTGCCGGTTCTGGCTCAGAGATCTTCATTGCTCAGTGTAAATCTGGCCATAGATCCCTTTTACGGATCATAATCATCTGTGCAGTCCATGGCCTAGTTGAAATTTCTCCATTGCCATTATTTTCACTGTGGAATCATTTAACTGGTAGGATGGACTCTTTTTAGCATGATGCAGAAAAGCAGTGAGGTACACTACAAATGTATTGAACATGTAATCTGACTTCAAAAACGTAATAATAATTATTTGTGTGCTAGATTGTGAGTGCAGTTTTGCTGGCACAAGAATGGAGTAGCAGTGCTGTGGTCTGTGTCATTCTGTGCTTTGTCATTGGTGTAACAGTGCAAGATCTGGTCCTGTTGTCATGTGTGTCCTTGCTGATGCAGCAGTGTGACAGTGAAAAAGGTTTGGGAAGATTTTATTTATTTATTTAACTCTGAATAGTTCTTTTGCTTTACATTTTTATAACCTCTTAGTATTCTATAGGTATATTTGAGTTCAGGTGTTGCTGTTAATGATACCTTCCTACCTTTTTTTTTTTTCTTTTTTTAATAATGTTGCTTGCTAACTTGAATCACACCAGGTTATTTTCTTGAAAGTGTGCTCATAGAGTTGGAATGCAGAGTTGATGAAGACAGGTGGGCGTACCAAGTAAGGAGGCATAGTAATAATAGGGAAACTGACTCAGAAAAAACAGAAACCTTGAAAGAAAATTCTTTGGAGAATTTAAGAAAAATTCCTCTACTGAGCAACTGAGTTTGATAAATGGAAGATGGTATTTTTAAGTACTGCTTACATGAAAAGTTTCTGTAGAGGTTGACAAACCAGATACTACCTAATTACCTGAGAACCTCTGGGACTTACAGCCTATTCTTAAAAAGAGAGAAAGACCCTTCATTATATTCAGTATCAACAAAGTCAGTGTATATTGATACTGAAAGTGAGGTGTGTTGCAGCGAGGGAGTACCGTGCATCACCTAGCACATGGATTGTGTTGAAATTGCAGTTTTAGAGCACCATTCCTTCAATGTAACTTAGCTACTAGCTTTTGAGGCCTTCTTGCTGTCACTATACCAAGTGCTTTAGTTATTAGGAAATTAGAGCAGTAACATTAACATAAAATTAGTTTGTTACTCCAAGTGCTTCATTATCCTGGTCTCTATGAAGTAGTCTGCATAAAATGATTATAGAAAATATAAGAAAACCAAATTATTCAGCAAGTTGGCGAGAATTCTTTCTGAAAATAGAAGCCTTCCTCTTTCCTGGACATATGATCATACCTGCCAGTTCGGTTAGCCTTTGAAATATCCTGAAATCTGTTACAGTGTTAAATTAACCTACAAAAATAGTAAAAACTTTCATGTTATGATACAGCAAAGCATATCCATGTGAAGTACTGAGAATAAAGAGCTGCCAGTAACTATCTAGAGTGAGATGGTGGCAGCTTAGGGATGCACACAGGTACAGTTATGTGTCCCTAAGAATGGCTTTGTCAACAGATGATCTGCCTTAGTTAGCCGCCTTGCACCCAGAGCAGCTGCATGGCCCCCATTCCAGCAACGGCTCATCCCCTTACTACAGTGTAATCAGGTTTCCTCCATTAGGATCGTGGCCAGCACAGGTAGGGGAATATCATCATTCTTTCACAGGCACTGACATTCACTGGCTGACTCTGTGTAGTCTTGCTGTGAGGGCCACATGCTTGACCGCAGTAATTGGTGTCAGAGCCAGCTGGATAACTGACATCCATTGTTCTTCCACCTATATTTATTGTATTAATCATACCACTGTCTGCCTTTTACCTTCTTCGTAGTCAGCGTGTAATTTGCTCATTGAGGAAGTCAGATAAGCAGATGTCGGACAACTCTACGTTCTTTGTATTTGTTGCTGATGTGCTATCAGAATGGGAATCGGTCCCTTTTGTCTTAATGAGAAGCCAATCTGGCATCCCATGTGAACATGGCGTGCCATGCTGTCTGTGAGTTTTGCTGACCCCACAGGGTTGTTCTGTCAAATACACTCTGAAAATGTTTGTGGGTTTGTGAAGGCTTGATTCCAGATGTGTAAAAAACCAAGTATGAGACTTAGTTAATATTCAGCAAATAAACAACAGAGCTGAAGAATTGTTTGCTGTTTCAGTGAGGAATAGCTAACCGCAACAAGCAAAGGTAAACCCCTTTCAGCACATAGTTATGTGCTTGAAGTGATGCGAGATCTCACCAGTGCCCTGGAACTGTGTAAGTACTAAGCTCAGTCTGATGATGGGTCAGTGGCCAACAAATAAAACAAGCTCGTCACCTCAGTGAGTGAAGCCAGAAGTAGAACTTAAACCAGATTTTAAGCAGAGCAGCACCAGCGCAAGTTGCGGCTTCATTTGCCAGTGTTGGGGTTTCTGGACTAACCGCTTATTTGTGAAATGGAGCCAGTCCCCAGCAGAGATGAAACCTAAAATTGTGTCTGCCTAGACTTAGCTTCCCTTTCCCCCTTGCTATTCCATGCCATTAATATAGCCTTAAGCCTTGCATCTTACAGCTTCTTACCATCTCAGGCTTGAGTGCTTGATTTGCTTTTGCCATTTATAGGAAACTCACAGATCAGAAAACAGATGACTTGCCTTAGTTGCCTTTTAGCTGCAGAAGGGATCTGCTTGAAGGGAGTTACTTTTTCCTGAATGAAAAGGTCATCCTAGCTGATAGTGTTACTGCTATATTGTTGGTTTTGTTTGGGTGTTTGAGGAGTTTTTTGTATATGAAATTGCATCATGTATTTTTAGAACATACTAGCTTTATAATTCATAGGACTGTTTTCTCCCTATAAAATTATCACATGTTTCTTGGCTGGTGGGGTTAAATCCAGATGAAATTTTAGGCTGTGTTTAGTTCATCAATAAAAAAACTTGATTTTCTCCATTCCAGAAAGCTCAATAGCAAATATTACCTGCAGTGTGGATATTTAGAGGTGGAGTGATTCACTCTCACACAGTTTGTAGGATTGCCAGATAGCTCAGAGGTTTGGCAGGCAGCTTTTACCTGGCATAATTGGGTTTTAGGCTGTGATAGATCTCCGTTCCTTTTTTGTTCGTTCTCGGGTATGTTGGTGAGCTCAGAGATCTATCTACTGCCTAGGCAAAAAAAAGTTGAGAACATTATTAATTGCCAAAAAATACCATCCTCTACAAAGAGAAAGTAAAAGAACAATAGAAATTCATGTCGGGACCATTCAACGACTGGCATGAATAGCTTACCGTGAAGACGTAAGATAGTATTTGAAGTATTGTGGTGCTGCATCACAGGTGTAGCTATGCATTGTCTCACCTCACATAGTGTTGTTTGTTTGTATCTTCTTTTCCTTCCCTTTCCTTTTTTCATTCCTTTTCCATTTTCTCTCCTGTTACCTTACAGTTTGTCTCATGTTGTCTATATGCAGATTTACTTCTCATGCCTCGTACTAAGGTCGTATAAGAACTGTCTTTTGTAAAGTATGAAAACTGGAACTCCTACAGGGTGCCAGTCTCTTTGGAAAAGGGTAACTAATGCATGAATTCCAACTTTCATCTTGGCTAAAATAAATACTGTAATCAAGTACAAAATTTAAAGTTACCAAACTATGTATAGAAATTGTATAATAAAGTAATGCGATTCAAAAAGTCTTGTTAGAAGCAGGGACCTACACACTAAAAGCTACCTTGGTGTATGGATGTAGATTAGAAGATGGATGTTTAAATACAAAGTTTAAGGCCCAGAGACCCATGTTCACATGCCCTGAAGTTTACCTCGGTCTATGTGCTTAGTAGTTTCTACACACCAGGGAAGTCATTTGAGCTAGACAAAAATAAAACAAGTGGCACCATGACTTTAGTCCCCCTCAATCTCATCTCCAGAGTTAGATTCATCACTCTGACATGCCTTCCCATACAAGATAAGGAAAGTGCTGGACAAACCAGGATGGGATCCACAACAACCATGTTACTGGCTGGGAATGCAATTTAAAACAGTTTGCATTTTAGTGAAAATACTGGCATCCTCATGATTAGCAGTTTCCATTCTCTCCTGGGCCAGGTGACCTTCCTAAAGGCTTCAAAGATTAGAGGCAATTCTGTAGGCTGGGACTTCCTTACAAAAAAGGAATACTTAGCCTTGTCTTTCAAAAATTGAACCATATTGCTTTTTCTAGACACCAACCAAAAAAAAAAAACCCAAAAAAAACCCCAATCCAAAATCACAAACCCAACCAAAACCAGCAAACCTTCTGGTTGATAGAAAAGAAATCACTATTTTGTTGTAATAAGATACCTGGAGCGCCAATGGTAGTGTGGGTTTTCTCAATTTATTTCCCTGATTGACAGTGTTGATCACGGGATGATCTATGTGACACCAGGCCTGCTGGGGCCTGGTGGGATTCACCTTTCTCAGTGAGGAAAAATTTTCTATGACCTTTTTGTGAGCCTACATGTCCTGTGCTTATCATGAAGTTACAAAGTGTCAAAGCAAGCTTACTTGGAAAGCATGTTAAAGGTTTAATAACACTGATAGACCTTGGGCTGCCCAGTCCCCTGAGTTGGAGGACCATGAGTGTGGGAACAGTGACTTTCCATTTGTAAGGGAAGTTGTAAGGGATCAGCTGAATGTTCACAAGTCCACGGGGCCTGATGGGATTCATCCCAGACTACTGAAGGAGCTAGCAGATGTTATGGCAGGACCCCTCTAGATCATCTGCCAAAGGTCTTGGGAGTCTGGGGAGGCCCCTGCTGACTGGAAGCTAGTAAGTGTTACTCCTGTCTACAAAGAGGGCATGAGGGAATACCCAGGGAACTACAGACCAATTAGTCTAATCTCAGTTTCTGGAAAAATTACGGAGAAGATTATACTGCGTACTATTGAAAGGCCTTTAAAGAATAATGAAATCATCAGGCACAGTCAACATGGGTTCGCAAAGGGAAAGTCCTGTTCTATGATGAGGTCACCTGCCTAGTGGATGAAGGGAAGGCGGTGGATGTAGTTTTCCTGGATTTTAGTCAGGCTTTTGATACTGTCCCTCACAGCATACTTCCGGACAAGTTGTCTAACTGTGGGATGAGTGGGTTCACAAGTGGGTGAAGAACTGGCTGAAGGGCAGGGCTCAAAGGGTTGTAGTGAATGGGGCTACATCTGGCTGGTTACCAGTGGTGTTCCTCAGGGCTCAATTCGAGGGCCAGTTCTATTCAATGTATGTATCAACGATCTGGATGCAGGAGTTGAATGCACCATTAACAAGTTTGCTGATGATACCAAACTGGGAGGTGCTGTTGACTCTTCTTGAGGGACAAGAGGCCTTGCAGCAGGATCTAGATAGATTGGAGCATTGGGCTATGATTAATGGGATGAAATTTAACAAGTGGAAGTGCTGGATTCTGCACCTAGGATGGAGTAACACTGGGCACAAGTATAAACTGGGAGAGGAGTGGCTGGGCACCAGCCCTACAGAAAGGGATCTGGGGGTGCTGGTCGACAGCAGGCTCAATAGGAGTCAGCAGCGTGCCCTGGCAGCCAAGAGGGCAAACCGCATCCTGGGGTGCATCAAACCCAGCATAACCAGCCGGCCAAAAGAGGTGACGATCCCACTGTATTCAGTGTTGGCGCGGCCTCACCTTGAGTGCTGTGTGCAGCTCTGGGCCCCACAATTTCAGAAGGCTGCGAAGGTACTTGAACGCGTCCAGAGGAGGGCAACAAAGCTGGTGAAAGGAGTGAAAGGAATGGCCTATGAGGAGCGGCCAATGACTTTGGGCTTGTCTAGTTTGGAGGAAAGGAGGCCGACGGGCAACCGCATTGCTCTCCGCAGCTTCCTCAGGAGGCGAAATGGAGAGGGAGGTGCTGAGCTCTTCTCCCGGGGATCCAGTGATACGGTGCGTGGGAACGGTTCAAACCTGCGCCAGGGGAGGTTTAGACTGGACATTAGGAAGCACTTCTTTACCGAGAGGGTGGTCAAACACTGGAACAGGCTTCCTAGAGAGGTGGTCTATGCCCCAGTCCTGTCAGTGTTCAAGAGGCATTTGGACAACACCCATAATAACATACTTTAAGTTTTGGTCGGCTCTGAAGTGGTCAGGCAGTTGGACCGCATGATTATTGTAGGTCCTTTCCAACTGAAAATACTCTCTTCTGTTCTGTTCCATATGCTCCAAAAGATACACTTTTCCAAGGAATAGGTGATATTTTTGTAATGTACTATTACATAGAATAATGACCAACTAATTAGTTGGAAAAAAATGTATTTTACTGAAAATACCATGAAAGCAAATTGAAATCTCAAGGGAATTTAGTGGTTTTTTTAACCTCTGGCGGAGCACACCAATGAACAGTGGCCCATTGTGAACCGATTTATGTAGATGTTATGGGCCACATCTTCTGCTTATAGAAATTTAGCAGCTATGTTAAAATCAGTAAACTGCAGCAATTACTCTGCTTGAAGGTCTGACTCATATTACTTTGTATGACAGCGAGATAGGAGTTTGTTGATAAAATACTAAAAAGGGGAAATAGATAAAGGCCATTCCACCACTGTGAACAGCAGACCTCATTTACCCATCTCACTTAGCCTGTATCCAATCTTTGTGTGGTCCCGTGGTACGGCACAGTTTATTGAGCATTCATGACTAGTTATTTCCTACCTTTTAACTCTTTGAAGTTGTCTTTTACCCTTTCCCCCCCCGCATTTGGAACTGGATTTCTTAATTGCAAAAGTAAGTTTCCTTTCTCTTCTCTTTTAAATCTTAAATTTTAAAGTCTCTTCAAACTCATCTGGATGTTTGCACCTGATTCCATTGCCTTCTCTGTTTCTTATGTTGCCACTATCTATATTAAAATACTACACTAAAAAATGGTGAATGTTTTAGAAACAAGCACTTAAAAAGTTAGTAAATAGCACTGTTGAGGTTCTCTGCAAACTTAATGCACTATATCTGAATAATGTGTCATTGTGTCATCCCTAGTGATATTTAGCAAGCAGGGGTGTTTTTTCATGGTATCTCAGTAATTAACAATAGTAAATCTTCTTGCACTGCATTAAATAAGTATATCTTAATATCCATACTGCCTGCATATATATGCATATTAATATGTTAGTATTTCCATAAAAGAAAACAAAAGTTTAAACCAAATCAATGAGTAGATTATGTTTTTTATTCAGAGTAAGAGAAAATTTTAGAGTTTGGATGATTGAAATGGTTCTGAATAGTTTACTGGGTGTCTGATCAACATAAAAATTAAGGCAATTAAATTGATAAATTAATTAGAGTATCATTTATGTGATCACTGTTTTCAGAAGTGATTTTCCTGTAAGAATCAAGGATCTATTACCAGTGATGTGCAAAATCTTTTCAATTGTGTAAGTCTGTTTTTTACATTACATTATTGCAAGTCCCATTCTCAACTTTCAAGTGGTAATAACTCCTACAACAAATTAACAGTACTGAGCTGCATTAATGAGGAAATACGTGGCATGACTGTTGGATGTTTTTTCATCTATTTTTCAGGATTTACACTAATGAGAATTAAAGTGTAATTCCTGTATATATCAATTTGTATTTAAAGTTATCATTCTTGCAAAGACCTTGCTTGTACTCTGACAGCAGGTATTCCATAGTGTAATCTGTGCATAACAAGGTATCTTTGCTTTTAAAAAAATTGCTTGGTAGCAGTGTTTGCAAACTTGAATCTTCTATAGTATTTGCTTTTACTTCCTTCATGTCCAGTTACAGTTCAGTAGTTCAAGCACAGTGGTACTCCGTCAGTACTGTTTCCTGTGCAGACCAGGATTAACTTCAAATAGTTCCCAATGTTCATTTGCCTGACCTGATCTTAGAAACATCCACAGCTGGCAACTCCCCGGTGTCTTCAAGCAATCTATTCCATTCCTTCATTAGCTTTAGAACGTTCTTCCTAAAATCCGCCCCACATGCCTCCTTATGGCAGCTTAAAGCACTTGTTGTCTGGTCCATCAAGGATGTGGAGAACAGGCTATCTCCTCCTTGTTTCTTGTGTACTTGTATACTCTTGTAAGAGCGTTTCTTTTCGTATCATGCTCATGCTTGTTGCGATCCTTTTCTTCAGCTGGTTTACCTCCTTTTGGAAGTGCAGTGCCCAACACTAGATACATAGAGTACGTCCAGTGGAGGCCTCAGCTCTGAGTTGAGTAGAAGGCTTATTTCATACAGCTTGCTGACTGTGCTCCTGCAGATACTTAAAACAGTCTGGTTGCCTTTATTTTCAAGAATGTGACATTGCTGCTTCCAGTTTAGCCTGTGATCCACTGTAATTCTTAATGCTTTTCTATGGACTTCCTGCTTAGCCACTTAGTTTCCATCCCTTATTTGTACAGTTGATTTTTCCTGCCTAAATTCAGTACTTTGCATTTATTCCTACTGTGCTATTTTCCCTTCTTTCTCAGTCTGTTTGTCAAGATTATGTTAGTTTTAACATTGGCTTTATAATCAGAGTCTCTCTGAAGAATTCAGTATCACCTACAGATTTAGTAAGCCCACTCTATTCCATTGTACAAAGTTTTTATGAAAATATTGGGCTTAGTGCAGATGCCTTTTGAATTCTACTTGATAAATCCTGTCATTTTGACAGACAAATCTTGGTAACTATTTTGGAGTATATTTTTTTAACCAGTTATGTACAAACACTATCATAGGTTCATCTACAATCTATTTATCTGGCTTGCTTAAAAGGAGATCATGTGAAACCATACAAAAACTTCTGCTTCTCTATGCACAAAGGGGCATTATCCCATCAAAGAATTAAGTTTGTTTGTTTTGCTGTGATTTATTCTTAATAAATCCATGTTTGCTGTCACTCAGCGCGTTTCATTTCAAGTTTTCCTTTGTTCTAGCAGCAAGTGTCATTAAAGCACGTTGGGTATTTTCTCCATATAAAGACGAGCACTGATGAAGAGGCTGCTCTATATGGCTTTTGCCATTTCATAGAAGCATAAGTTCTGCTTCATATTGTATACTGTTTAATTTAAAATACAAGTTCACCCAGTTCATAGGACAGACCTCTCTTGTTCTGCTGCCTCACATTTTGTGAGTTGCAGGTTAATATAAATGAACAAACTACTATTCATGTCGGAGACTTAGACTTTGAAGTGCTTAGTTTATTCACAAAAGGAGTATAGCTTCATCCTTGCGGTCCCACAGCTCTGGTTTGTGGAGACAAGAGAGCGTGCTCACCAGGGCCCTATTCTCACTGCAGCTTTTGGGGACCAGTAATTTAGAATAAAAGGCCTCAGTGAAGTTGGTGCAATTACGCACATGTGTACAAGTTGGAATTTGTGTGCCTTACAAACCCTTCCTCTAGTGAGATACCTTGACTATCACATCAACTATGTTCTGTAAAGCCCAGAGCTGCATTAGTTTATCAGTGAAGTCTGTTCTCATTGCCAAAATTAAACTTCCAGGAGATTTGAAACCAGATCTAGTTTTAAGACTTAACTGACTGTGAAATGGTTTTACTGAAATTATTCATGTGCCTGAGCAGTTTCCACAAAAACTTAAAATAATGGATAGGCAGCAACAATGACAAACCAAATGAATTTCATTAATGCTTTTCTAACAAGTATTTATCAAAAGCATTTTTTCCTTTCATGAAAAAAAGTCTTTGTATTCCATTCTGTTCTAGTAAGAAAGACTTTTTTTTTTTTCTTTTCTTTTTTAAATCCATTGCCATGGGATAAAAATATTGCTGATCAGCTCCAGTTACTGACTGAATATTGCCTGGCTATGGTTAATTTGTATTTAGATTCATTAGTTCTTACTGTTCAAGTCAGATAATTCTGGAGATCTCTGAAAGACCAGTTTCACCCCATGCGACCAAGCAAGATTTGATTGAGTTACAATTGGCTGCAGTTATCTGCTTTTTATATACCTTAGTTAAAAATAAGGGAACTGGGGTTTTATGGTCCCAAGATGAGCAGTGAGCACCTCCAAAATTCCCTAGTTGTTTAAGCAAATGCACTCTAATGTGTTGTAGCTAGAATAATCAAGAGTATTAGAAAATGTGACCTATGAGAAAAATACCAAGTGGGTTAGTCTTAATTAGTGTAGTGAATAGAGCAACAGAAGGGGAGAGAGAAGGAAAAGATGATAGCCATTTTCAATTATATGAAATGTTGTTGCACAAGAAAGGAGAAAATCTGTGTTACATGTTCGTAATGGATACAGAGGGAATAAGCTCTGACTACATGGGGAGTGATTTAGTTTAGACATTAGGAAAACCAAATTTCATAAGTAAAATTTTGTTAAATTTTCATAGACATTGAGGATCTTGTGTCTCTGTCGTTTTTATCTGTGGATGTCTGTGTTTGTAAATGACAGTTATGTTGAGTATCTCCCCTTCCATTTCACTGGCCAGCAGAGGCAGTCAAAGATGCATATTGTGAAAAAATACGCAAAGGGAAAGTACTGATCTGAATAAATTTCTCATTTGGTGTGTTAGAGAGGAATATTCCTTGCTGCCATGTTTCACACAACTTTGTCGTAAAACCTTCCCAAATTAAAGAAATCATTTCACATAGAAACCCAAGAATTTTGCATGGACTGTTAAATGCATTAGTAATAACAGACAGTATACATATAACTAAGAAGCTGTTGTATGATTCTCTTTAGCAGCTATAAAAATTATCACAAAATCATGTAATAAATAATTTGTTAAGAACCAAGACCTGAAATACTGTTCTTTGAGGGGTGGTTGACGTGTGTGTGTGTAATTCCACTTCACTTGGGGAGCCTACTTAGTAATAAAGGCTATCAGCCTCTTAAAGTAGAATCAAATTACTGATCTGTGACATGAAGGCTGGTCTGCCCAATGATGTGCTTAATGGGTTATTTGTTCCACGTCAACTGGCACTGATCACTCGGTTGAACAGTTATTGGTTGCTGAATGACTAAATGTGGGTGGATGCATGTTCTGGGCATCAGATGCCTCTTGATAATTAAAAGCAGGAGTGAAAGTAATGGATACAGGATTCACGGCTAGGGTGGTTTTATTTTCACTGTCTTAGTGTCTGGGGGGAACATCTGCTAAAACTGGGAAGTTTGCATTTCAACAGTAAGTCATAGGTGGGAATGTGTGGGGAGGATCACGGCAGTGGTACCTTTGCATTCAGAAGTGGGCTGTACGTTAGAGTCTGTATTTTTACAATTATGCATAAGGTTTTGATTGACAGGCTTATTCTGTGTACCTTTTTTTAAGATGATACGTTTTACTTGCAGGTCAGATAGTAGAGAGGGTTGGTTGAGACTGAAGAGACTTGAGCAAATCTTGAGGTTGTAGATAATCATTTCATCTACTCCAGTTTGAGAAATGTACTTATCATTGGCAATCTTTTGCGAAGGGATATATATTCATCTACCCAAGGATTTTTTTTTTCTTAGTGTGATCATTTAGCATAATTCATTTAACAGAAACAGATGGATTTTTAAAGAAAAATCTTTGATGCAGGGGCTGCCATTGCTCAGGCTTTATTCATCTGATAAACCTACATTTCTTATGGAATTCTGAATTGTCTGTTTTGTCTTCTGTTTCTTGTCCTTTCTGAGCACTGAAATGTCTCTTTAAGGCAGTCAGACTTTGAGGCATTCACTGCACCTTTTTTACCTTTAACATACTGATATTTTCAAAAGCAGTTTCAGTTCTATCTGCATTTCATAGGACAGTCTGCCTTGGAAATGATTTGTTTTGGCTTTGGGATGTACTCTCCTACTCCACAAAAAATGGAGTCTTCTAGGGAGGAAAGGGAGTTTCTGCAGGAAGGCAGGCTGTATCACATGTTTTCAAAGCATAATTTCAAATCTCTTGTTCACAGAAGTGGATTTATCTTACCACACCTCACTACTCCCTATCACAAGGAAGAACCATTGTGGGAAGTTCACCATTAGGTGAGATTAAAATACAAACTAAATGTTCAGGGGGAAAAAAAAATAAAAACACAAAAAAGCAAACCAGCATGAAAGTTGAGGAAGGAAACAAAGGCTTTTGTTGAAAATACCTGGAACCTGTGACGGGACCTCCCCAAGTGGATCTTCGTTGTAATCATCCCCTCTGCTTTGGGGGTTTTCCTGCCTTCCATGGGACTCCTCAGTCTCATGCGCAGGGTGTTAACCAGCTGTGTTTTGGAAACCTCTCAGGATGGATATTGCACAACCTTTCTGGGCAGCCTGCTTCACTGCTGGACTGGTCTCATGGGGAAAAAGCTTTTCCTTATGGCCAGGCTGAACCTCTCTTGTTCCAACTTTGGCATATTACCTTTCATCCTCCCACCATGCACTGCTGTGTGGAGTCTAGCTCCATTGTCTTGGTGATCTCCTCGTATGTTTTGGCGGGCTGCTGTTAGACGCCCTGAAACCACCTTCTCGCTAAGCAGAGCAACCTCAGTTCCCTCAGTGTCTTCTTGTGAGACAAGTGTTCCAGCCACCAGCTGTCGTGATGGTCCTCTGCTGACCTCGCTGCAGTTAATCAAGTGTCTTCTGTGTATTGGGTGGGGGCCAAAACTGGATGCAGCATTCTGGATGCTGTCTACTAAGAGTCAAGTAAAGGCGGATGGTCACTTCCCTCAATTTGCTCGCTCTGCTGTGGTTCATACAGCCCAGGGTGTTGTTGGTGTTCCTTGCTGCCTGGCCATACTGCTGGCTCATGCCCAGCTTGCTGTGTGCCGAGACCCCCAGGTCCTTTTAAGCTGATCCTCCCCAGCCAGGCAGCCCCAGCTTGTTTTGTTTGTAGCAAGGGGTTCTCCTTTGCCAGCTGCCAGACTTTGCATTTATTCTTGGTGAATTTTATAAGATTTCTGTCAGCCCATTCCTGCAGCATGCATAAATCCCTCTGGATGGCAGCCCTGTCTTTAAGCGTATCGACCGGTCCCCTGATCTGGAGTCGTTTGTAAACCTGCTGAGTGTGCTCTGCATCACCTCCTCCAGACCCTTGGTAAAGATGTCATACAGAACTGGTCTTAGCATAGACTTCTGTGGTACTCTTGTTCCCAGCCACCAGGTAGGGTACAACCCATGAACCATTGCCTTCTGAGCTGGATCATCCGACCAGTTTTTATCCATCTAGTTGTTCAGCCATCCAAAGTTTAATGTCCCAACTTGGTTACAGAAAGTGGGAGATGGTATGAAGAGCCTTTCTAAATGATAGGCACTGTTCTTCCCTCATCCAGAAATGTGGAAGAAGGTGGTCAGGTTGATGAGGCATGATTTACCCTTGGGAGACCCATACTGACTATTCATAGTCATCACTGTGTCCTTCATGTGCCTGGAAGTGTGTTCCAAGAGAAGTCAGTCCATGATTTTCCCAGGGACTGAAGAGAGGCTGAGCAACCTGAACTTTCCCAGTTTGTTCTTCTGTCCTTTTTTGAAAATGGGAACCATCATGAATTTTTGAAGAGTTGAAATGCAAAGCATCTGTTTGGTTGCCTTTGGAGTTAGCCAGTCCTACAGTAATGGTGTTTTAGACTACTTCTAATACATACAGATATGATAGAGAAAACAAGTTCTTTCCTCTTTTCATTTTCAAATGTTGGAGTAATGTTTAGAAATAAAGTCTTCTATTTCAAACACAACTATAAAATTGGTAGGCCATATATAACTTACTTATAAAGATTACTGGCAAAAGTGAGAACAACAGCTCAGTTGGCTTTTCACTGTTTTTAAACAAGAAGTATTTCCATTATAAATGAAAAGTCTTAATTAGCTTCCCACTAGATGGAGCAAATGTATGTCAGCCCAGCAGAGGAAAAGGGAAATACATTTTAGATCAGCAGAACAACAGATCACTTATATTAAAAACTACTGTTCTGTTCTTGTTAATTACTAATTTTCTGAGTTAAAAATGGAAGCTTCTAAGCCATGTGATGAAATTTCCTACTTAATAAGCATAAGCAAAGCATACACTTTCCGTGGAGCTGGGTATCAGTTGTCATGGTTTTCATGGAGTGAAGACAGGGACTTTGGTTGCAACAGAGGTGTATGATTGTAATGGCTATGTTTGGTCATATTTTCTGTTGTTGTTATTTGGGATATTAAATTCTTTAAAAAAAGTCATACCAAAAAAGTGCTTCCTTGAAATGAAATAGCTGGAAAAAAGTAAACAAGTTTTCAGGTTCCCAAGTGAGTCCTCAGGTACCTGATGAAGAATTTGTACTCCTGAAATCTTAGCTGCTTTTATGATCATGCTGTTCATTTTATAAAAACTGCTACTTCATCTATAAATCCTATCTTCCTTGTATCTTTTGACCCTTATGGTTACAATACCATTACTGTTTGTGATTTTCAGGCAACTTTAAAGTTTCCCTCAGCTTTTTAGATTTAAATATGTGTTCAGTGCTCTTGCAACAGCACAACTAGGTCCGTATTTTCAGGAGTAAAATTCTCTTTGAATTGCTCTCCGCATTATGCAAGAGTGGCATACCCACAAAGGTACCGTCAGTGCTTCAAGGGGTACAACCAAACTTCAAGAAAGGAAGGAATGAAAACAGGGCTGAAATACAGGTTTCCAGCAAGCGGTGTAACTTAGGATAGAAAATAGCTGCTAAAACTCTGTGCCAGTTTACTCAGCTGTGACAACTTCACAGTTCTTACTTTAAAAGGATTTTCAGAAGGCGCTTCTCAAAAATTCCACTTCAAACTTTTCAGTTACACTCCTCTGCTCACATCCTTCCAATCTCCCAGGCCATTTATTGAGAAGACTGTTATCCTAATGTATGCTCACTGGGAACTGAAAATACAGGAATTGTCATGTGGAGTCAGACTATTGATCTGTCTAGCTGTTTCTAATGGTGATTAATCTTCACTTTTTTGTCTTCATCTCCTGGAGCAGAATGTTGTAAATTGGCTTACTGTTAAACGAGCAAGCAAAACCTCCTAGCATCCAGTAGTAGTAAGGTAACTTTTGCCCCATACTGTGAGTTCACAGCATTTATTATTTTTAAAACCTCGACTCTCCACCATATAAGATAATCTTTTTTTATTGAAAATACTTTCATCCTTCAGTGCTGAAGGTTGTCATTTATTCTCATTATTAATTAAACTGTTTGGTCTTCACCAAAGTTTATGCTCTCACCACTAATCTTATCTGAAATTACAGCTTAAATATATAAAAAAATCTTTTGCATAATTCTGTCTGTTGGTAACAAGAACTGTTTATCACCTACATTTGAAAATGAACTATCTGTAATGTGTACAGGCTATGGCAGGATAATGATTTTACTATTACTTGATGACAAATTCCTTGCCAGCAGTTGGTGACAATGCTGCTACCAAAGACAGAGTTCTGATAGCTGGTTTAGTTAATCATTTGTTAGCTTTATATCCATAATATCCCAAATAATGCGGTATGCAAAAGACGTCATTTTAAGGGAAGTGCCAAGAATAAATTTCAATAATAGATGCATGATCATTTTAATGATAAATAGGGGGGATGGTGTTGGCCATAGCGTTGAGATGTTGCTATGTTGACAGATTAAGAACATAGGATTTTAATTTGCCCTTTATAATGTAGGTTTTTATTGTTTTCAAAATAACACTCAAAATAATTGCTTTTAGCAAAAACTTGAAAGGTGCTTTTAGTGAATAGATAGTACCAATTACATGAAGTTCTTACTAAATTAGTCAGGAAAAATAAATAATGCTTGCAATTTCTTGTTCTCCCTCTAGTGCATCAAAACTCTTTCTCTGGCAGCCTGTCATCTGGCAGAATTAAGTGTGGGATAACGATGGTATTGTGACTAATACACAAAAATATCAGACACTAGCTAGATATTTGCAGAGGGCCCGTTTGTGACACGTTTACCATAGTTTGTTATACTGAATGACATGCTGCTTGACTTGATGAAATTTTCGAAATACAGGCATTAGTCAAATGTCCAGAGTAGAATAGATAATCTCTTTAAACCCATTCTGTTCTCAGTGAAGAACATAATAGACAAATTCTGATCCTCCTAGAGTGCATACAAGCATTTCTGTTGCTGCTGCGGTATTTACATGCCACAAATAACTCTGTATTTGGAGTGGTATAATAAAGACATCACTTATCAACTAGCTCCTGTTAAGGTGTTAGTCTGCACTGCACTTTAGTATTCATTTGGGAAAAAGAATGACTGATAGGGGGTGTTGAAACCAAGATAAGAAAAGTAGAAGGGCATATAATGACAGTTTAAAGGTCAGCATTTAATTGAATGTTAGATAAGAGGAGATAGCTTTCTTCTTTCACATCATGATGCCTCTTTGTCCATTTACAGTGTATATCTTGAGCTTTCAGACTTGGCTCTGCATTATTTTTAACACCTGAGACCCTTTATTTGCGGGATTGATGGTTTCATGGGTGTATGTGACCTTTAAAAATGAATGATCTAAAGTTGTTTGGATAATCACTTTTGAGGAGAGTTTGCATAAAAAACTTTGTGTTGGAGAAAATGCTGTGAAACCTAGTCAAGTACATTGTTCTACAAAGCTTGGATTAAAAAGCAGATAAGCCAAAGAGCACATTTGCACCCAGTTTGGAAAGACTAGCAGAGATCTAAAGACTAATGCCAGACCTTGTTTTTATTAGTTATTCTCTTTAAAATCCTAGTAGAAAAGCAAGTTAAAAGGTTTGTCATCAGAGAGTGTTTTTCATTTCATAGATGAAAAGGTAATTCATAGCCTGAAATCACCCATGTGCAATAGTAATGACTTGCTATTGCAGCTTAAAGTTGAATACCCGGAAGGTGTAAAATTCACCAGTACTAGACTTGGCTATAAATATGATTTCGAGTCCTCAGCTTGAGTCTTCTGTAGCAAAACCATCAAGAATGCAGATTTAATACAAGCATTGAAATGCAGGAAGGAGTGCGCACTACTTGTGTAACACGTAAGCAGTAGTAATGTAACATTTGTCTTAAATGTGTAGGGACACGCCTGAATGCATTTTTGTTGGGGTCGTCAAAGGCTTTTCACAAATGATCAAAATCCCTCTTAGAATCGTGGGCCAGGAGGCTGGGGCAGGCATCTCATCCCATCCTGTCCCATCCCGTCTCACGCCTCCACTCTTGCAGCCAGCTGGTATGTAACCTTGTTTGTAGGCTGCTCAGGCTTCATCTTATAATTGATTTCTCCCAACCTCTAGCACCTCTAGGGGAGACTATTCAAGAGTTCTGCTCCTATGGCTGCTGGAAACCTTTGTCTAAATTTTCCTGTTTAATTTCTTTCTAAACTCTTTTTACCACTCTGCTTCACACATGAGTTTGTAGGTTGTTGCTGGCCAGAGTCTTGCACAGGACTTCATTGTACCTCAGCATTGTTCCTTAACACTTACTGGAAATTCCATACTTTCCGTGTCTTAATAATGAATTTGCCATTTATGTCTTGTATTCATCCTGTCCTCTTTCTCTTCTGTCGCTTGCAGTTGCTGAGACTCCAGTTTATGTCCCAGTTTATGTACAGTTTATGTCAGGCCCCTAAATACTCAACCTTAAAAAAACTTTCGAATTCTTTCTATTCTTATTCCAGTCCTCCAGCTCTGCTGTTCTTCCTGTGCAAAATTTCTGTTTATGGATGATAGCACCCTATTTTGTGTTACAAGCCCTGGTAGTCCATACCAGTTCAAACATGCAATAACATTTTCTTACTATAGCATTCAAAGTGAGGGTAGATTTCAGAACCAGCAGAGAGTTGCATTATGTTCAGTTTTCCCGATGTGGAATACCCGTGTGTTCACACATGGAATAGTCATATGAGCAGACACATCTGTGTCTCAGGTATTTAATAAATAGTGGATCATTAAAGTAATATGAAAAACCCCAGTTCTTGGATTAAATTAAATAAAACAGCTTCCAAGGAGAAAAAAGGGTTGAGTAACTACTTCTATTGTTCTCATTATTATGGTGGTTTGGTGTGTTGGTTTTTTTTTTTCAATTTTTGATGCTTTGTGTCCAAAAATGACTATGGTTTATGGTTCGTGATTTAAGGTTTGATAAATCAAAGAGCTTCTTTCAGCTTGAAACTTTGTCCTTAGTCTTTAATAACTTCTTTTCTGAATTCTGTAGTACCAATAGTTCAAAACCTGGCAGATCTGGACTTTGCAGAAAATTACTTAGGAAGAACTCAATGGGAGTGCACTCTTCCGGCCAGGAAAATGGGCTTCCTACAAGAAACTTATCATCCCAGCCACAAATAAATTTTACCAACCTGAAAAGGGCATATGCATTGTTAAAAACAAAAAAAAAAGTTTTTTGACAGCATTTGGGCCAAGAAGGGCTCTGAGATGAAGCCCGCTTGCACTTAGATTCTGACCTAATGTACGGCATATGAGTAAAGAATTGGAGAGTGAATCCCTATGCCAGTGCAGATGGAAAGAGATCTCTGTTCTATAACTTACGATTTCGAAAGTGCCATATCAGTTAATAGATTGATGCTTTCGTCTATGGAAAGCTTACCTGAGACTGTCGTTTAGAGGTGTCTTCTACCATTGTTATTGTCCTGTCCTCTTTGCTCTCTAAGGTTTCTACCTTTAGGCTGGTAATACTTATGTAGTTCGACTTTACAGAAAAATAGTGTCAATACAATTCTACAAAATTCTCTCAATGCCTCCTAAAATAACTTTTTTGTAAATATTTGCAATTTGTTGTGGCGTGGTGATGGTATAAAGCTCTTACTGACATGACCTGAAATTCACTTATGAATAATGTGACTGTCTCAAAATTATTAACTATTCTGCCCTGTCACAACATCTGGGATAGAGTTAATTGTCTTCCCAGTTGCTGGCTGGGGTTAAACCATGACATGCATGTTTTATAGAAGAAAAAAACTATATTGGAAATGCGGGATTGTCAAACATTCCCAAGTATGTGTTCACCCAGGAAGGAATGGTGCCCTGTTACCCTGAATACAACTTTAAGATCATTTGGGGAAAACAATTGTAACTAGTGTTTAGAAAAACCTAAGAATCACAATGTATTTCTGTATGTAGTAACCAAGTATCGTGTAGCTTTAAGAAGAAAGTGATTTCTTTTTTTCTATAAACCTTTTACTGAATCAGGGCCATTACCTGCCTGAGGGCCCTGGTCGGTGTAATCCTGAGAAGCTAAAGTTACTCCGTTTTAATACCCTTTCTGTTATTGGTCCTCTAATAAGAGCGTCTGTAAGTGTTTCAGTTAAAGTGAGCTGGTGATACGTTTTTTATTTCATGGATATGCATGCACAACAAAATCTGATTTTCCTTCCACACTGCAGGTTTTCAAACAATTTTTGCATGGTAACAGCTTTTGGCTACTGTGGAATTCTTACTACATCTAATTCCAGGGCTAAAGCTGAGAGACTTCATCACACTGTTAGTCTTCGCCTGAAAATAAAATGTTCCTTTTCCCTGCTTTACCAGTGTAGCATTGTGCTCATCTTTGCCCCTGAAATTGATTGCCTGTCTGTTTTCTTGAGGGAGTCTAGGTGTATTTTTCACCACCAGCATATTTCTGCCAGATTGTGCACCAGCTTTGAGTCCTTTATTTCTTACAATGTTATGTCATAGAAATTATTGTTATTTTGTTCAGTGAGTGAAATTTACTTGTGTGCTCTTGAAGTAATGGAGTGCTATTTAAACCTTGTTTCAAGGCTGACATTGAAGTCTAGTGGTTTATATACCACCCTCTGGCCACAGAGGCGCTTTCCCAAATGATACGAAGGTAAATTTATTCAATTTAATGTAGTGCCATTACCATGCTATGGACCCAGAAATAAAATAACAGAACCCTACAGTGTCCCTCTCAACAGATCTTGTTTATATGTAACTTGACAGTAAAAAGAAGAAGGTGAGAAAGTATAGCAATTCTGGATTAAAAAAAATTACATTTGACATGATGGAAAATTGGGTAGAAGTAATGACCAGGGTTTTTTCTGCCTATCTTTTGGTAGGGTTATCTGATAGTGCTTCTCTTGTCATGCTTCTCTTGGCATGTCAGGCTTTTGGGATAGTAAGAGTGTCAGGATTGCCTTTTAATGGGAGCTCCAGATGTCAAGCTTGTAGTAGATCATTCAGTAGTAGATCTGTCGCCAGTTATGTATTAAGTCCGGTTCTGTATATTTTTGGTTCTTTAAAATGTGAATCTGTTCGATAAAGGAAATTTCTTTGAATGCCTTATTGCATTGGTGGAACCAATATTATTTTTTAAATAGTTTATAAGCCTGAAAGTTTGTGTGCTTCATTGTACAGTGTTTTATTACTATGAATAGACTTGCTTTTAATGTTTTATTTAGTGTCAGTTATACAGCCATGTTCATTATGCTTTTTTTACTAAGTTATTTATGATAAAATTCAGAACTTCTACATGAAGTCTATTTTTTTTTTATACTATGTTGGTTAGTGGGAAGGAGGAAATAAATGTGAAGACCTGGATTGTATAGAAAATGGCTCTTGTCCTAAGTTAAACAATGTTTTTTGATGGAGTTACTCCTGTATAGTTAAAGAAATTAGTTTCCAAAACCTCTGTTACCAAAACAGTTTCTTTTAACTGTGAGTACATTACATATAATATACACAGTAAAAGTCATAGACTAGCCCAAATCACTCATGTTTTGGAGTTTATGGGGAAAAGAAAAAGTTAAAAAAAAAAAAAAAATCAATGGAGAGGAAGAGAGAAGAAGAGAATTCAGAGAGCCTATTAAAAGAGGAGGCTAAAAATAGAATTTACATTTTTTCCCAACATACATAATAACTGGTTGAAGGATAATAGTTCAAGGGTTGTAAAAGCCTTATATGCTGAATAAAGTGTAAATATATTTACCTAATGCTGTTGGGATTAACTTTCCTTTGTTGAGAAGGTGGCTTGATATCATTATTTGATACCTGTAAGAACTACTTCTTCCTATCTACCTGTAAGCAAAAACCAGACAGCCCTAAGAGAATATCACAACAGTAGAAAATGATAGCAAATTATCATAATGCAAATGTGTATTTTCATGTAATAAACTGGTGTTGCTTAAATGGCAGTCGAGGTGACTAGAAGGAATAGACAGTAGCATATGAAACAATGCCATGTATACAAATAGCAAATTAGGGCCACTTAATTTTTCCTGTAGTGCAGGAACTTGTGCTGCTTAATAGAATTGAGAAGTGATACAATCAACACTGGGGAAGAGGTGTTCTTTCCCTCTCAGGGCACATAGCTGACTTGGAGCACTCTTTGATGTCAGTGTAGCAACAAAAATCAGTGTGATTCTGAAGCCTTTTACTCCCACTGACAAAATATTAGGCCGTTTTGAGAGCCTGCTAGATCTACTGTGTCTAATGTGAAGATGGGAGGGTGGGCATATGAGTATTTCTGGACAGTGAAGAGAAGTAGTAGAAAAATTTGTAAAAAAGGTAGAAAAACCTTTTGGTTCTAAAATCCTAGGCATCCATTCTCATCATGTAAAGGTTTCTTGTAAGATACCTTTGCTAGCAGCAGTAATACAATATTTCAATACAAAATAACTTCCCTAAGTACCAACTTTAAAAGTCAGTGCTTTAATTAAAGCATGGCATTCTGAACTAGTTCAAAGCTGTCTGACACAATTTGATTTTAGTTAGCATTTAGTAACCAGTGCAGTGCTAGAACAGGACTGGTTTTTATCAGACGTTGTCTTACACCAAATCATAATATAAGTTGGACATTAATACCAAAGTGACTAACCATAAAAGAGAATAACCCATTTCCACGTTTTTTTTTTCCCAGACACCTGAGGAGCTAGAAGATGTATCTGACCTTGAAGAAGACCATGATGCACGTAGTCGTACAAGTATTCAGACTGAAGGGAAAACGGACAGGGTATGTATTGCACCAGTTTATGTTGCTGTTCCTATGAAGCCATGTAAAGTCATGCAGTGAATCATTAAAGTCTTGTTCAGCTCTTAATAGATTTCTGAAAATGTGCAGAGAGCATAAAACTGATGTGTATGACCTGAAAGAGAAAAAGACAGTGTAATTAAGTTGTAAATACTTGGTGAACATGTAAATTAGACAGAAAAATTCTTATACTTACTGAATGAAATTCTAACAGGTTACAGTTTCATAAATGTGGCTTGGTCTAATAGAAGCTAGGTTAGTAAGGAATTTTTTGTATCTGGGTCTTACTGAAGCCTGCAAGGTGTATTAACCAAAAATAACCTCTACATATGAGAAAGTTCACATGCACAGAAGAGAAGGGGATGTATCTGGAATCTTAGCCACTGCAGTTGCATGCGTTACAAACTTTTCCTGCTGTGTTGTGTGAACCTGTTCTATAGTTTATTGCTTAACTAGTGAATTAATGAGGAAGCATGAAAAACTTAATACAGCATTTGGCAATTTCTGTATTTCTGGAAGTTATGAATCTTGTTTTCTTGTTGTATCATCATTTAACCTGAGGACTTCACTACATTACTGGGTTTTGTTTATTGTTTATATTCAAACATTTTTAAGAGCCTGAAAACATTTTTGAGATAGCAGAATGTTTCTTAGTACAAAATTGATGTATTTAGCAAGCGTTAATCTTCTTTATGTTTCCACTTTAAATAATGTTTCAGCAAAACTGTATTCTTTTCACAACTTTCTGAAGTGCAAAGATCCATGAGGCCAGAAACGTGTACTTCATTACTTGTTTGCTCAATATCTAGAGCAATAACAGATCTCTCACACTTGATTGATTCTAGTATTATTCCCATAATGGAAATTATAAATGATAGAACTAGTTGGGAAAAAGCAAACATTTTCAATACAAAAAGAATTATGTCAAGAAAATGGCATTTTAATTCACATCTGTTTTCCAGCAAACACTTTTTTTTTATTCAACACAAATATTTTCTTTATTAAGAACCTAAATACTTACAAAAAAACACTAGCCAAAATGAATGCTGTTAACTTGTGTTGCATATGTGCATTTCAATTATATGTTAATTAACTGTCAGTTGAATCTTAAAACATTTTGAGAAATGCAACAACTGTGAAAGATCACCTCATACAATCTTACTACTCAATAAACATAATTGGCAATTAAAATACACTAGCTGCCCTTTTCAATTGAAATTACTCTTTGTAAATATTAGCACATTTTCCTGACATTACAGGCTAAAATTTCTATTGTAGTTAAGAAGGGCAAGGTTTTCCTTCAAAATGTTATCCATATAAGATGTTACGAATTTGTTTGGAACAGGTACAGATGGTGTGCTTGCATATTTTCATAAATATCCCATAATGAATGCACTTGCAATTTTTCTCTCACTGGGAAAACAGAAGCAGTAGTTTGTAGATGTTTACTATCACAATGTAGTAACAAAAGATCCACTAAAGCTTTAAAAGATCACATTTTCACACAGGGTCTTCCAATTCTCAGATAAATCAGGGTACTTCTTTAAAGGGAATGTTTTTTAAAAGAGAACCATAAATAACACATACTACCAGATGACTACACAAAGCAAGAAGTAAATGCTGAAGACTGTTGTAGATAGGGAGCTGGCTATCAAGAGTCAGAGGCATAGGTTGTTGCTGTGAAGAGATCTCCCTGGGATATGCTTTTCCTTGTACTACATACACAATATATAATCTGCACTGTCAGTGAATTTGGTGGGGACGTGGAAGGCACCATTATTTGTAGATAAACTATGGTTAATACATCTGAAAAAACAGTATTTTAACAGTATAGGATGTACATTTCTATTTTTTCTTCCATTTCTCCCGAAAATAATACAAGTCCTGTAAATGTTCCTTTCGGGGGGATCTAGATAGCAGTCACTGCTTAAAGCCTGATTCTATATCTTTACTTGGGAACAATTTTCCTAGATTTCAGATTATGCTATCAAGGCCATAAATGGCACATTATCCCCAAAATTAATAGAAAATTACAGCTTTGACTAAATCAGATACATACCTTCTCTGCCTAAATCAACATATTGACAGAAACCTTAACATACTTTTTTTTTTAAACCAGTGTTTGAACAAATCTATTTGCTGCTGCAGCAAACATGAACAGTGATTTAAGGCCTCTCTGCTTGGATTGCTATTTGATATTGATATTTGAAGATTTATACATAGAACCTATTTAGCAATATGAAGAATCTGATAGGGAAGATAGATTTTAAGGTTTAGACAGGGATTGTCTCATTTTGAGTTCTGCAGCAACTTTATGTGCTATTGTGAGGCTTCTTCATGCAGTGGTAACACCAAGAATGACTGTGTTCCAGAAGTGGTACGGCAAGATTGCAGAGTAACCTTTTTTCCTCCTTGAATTCTTTCTCTTGGGCATTTCTGCTATAGTAATTCAATTTTATTTATATGTATCTGTCTCGATACTAGCTCTGCATAACAGCACTCTTGATTCCTCTTGCTTTGTCAAGTGTGTTGTATTTTCTCCTGTGTCACATCTCTCACTGCTCCAACAGGGAACTAGTGCTTATGAAAGTGCCTTTTCTCTTTCTCTTTTTATCACAACATATAAAGTACATAAAACCAGATGTGATGTGCATATGCCACTTTTAACAAAGGCTACATCTAAAGTAGGAAATCTCATTTTCCTTATGTAGGAAATACTCATATATTAATAATAACTTTTTCAAAATCTGTCTCTGTGTATAGAGAGTATAGGTTAGTGGTGAGATAGCAGGACTGAGATTTGACCTCATATTTATGTTCCTGACTCTGCAAGTATATAGGTAATCTTGGAAATGTTGAATTCATTTATCTTTCCATCAGATAATTCCATATCTCTAAGATGAATATGATAGTGCTTATGACACCGTCCCACACGGTGAGATGCAGGTTAACTTGGGCAATGTGCTGTGAGATCTCTCAGTAATTAAACTGGATAGCAATACTGATTATTATTTGTAGGACTCTCTTATATCCCTGAAGAAGATCCTTCGGACCATTTATCCTTTAAGAGAGTGGTTTCTGTATGTCTTTTTGATCTCTTTTTCTCTCCTCTGCATGCTCTTCAGCTGGTTAATGACTTTTTGAATTTTGTGTCCAGAGTATTTATATTGCTAAATGCATTATGCCGGCTGTGGTCTCAGCAACAAGCACTAGTGTAAGGTTTACACTATATTATTCTGTATGCATGCTTTAGAATGAGTTTTGTATGAGGTTTGTCTTTTTGCCAAGAGTACATTTTGATCAACTACAAATCCTCACCCACAGAACCGCTGATAACTTGGTTTTGTCTCAGTTCTTTGTGCGTATTGGTGATATTTCTTAAGTGTGAAACCATGTACTTGTCTCAGCTGAAATACATCCTATTATTTTTTCAGAGCAGTTCTCAAGTTTCTCAAGATCACTTTGAATTGTAAACCAGGCCTCTTAGATGTCAAACCAGGCCTCTTACACTGCAAATGTGTGATGTGTACTCTTGGTTCTATCATCCACACCGTTAGTGAAAATACTGAATAATGCCAGAGTCAGGGCAGGTCCCTTCAGAATTTTGCCTGATGGATCCCTCTGGCTTGGCCTGTGCTCTTGATAAGTATTCTGTGAGCAGTTTTCTAACCAGTATGACATCCACCCAATGGCAATTACATCTAGATCATATTTCCTTAAATTATTTGTGAGGATGACATGAGAACCAGTGACAAAACCGTAGTGAAGCCCAGATTTATGACATGTTGCTTCTTCATCTATGGGCCTATTATGCTGGGACAAAGAAGATTAGATTAATATGACTAGATTAATATGACACAATTGCCTCATCTAAGTCAACCTTTCTAGTGAAGCCTGATGCAAAAATGACATTAAACAGTTTGTTCTGTTATCTCCTGATAGCTCTACCTCTTTATCCAATTACATTGTATCTAAAAATATACAGCAACTGAGGTGGCATCCCAAATGAGGCACTCTCTGAACTTGTTCAAAGAATGCTGGACTTCAGCAGGCACGCTACAATTCTTAAAACTGGGAGAAGACAACTGGTGACAGCAGGTAGTAATCTTAGAAGAAACTCAGCTTCTCCCAGCTGTCAGTGTCACACACCCACACAGTTCATCTCAAGGAAACATGCTGTGTATTCACTTTGCCATGAATTGCTGAATATCCACCATTCTCTCTTTCACCTCTTTATCCAAACTTGAATAATTATTCACTCAGTAGAAAAAGTACGTTTTGTAAAAGGTAGTGGACACATTTTACTCATTTTAACAGAGTCAGTTTTGACTCTGTGCTGTATTCAAGAAGTGTACTTGAGTATTGGCATTAAAAACACATCTGTATAATAGTCTTTGTAAGTGCCTATCTTATGTTCACCTTCCTGATAAAACGGGCTCAGATGATGTGTGCGTATTTTATGACAGTGATCTACATGTTTGTTCAAGAAAAAACAATTAAAGGTCACAATTGGAACTGGTTTATAACAGTTTGACTGAAAGTTATTACTGTCCTTTGAGTGATTTGGAGGGATCTTGTTCACTTCCACCAAATGTTCAGCTGACTCTGCAGCAGGGGAGCAAGAACATAAGTGAGATGGCTTCCTGTGGCTGCTGAGTCTGTGGTGGAATGAAAAGCTTAGCTCTCAACTAAGGCAAAGCAGGGACATGAATCAGGTTTTTTTGGATCTAGGCCATTATCTTCTAACTACAAGGTGTGAAGAGTATGTTATTTTGTACACTTGCTTGTAAAAGCTCTGGAAAGTTTTTCATGTGCTCCATCATCAGAGTGGGGTTTGTTTTCTTTGTAACCTACCAAATTGTAATAAAACAGAGTTTTCCTCTTTTCTTTTTTATAGTTACATGACACACTGCAACATACAAAGCAGGAAGTGTTAAATAATTTTCAAAGGGAGGTTCTTACCTTTAAAAAGGGTGTCTGGCTTGCCTCTGTCTCGGACAGAAGGAGTTTTCGGTAACACAAACAATTGCTTGAGTGTAATTTGCTTCTTTCTGTTGCTTTTCTTTCCTTCCTGATTCCCGTGTTAAGAATTTTGGTAGCATGGATCTGGCCAGTAATTTTTGGGGGGGGGGGGGGGGGGGCGGGGGAGTGGTCGGGAGAGAAAAAATGCATGTCAGTGTAAGATTTGGAGAGAATAATCCTAAGTTTATATGAAAGTCAGTTCCTTTGAGTGGAGCCAGGGGCAAAGGTAGGAAAAAGGCCAGTTCTTTGGGTTGGGATCTCATTGGTGAATAATACACCAGTGAGAGAAGAGTCAAAATCTTCACCAAGTAGTTACTCCCTATGTGTCCTCTATTTTTATCATGTGTACAATTTGTTCTGACATTAAAATGTCAGTATCTGTGATAGCGAATTGACTGAAACTTGGAAGGGGCTGAAATGAAAAGAAACACCAATCTCACATGGTAAGTCACGTTGCAAATGAGACAATGCAAATAACCCCAGTGTTGGGAGACTCCCAGCTATGAGGGATAAATAGCCTTCTGAAGAGTTAATTTAAGGAAATTAAAGAAAAAAATACATACTGGGTTTTTTTAATAGAAGAAAGAAAAATATCAGAAATGTAACTTCTCCTCTCACTTAGTTTTAACTCTGTTATCTGCTACTGCAGTAAAAACCATTTTGTCTTAGAAGTAATGAAAAAATCATTTTCTCCTGGTGGACAAAATAAGCCTGCACTCATGTAATAGCAGTCATTCAATTTAGATCTTTATTTCACACTTACCATTATGTTGTCTGTTTTGATACAAAATCATATCTGCACTTAAAAGGCTGTGTATACAATTGTTTTATTTTGTTGCTGTAAATGGTTTTAAAGCAGTATGAGGAAAATGAAAGAAAAGTCAAGGTCAGAATTGTAGTTTCCTTTGCCCCTTTGTTCCAGTGGATAATGTGTCTCATTCCACCTGAAACTCAGTATTGTTGGCACATAGCAGGATACTGTATGTCACTGTTCCCTCATTAAAATGTCATCTTTCTTGTGCTTTCCAGATCTAGGCCTGTGTTCTTGAACACAAAACAGTATTGAAGCTGGGGGCTACGAAATACCATAAGCGTCTACCAATCAGCAAATACATATTAGATTATAAAAAAGGGGTACTTCAGTTCTCTTGACTCTGTAGCCCAACTCTTATTTTTGACTGTTTCATACCTTTCCCAGCAAGCTTATCCTTCAGCCACGAGGAAAATGTGTCTTGGTCTTCTCTGGCCTGTTTTAGGGTTTGTTTTTTTTTAACAAAACAGGAAAAGCATTTCTTAAAATAGTTACACTTTCTAATTCTGTGACTGCAATTATAACATAGTTACACTTTGGGAGACCCGTAATTTCCAGTAATTCATATAAATGGGAAAATTAACCTTGTGACAGAGTGATTCTAGCATAAATAAAATCTCTGAAATGGCATGGCTTGAAAAACACACGCACTACATATTAAACTGCTTACCCATTATACTAATCATAAGTAATTCAGCCACTGCCTTGACTTTCTGTTTTATGGATAGTATATAATGTTTTATAAACAAGAATAAGTCACAAAATATTTATTGTTTAATTGCAGTATAATTGCAGCGTGTTAGTAGTTGCTGTATGTAACTGTGAGTTCCTCAAGGCCTGCAGTGCAAGGGGTGGACCACTTCGCAGAGAAGGTCCCAGATAAAAACCGCTATGGCAGTAGAGCCGTCGAGACAAACAGGCCGAAAGGTCTCCTCCCTTCCTGTGGTAGAAAGTATTACGAAGGGCCAGGACGGGCATATGGCCACAAAATATCTTGGCCCCTGTCTGCTTTCTGGCCTGTTTCTGACACAGGAAGTATATCTGACCCTTCTCTGGAGCAGGCTGATAATCTTGCTCATAAAGAATATGAAGTAAAATGTTTCTCTCACCATGCTGCATTTTCAGAAGTTGTTTCACTCTTTATATATTAAATACTTCACTAATGCTTAAATGTAGGAAGAATACATGCATTGAGTATAGATCAAATCTTCTGATTCCGTAGCCTGAACTTGCACAAAACATGCCGCTTTTCTAGCTATACTCATCCTCTACTTGAAACAGGTTTAGCAGGTGGAATGGTTGCAAACAGTCCAATCTGGAGCTGCAGCCAAATATAGGCCTGTGTCCTGCCTGAGCCCAGGTTGGATGTGGCTTTATTTGAATACTGGAAGTTTTCCTGTTGGCATTCGAGATACTTTTTTGATAACCTTATTCACATACTGATTTCTGACATGTTCATCTGTTTATTTATCTTTTTCAAAGACAGAAGATGCATATTTGAACAAAAAAGTCCTTCTCAGTTTTAAAAATGATATTATAGAACCTTCTCAGGAGGGAGGGCAAGCATACCTGAAAGTTTTAGGACAATTAAACCTTTTCATTTATTCTTTCGTACCTGAAAGAATATTGCATTTCATAACCTGCATATACTTAAAAATACTTAGGCTTCTTCATCCCTAAGAAACTCTGTCAGTCATATTTCATAAAGGCTCTTAGGAAGACTTTATTCTTCTTTATTTCACTATGTTAATATTAATGGTTTTGGGGACACCACTGTCCCCATTACTCTGATGTAATTTATTTGGCCCATCCCAATGATAGCATACAGATTTTGAAATTCAGAAGTGCTCAGGCTGGAACAGTTGGCTCAGGCCACAGTGTGTTTAAGCTATATATTTAATAATACCCAGTGATTTTGTTTAAAAAACAAAAAACACTCTGAGATAGATGTTTTTGCTAATCAAATTATTTTATGTTTCAGGCCAAGATGACTCAACTGCCAGAGGCTGAAAAGGAAAAGATAGCTGAGCAAGTGGCTGACTTCAAAAAAGTCAAGAGTAAGCTTGATGCAGAGATTGAAATATGGGATGATACCAGCAATGACATCATTGTTTTGGCCAAGAGGATGTGTGTGATTATGATGGAGATGACTGACTTCACAAGGTAATTATGCAAAAAAAGGGTCTTCAATATTTATAAATATTGGAGGCCATTGTTATATTGTTACAGCAGGAAATACTGGGTTTTTAATGTCAGGTGACAGCATCTTTACAAAATTGAGTGGCTAAGCTAATGTAGTAAGCTTTACCACACTAGCTAGTAGTACTGAAATGTTGGAAAGGAGGTTTGAAGTTTTGAACCATGCATGTCCTTAATTTTTTTTTTTCTTTGTCCTTTTTTATTCATTTGGTTGGTTGGGGGTTTTGCACATTTTTTAGCGCTTCATTTCTGCTCTCCATGGAAGCGGGGAAAGTAACAAAATAATCTTGATTCTAAGTTGTAGTTCTGTCTCATCTATTCTTCTTTCTACTTGTACCATACCATGCTGTCGAGCATAAAACATACTGTACAGACCATATGTAGGGACACATTCAGGCTCATGCATATTTTATATCACATTACTTGCTGTTGCTTTCATCAGAACTGTATCATGCTGCTATATGTAGTTTTAAAGAATGAAGTGTCCTATAACAGATAGCTTTCAAAGCTGTTATTTTTCTCTGCTGCCAGTATATGTTCTATGATACTTGTATACAGGAAACAATCTTAAGTTCAGGAGCTTTTTCTGCCATGCACTGAATAAATGTTTAGTAAATTTCATCAATTAATTGTACCAAAGGGAGGTACTGGTGGGCTTTTTTTTTCCCCATCTGGTTGTTGCGAATGAGTGGTTTGAACCACTTAAAAGAATTCACCATCAAAGGTATCAGCAAAAATTATTTAATAGGAATTTATAAAAGCACGACCTCACAGAGTTCGATGGCAAGTGGCAAGGTTCGCTCTATTACTTACGAAGTGCACAAAGGAAAATCAAGTTAGAATCAAACTAGAATACAGAGACTGAAAACACCAAAGTGTGGGGGATAAACATACAAAGAAAGATTGAGTTAGATTTGATTTTTCATGATTTGTACAAATATTGGGGATACAGAAAGGTAGGGGAGACCCTCCCATTGGGTCACGAGGTTCAGAGAAGACCCCCTTGCTTTCTAAACTCCTGTTGGAGTTTAGGTGTGGCTGGATCTACTCCTCGTCCCAGACTTGGTCAATGGTTTATGTCTAAGGGATTATGTGTGTAGCAGTGATCTGAGGTTCATTTACAGTTTGAGGTAAATGACAAGATTTAGTAACACTTAATCACTGATGAACAATTACAAAGCAATTCAGTAGAATATGCCTAGGTTAATTCACACATGTGCGCACAGAGATAGATACATATAAAAACAGAGGTATACCTGTTAAAAAATTCCCCTCGAGTTCAGTGAAATATTCATGTCAAATGTCTCAGCATTTCTCAACGGGCAAAGGGTTGAGCCTCAAGGAGTAAAGGGTATGAGCCCAGGTCCCGTTGTCAGCTTTCGGCAACCGTCCTCCGATTTTTGCAGTGAGTCATGATCTAAGCAACAGGAGTCTCAGGTACAGTTCCAGGTGACAGGAGCCCCGGGTGCAGTTAGGGTGTGCCTAATGGTTCTGACTCACTGTACCATAGCCAGGATAAGAAAGTATTGAGCTGTCCCAACTCACTGTGTGAAAACACAGTGTTGGCTGGTCCTGACATCGCAACGTGGCAAGGGGGAAGGGACGGGGCTGCACCACCACACTGGTTACTAATAAAATAGTTGCTGATAGGTAGGTGAAGCCTTAAAACACAACCACTCTTGCAAGACACTTCACGTCTCATAAAATAAGTCCTTTCATGTAAGATACAAAGAAAAGCCTAAGCCTCTTGGACAAATTCTTCAGGTGTGTAAATTAACAGAGTTGCATAGAGCTGAACCAGCTAACAAAGCTGGGGTCTGGCTTAGGCCTGTTCTGGTGAAGACAGTTGTTGCATTTTATCATGCTAGCACTTCCCAAATTCACCTTTGTGTGAGAGAGATTTAAAGATGTGCATGTTGAACTCTGGAATCCTTTTATTCATTTTAAGAGTATATGATTTACATTGAGACCTTTGAAAAAGAACATATTGTGCCATAAAGTCAGTCTTTACAATTAATGTCACCTCCCTCACCAGAGTTCTTTAAATTATTAGCTTTAGATTAATCAATATTAACAAGGCCAGTTCATAGTCTTAGTTTTGCATCTGTGGCTGTCTGTTGAACACAGCATAATCTGCAGTTCCAAGTCAAAGAGCAGCTCTTGTCCAGTGTTGCTGATACCCAGAGAGTCTACAGAGAACTCTGAAATTACTCAGGTCAAATAACTTGAAGGTAAAATTAAAATCTATTGGGAAGAGAGAGCAGAAATGCTATCCTTTACTTCAGAGTATGGTAAGGAACTACATTATTGGAAGATGGATTTTGATTATTCCCTTCCAAATTTTAGGAAATACATTACTCTTTTTACTTCATAGATACTTAGACTATAATTTGAGATATGCAAGTATATACAAGTATATACTGCTGTATTATGAGTTTGATGCTCAAGTTGTAATTTCTTGGGGGTAGGACTAACCTACCAAGTCTTTTGTTGAGTTTCTAGGACTGTTAGTAACAGAAACCAAGGTCATCCTGTAATACAATAATGGTCTTACGAGATACTTTTGTATCTTACATAACTTTACCTCATGTCTTTATAAAACTGGTTTTGAATATGTCCTTCAGCTGTACGTTTTCAAGTTTTGTTTCTTCCTTAAGGATGCTGGACAAGGTCTTGTAAAGTAAAGGTTTGTATCTGTCTAAACAATAGGTGAACTCAGGTGGATCTTCCCCTTCCTCTTATTGTTGCTGTATCAAAGGTAGCAGTTAAGTGCTGAGGAACACAGCTGGCTTTCTCACCTCCTTCCCTGTGAAAATCTGGGGATGAATAGTGCAGAGCCCACAGCAAGCACCGGCTCACCTCACCCTTAGGCTTTGATCTCTCTAGTCTGTAATTCCAAGTTCTTGGACATGGACGAAATAAAAGATTCTGACATTTTATATTCGTTACATCAGAAACTTCCCAGGCAAATAGTAAATTTCCTTATATGAGTCACTTGTTACCTAAGCTGGTTTCTGTTTTCCTACAAAGGTATTGCCTTGCATTAATTTTTATTTAATCTCAATGAGCGCTTTCCAAAGCTTTAGTTTTTCAAGGTCACCTTAGCATCTTAGTGTGTTTGCTTATGTGTATTATCCTGAACATTTATGCAACAGTTATATATTCAACTAAAAACAAGTTAACGTTGGTATCAAAGTAATTCATTATTAAGACAGAAGATAACGGGAATGATGATGGCATAAAGTATCGATGTGTATGCCTCAGATCATTAACAAAAATAATTTGGGATGACTTCAGTGAAGGCCAGTGATAATCTGTGATTGGTCAGCGGGAGTTAGGACCGGTGTAAAGAGTAACCATGTGAAGTAGCTTATTATGGCTTAGGTTCCTTATTTGATTATACAGGCAGATCCCTCTGCGCTTTTTTGAGTCTTGGCAGAAGGGACCTGCAGAACCTCATTTGAAACAATTCTTACCCTACTGAACATTCATGAGCATGTCCTCTGCAGATAGACACTAGGCCAGGCTACTGTAATTTTATGTAACATATTTTTCCAGCTTTCTTTAAACTTTGTACGTGCTACATGACATAAGCTTACTAAAACTTGATGAACCTTGCTCCAGTGAACCATCCTATAAATCATTGTCATAGAAAACTTATACTTGACAGATGGAAAAGTAATTGAGCAAGAGCAGAAATCTACTGTTGGAAGTTTGTAGCAGCTAGCAGCAGCTGCTAATCAGTGGTATGAACATGACAATCAGGCCTGTTTACGCAAAACTGGTTATACTGATTAATGGAATCGGTTAAAAATTCCATTTTATCTGCAGTAGTAAGCTTTGGCCCTGACAGGCAGAGGTGGAGGCAGTGGATAACAGACATTTGCTCTGCTGAAAGTGTGACCCCCTGTTCCTGTTTGGACTCCACCAGATTTGTTGGTTGTTGGGGGATAACATAAGACGTTCCTGCCAGTTTTATTTTGTCTGTTCGCTGAAGGTTGTTGCTGCTAGAAATGAGGGAATGTGGTAGAGGTTTCTTTCCTGAATTTTCCTTCGCTGAAAATGAACTGGACTGTAGTTTTAGTTTCTTTAGGGGAGGCTACAGTGAATAAGGGAAAAAGAACAAGGAGTATGAAATTGTTCCTATATTGCCATGGCTTCAGTAGCAAAGGCATTCAGCAAAGCTGAGAAACAAATGAGGTATCAGTGGGTCTGCTGATGTTTTCTGTCTGTCTTCAGCCTGTAGCTGCAGCACCATTTCTTTCTCCTGAAATACCATCCTGGCTCTGCTAGCTTCCACAGCGTTGACCAGAAACCTGTACTTCTTCCTCTGTCTGTATGCAGAAATGAACAAAGTCTGGGAGATGGTTCCCTTGTGCCTGTCACTCATCATCCTCTTCTGAATATACAGGAGAGGTGCTTTGTCACTTCTCTGTTCAAAGGGGCTGGACATTTTCAGAGCACCTTACTGGGTCAGGATCTATCCAGAGTGCGTATCTGCATCTCCTTTGAAAGCCTGCTGTGCAGAACTGTACAGAACAGGGTTTATTTGGTTTTCTGATACCTTAGGGATTCACTCAAGATAGCAGGACATTTGGTTTCTTTGGCTAGAGGGGGTTTAAACTTACTTTTCACCTTCCAGAGTATTAGGCTATAAATTACTGGGAATTGTGGGAGTTACTTTAACACCATCCTGTGGATACTTCCCTGTGTAGAAGAGGAGTTTGCTTGGCTAGTGTTTAGGGATCCAATTGCTGTTCCAAAAACTGCATATGTATTTGTTAAATATTCATTGGATAGTTTGGGGACAGGAAGATGAATATTAGGTTCCTCCTTTCCACAAAGCCATCATTTCTGTAGTCCTCACACACAGTGTACCCTGTAGCTCACTTCTTAGTGAGAGGTGGCAATGGACATGGATTGATATTTCTGTGCACTGAAGTCATACTTGGCCTAAATTCTGCCACCGTGGTGAGGGTTGATCGGTTATGTTACGGAGAAGGGAAAGCAGGATTTCAGTTCTTGGTTCAGCCTTTGAAAAGCTTCTCTTTCTTGGGTGAAGACGAGATACAAGGATTCCTTTGTCCATGGTTTTTCCTACTGGCCATCTTAGATGACTTCCTGATGAGCATTTTGTTTTATGTAGATCCCATTTTGAATTACTTATCTGTTATTTACAGGATGTCCCACAGTCTTAACAGTGCAGTGTGTGTGATGTGATGAAGATGTATTTAAGTGCTGTGGTGTTCACTTAGTTGCACCTAAGTCCCTTTGTAGTCTTAGATGTCTGACATCTGAAATGCTGTAACTGTACAAGCACGATTAGTGACTTGAAAACTCAGTCCAAAACTTAGGCCTACTGTTTTAAAAATAGAAGTAGTTAATTCTGGTTTTGAGCTTCTAGTTTTCCAGCAATGACAGATCTGTCCTGCTGTGTGGGAATATACTATTTTTAAAGGAATAGCTTCTGTATCGGCAATGAATGAGTTTTCTTCCTTTAAATTGAGCTTTTAAGTTAACATAATTCCTGGAAAGGATCTATATAAACACAGAGCAGTCAATTAATTTAACTCGCTGCTTAGACTTCAGTATATGTGATATTGTTTCATTGTATTGATGGGTGGTATGTAAATGAAAGATGAGAACAGAAGTGGCATCTGAACAGGCAGACTTCTAAGGGGAGTAAGAGGAGGCTAGTTTGGATTTGGGACATAGGATCTATCTGGGAAGCAGATACTGTGCACTGTATTTTAGTTTTAAATCTTGGCCTGTGAACCAGTTGGTTCACCCCAAACAAAAGAGAACATAGAAAGATTTGACATTAAAGAAAACACAGTTTTATGGAACAAGGAACTCTGAAGTGCTTACAAACAACTATGTTAGCATACAACCAGCATATATGACTCGAGAGTTGTCTTAAGAAAGGCTGGTTACAATTTCTTAAGCAATTAATTCAAAGCATCCCTCTAACTTTTAGAGTTACTATTTTTCAAAGCTGTATTTTACAGAAACTGAACAAGTAGCTAATAAACAGGCTTGGATACATCATTGATTTAGTGTCCCAAATGCACTCATTTTTCCTCTCTATGAGAAAATACTTTTTTTCCCAAGCTTTCTAACCATTTTCAAATTACATTATTGGTAAGAAACCTTGCAGGGCTTTTGAAATAACTGCTTATTTATGTGTTTATCTCAAATACAGGTATGAATTGTGTTTTTAAACATGTGAAAAAGTGTGGACAAAATTAACCCAAAGACGGCATTGGGTTAGGGAAATAAATACACACACACACGTGTGTGTGTGTGTGTCTGTGTGTGTCTGTGTCTGTGTATTCTCCTTAGGAAGCAACACTGCTATACAGTAGTCTCTATTCTCCACCAGTGTTTTGGAATGTACAACAGGCACAATTACCTCTAAAAGGAATAGAAGGGTAAAAGAGTAGGGATTTTGGTATGTATGAACATCCATGTGTGCTTTCTTCCTTGTGTCCTGTCACATTACATTTTCCTGGTACAAAAGCGTGAATATTCACTGATAGAAAATGTCTAAGTTTAAAAAGAAGTTAGAGCTTTTAATTTTATGGGAAAAATGTATTTAATCACACGGGTCAGTCACACATCAATGTTTTGTCCTTTTGCTATGTCTTCTGTAGAGGTGAATAGCAAGAAATTGCTTCATCTGCTGTAATAGTTGTCATAATATTCTGGTGAAAGTATTCTAATTTATCTGCTGATTGACTAAAAATGTACAAGAAAAATCCTGGGGTGGGGGGAGGGGGGGGTTCTTAGGCTTTATGTATAAACAGAGCAGGATTTTTTTTTTTTTTCCATTGCCACAGCAGATTTATAATTAGGAAGGTATGTACCAATAAACAGACACAAATCTCCTTTTGCTCATGTAAAGGAATGTGTATCTATTCAAGCAGTGCTTAGGATCAGAACACTGGAATTTTTAATTCATACTGAGAAAGCAGCAAGAAAGGGTCAGTGGTTTAAGCAGAAAGGGAAGTCTGTCATGAACTTGTTGAGAATAATTTTAGTGGACGGCCTTACTGTTTGAGTCTTGCTTGCCAAAGACAGTTCCTTCATAGTAACAGAGAACTGCAGGGTGTCTTCACTGCAGTTTTTCACAGCACTTTGCTGATAGGAAGGATACTACCAGGTCCTCAGGTGAGATTTGGACATACAAGGCAGAGCTTGCTGCCATGTCTGAGGTGATTTTAAAGATATGCCAGGGAGAGACCAGCTCTGGTAACTGACTTCTGCTAGGCTGTTTCACAGCATGTCCTAATGGCATGCAGTCCATGGATTCAGGATTCACAGCGCCTGGTTAAAGTCTCTGTGACAATCCCTTTCAGTTTTCTGTGGTATAAACAGTAAATGAGAATCACTGGGCTTTTACCCCTACCCATTTTGTAGGGTTTGTCAAGATTCCAAATGGGGCCACATGAATGCTTTCTTTGGGGGGGGGGAGGGGGGGAGTGCAGCTCTTAGCAAACTGTTCAGAAAATATCTCATATTTGCTCTTGATACTTGACATTTGTTTCTAAAATGGCATCAATATCGGAGTTAATATTAGAAAAATATTAAAAATGGCAAAACAAATTAACAAGATGTGGAAAAATAAAATCTAGCAAAGTCACCCCCCAAAAGCTGTCCCCCTTCATCCTTATAGTAAGCCTAAATATAATTCTGCTTATACCTCTGGTACTTCCAAGGACTGCAGCTTAGCCTAAACTTTTCTTGCTGTAGTACTCATGGTTAAGACCAAGTGCAGCTGCCCAATCTAGCAAGTCTCCTCACCTGATAAGAGCCACAGTCTTCAGCTTTAATTCTTCTGCTCTCCCTGGTCTTCTAGTCTTTGCCTGGAAAAGCAAGAGGGGGGATCTAAAAAGAAGATGGGAAGGCAAGGTCGCAGTTCTGTAGTTACTGAGATTTTAAGAGACCGTGGGACAAAAAGGTGATGATGGAAGAGGAAAGAAGAGGGATACTATTCCTATTCAAGTTTATCCATTAAGCTCCTCACCATAACGCACTATTTGATTTACCTTTCCTGGTGTTCTTTTCCTTTTCGGAGTTACCCATGATACTCCTAGCTTCCCTTCAGCAGCCAGATACTTCTGAAATACTGTGGAGCTTTTCCATTGCACCCTAAAATCCACTGACTTCCTTGCCTTTTTCTGGTCCCTCCTAGCCCTCAGATTTCTATCAGTTCCATCCAGCTCCCAGCTCTCTTACTCAGTCTTCTCCCTGGTCACCAACCCAGTTTGTTACCACCACAAAAGATAATGGTTCCTCTATTACTAAAAACCCTGAACTAAGTGCTATTACATCTACAGTTCTACTTCAGATATATAAAACAATTTCCCCTTTCCCTCCCTTCATTGCTCAGAGAATTCATAGGTCAGCATTATTTCATTAAACAGTCTAGGATGCTTTTGAGAGTCCATAGCTACTCAGTGTTTGCATTATAAGATGCAAGAAAACAAAAAACTTTCATTTTAAAATCAAGTATTTCATCAAAAATCACCCAAAGATTGAAGGTTGTAAAAGTTTTGTCAACAGTGACGTTGTCAAGCTGAGTCATCAGAAAGGAAAGAGTTATTTGGGACAAAATTACTTTGGGCAAAGTAGGTGAACCCTCCTTAGGGTTCTATCTTAAGAGCAACTTTTACTAGAGTTAATTATATAAAGATGTTCTTTAAGATAAATTTATTTCTAAAGCATGTATAATTTAGTTGCATGTGCATATTGGCATGTGTTTTATCGTACATTCTTTGATAAACAGAACCACCAGGATTTACTTGTTACAACATAGTAGATTAAGCAGATAAATTTTGCTGTTAAAATGAGCAGGAGAATTGCGTTAGCTAGAGTAGCATAAATGCTATTTAAGATTTTGCAGTACTTGCAGGATACTGACTGTCCAGCCAGAACTACATGTAGTAGCCTCAGGCAGTTGTTACCCTCAAGTAGAAACATGGTCTCTCAGATTTGTGATGAATTGTTGAGATGTGTCAAGTTAAATCATATCGTGTAACACAGAATGAGCTGATACTGCTCATTCTTCGTGAATGCCACAGAGCTTCTAAAATGTATACAAATTCAACTTTAACAAATAAGTGAGGATTTTGAAGGCAAAAAATCCTGTATCTGTCTTCCTGCCCATCTCAAAAGATTTTGACTGAGTCTGAATTTCATGCATGGTACTACTGTGTCTTTATTAATGATATTTACATAGAATATGGTAGTTTATATGATACTCATGTGGATGCTCTTTTACCACTTTTACATTAAAAATAGTTTCAGCTGATTCCTAAAGACATACACCAGCAAATATTTAATAAGAAATGGCAATCACTACTCTGGAGGCTTCAATATAATTCTAAAAGGTATAAGTTCTAAATATTCATCCTCTGATAGTAAAATTTCTCAAAAAAAAATCCAAATACTAGTTATTTTATACAACCACATATTTCAAAGTGAAAATCACCTTATGGAATGAAGCCTTAGAACCAAAAGAGAAACATTTCAAGCAAAAAAAAAAAAAAAAAAACCCACCCAAACAAAAAAAACCCAATTTAAACAGTTTTGGTCTATTACTCAGAGTGTTACTCAAAGTACTCAGCTTGCAGGGAAATTGGATATCTGAGTGGATTTTTTCCCCGTAGTATGCATAATTAACATCAGTAGTACTATTATTAAACAAACATAGTAAATCATGGATGCGTAGTCTGGTTTAGATGCTTTTGTTAGGAATTACAAAGTCAGGATTTACTTTTAGACTGACAGAAACAGGTTCTAAATGGATAAAGAGTATGCAGCTGAAGAGGAGGTTAGGTGAGAAGAGTAATAAATACAACGTTAAGATGCTTGCTGTTTTGCAGGTTAACAAAGCATGTTAAATACTCATAAACCAATACAGTGAACAGCTAATGACCAAAATAAGGAGCATAACATTGCTTTCTTTCCTCTGCAACATTACTGTAACAAAATACAGCTAAACCATCTACAGCTACCTTCAGTAAACAATTTTTTTGCTATTGCTCACAAGTGGACTAGAGATACTAAAGGGAATAAACTAAAGCTCCATGTCAGCATCAAAGTAGGAAGACGGTAGGTAAATATGCATACCTATATGCATTGGCTTTGTTTTGAATCTGCATTTTTGTAGCCTCCTGTTTCTTTTTGCATCATCTCTGTTGTTTGTTTAACCACAACCTTTTTACACACTTCTGTTCTCACCTCTGCTGCATCAAACAAACCACCTGCCTTTACTGTCAAAACCCTTAAGCACACTTCTTTTCTCTCATCTCTCACTCAGTACTGCTGCTGTCTCCAGTCAGCTTACAACATTCATAATACCCTATTCCTTTAACACCTACTAGGTTTCTTTTTTTAAATGGGTCCTTTCAGTGCTGTACTGTGGAAGCTCGTTATTCTCCTTTACATCACAGAAACACTCCAGGTCGAGAAATTGATACTGGCAGACATGTTGGTTTGCTGGGGTTGCTTGCTAACCAGCAGTCCAGTCTCCTCTCACTGCATCTCAGTTTGTTCCTACTGACTCATAGAAAAAGTGAGGTTAGAAGGGGCCTTTGGAGGACATCTAGTCCAGCCTCTTCAAAGCAGACTTAATTTCTCCATCAGATGAACTTGCTCAGGGGCTTGTCCAATAAAACTTTGAAAATTCCTAAGATTGGAGATTCCAGCATGTCCAGCCTCTCTGGGCAACCTCTAAGTGTTTCATCACCCACAGTAAAGAGGTTTTCCATCTTCATCTAACAGGAATTTTTTTAGCTGCAGTTTGTGTCCCATGCACCTTATGTATTTTTACTGCGTGTCTCTGAGGAAAAAGTCAGTGTCCTCTATACCCTCCCCTTCAGGTAGTGGAAGAATGCAGATTAGACCCCTCTTTGCCTTCTTTTCTTGAGGCTGAGGCTTTGTTCCCTCAGCCTCTACTCTATACATGATATGCTCCAGCCCTAAATCTCTGGACTCTCTTCAGATTGTCAGTGTCTCTGTAGCACTGAGGGCCCAGTATTAGGCAGAGGACTCAAGATGCAGCCTTGCAAGAGCCAAGTACAGGGCCATCACTTCTCTCAGCCTCTTGGCTATGCTTTTAGTAATGCAGCCCCATAATGTGGTTTACCTTCACTGTGCAAGGGCACACTGCTAACTCATGTTAGGTCATTTTATGCAAAGTTAATACCTAACCAGTTAGTTCTGCCTCTGCACTGATACATGGAGTTGTTCCGTTTCAGGTACAGGACCATGTGTTTTATTTTGTTGAACTTCAAAAGGTTTGTCTGCTCATTCTTCCAGCTTGCTGAGGTCCTCCTGAATGGCAGCCCAACGATTCAAGTATCAACCATTACCTCCAGTTGGTATCATCTGCAGACTTCTGAGGGCATGTTCTGTCCCATCATCCAAGTCATTGATGAAGGTGTTAAACAGCATTGGCCCCGCTATCAACCACTGAGGAACATGCTTGTAACAATTCATCAAACTTTGAACCACAGACCATTAACACTGTGAGACCAACAATCCAGCCAGCTTTTCACCCACTTTGTAGTCCACCTATGTAGCCATGTCTCTTCAGTTTGTCTACAAGGATACTGTAGCAGACTCAAAACCTTTAAGGTGATCAACATCCACTGCTGTCCCCACATCCACAGAACTAGCCATTTCATCACCAAAAGCAATTGGTTTGACAGACTCACAATTTGCCCTTTGCCCTTCCTAATCATATTCCTGTCCTCAGAATGCCTTCCATGAGGACTTGCTCCATAATTTTCCCCAGGACTGAGGTGAGGCCTTAGTGTGTAGGTCTGCAGATCCTCCTTAACTTTTTGAAGATGAACTTGAAGACTAGCATGGAGCTGTCTGTTTCTTCTTTTATGTTAGTTTGGAAGTTCTTTGGCAGCAGGTGCCTAGCATGTACTCCAGTGGGTCCAGGACAGTGTCAGGTTCATGGTAGTAATTACTATGATACCTGGTGAGTAGCTTCTGCTTTTTTTGAACATTAAATCACACATTATTATCACTGTTGCTTCCCGGTCTCTCAAGTTCATTGTAAAGTTTTAAGTTACAAATGTATTACTCAAAACTAAAAGGTTCTAGAATACAGCAGGTCCTTAAGTTCCCCCCATGAATGCTATTAACTTTCAAATAATTCAGTTAACATATAATTTACCTAGTAGGTTTTGGTTATTAAACAGTTGCTTATGTCTTCTCTGAATCCTGATCTTCAAGCTATTACACTTCCAGTTCTGGAAAGAAAGAAGAATGCTTATCTGTGAGTTAAGTTACAATTCCAGAGTAAGCCTTTCACGGAAAGGATTGGTTTGGGGTAAGCTAGTTTCACAAAATTCACAGGAACTGTTCTACTACTGAATCACTGTTGGATCTGTGTGAGCTGATGTTTTCTCCCCTATATGGGGAGAAAGATAGACTTCTAAGTCCTTGAAATTGTTCACTGAGAGAACAATTGTACTGGGAAAATGCAAGCTCTTCAGCAAAAGATGAGGACAGAAGGATGTTCTGTTACCATTTTCCTCTTCTTTCAGTGACATAACTACATTGTGGATATCTTTCTACACTATATGCATGTGTAATTATTTCAGTTTTCCTACTTGCCTCTTTCCTTGGAAGGGTAAGGCATTCACAGTTTGGTCTTTTATTTAACAACTTTTTTTTTTTTTTAAAGACACTTTCTTTGTGCAACTTTCATTTCTTTGGATCAAAACTGAAAGTGAACATAATGCTTTTTTATTATTGAACTTAACGGTTACACTTAGACTTTTGATAGAAAAATGGCAAAAAAATATTCTAGCTTGACATTCGACCTTCCAAATTTCATTTTTTATACTGCCAATGCTTGGAAAGCTTTTTTTTTTTTTAATTCTTATTTTTCCCCACAAGAAAACCAGGTATTGATACAAGTAGCAGGGCTCAGAAATGGAGCCGTTTTCATGTAGACATGAAGTTCTTTTAAAATAATGTTTTAATTGATTGGAAACAAAGTCACTTGGCAGCTGGAATAGAAAATAACTCTTAAATTTCATACACAGGAGGCAGAAATTCAGATATATTCTATCACAGGGAGAATTCTACTAGTCATCTGGTTAAAAGTCTATGTAAAACTCTTTGACTTAAAAATTCTGGTGATGGTTTGCTTTTGTGACATTTTTAGTTGACTTACTGCTGGACTGTACAAAGCCATTGCTGAATCATTTGTTTCATACTGTAGAATGCCTCGTAGTCATGGAATTTGTGAAGATTAATTCCTCTGATTAGAGCAATTACATGCTCCACATCCTAAAAGAATTTTATAAATTTAAGACCAAGAAAATGTGTTCCATTTTAAACAGCAAGCCTCTTAATTCTGCTGTTCCTGTAGAAGTCCTTTGTTTGTGCTGACATGTTTAGTTATACCTCATGTGTAGGTAAACAAATTGTGTACAAGGACAAAACAATACACTAATAGGAACACTGAAGTATTTTTAGACTTCCCCGTCTCAGTATCTCTAAGTGTAACTAGTATTTCCTTGAAAACAATGGGTCCTTGAAAAACCAGTTAAGTAACACTTGTTGCCACTTCACTATTTTTCCTCTACTCCTCTGCAATATTTCGATGAATAGCTTGCTTTTTTAGCAATCTTAAAATAGCCTAGCAGTTCTTTCAGGGCACCTAGTACTTCTTGATACCAGTACTACAACCCTTAGAGTAAAAGTTGAGACAAAAAAGTGAACGGATAAAGAGATATTTGTTGTTTGGGCAAGGAGGTTAATGATGAACTAACTAATATTCAAGCCTCGTGTACATAGCCAAAGAAAACTTAATAAAATGGGGACATACTCAAATACAGCAAAATCATGAATAAGGCAGATAAACTGCTCTGTCCGCCCATTGGTATAAATCCATTCAGGACTAGAAGCAAATCAGCTCCAAAGCCATTGCATACATTACAGCAAATACAACTTGTCATTAAAATAGGATTTTATCTCGTGCCAGAAAGAGCCATCTTTTGCGTTTCATCTTTAGGGACTACTAAGAGGACAAAGTGAGTTCAGGACTCCCAAGTATTAGCTCCTGCCAACAGAGACATAAGGAGTGTAAAGCAAGAGAGGTTCAGGCAGTGAATTAACAGCTTCCAGGCCAGTTTCCATAAGCAGCTGGGAAGCCTGTGGCAGGGCAGTCTCCTTTGGGCATGACAGACCAAGGAAAAACTGCACCTGTATGAGCAGCATTACACCCAGTATAAAGCCAGATGCAGTGCCACCTCACAGCAGTCTAGGTTGTGCTCTGCGGACATTGACCATTTAGCAGGGATGGGCAGAGGTGGTGTCAGCTCCCTAGCAGGGGGAAGCAGAGCACCCCAGAGGGGATAGCTACCTGCTCAGTTGGAGGCTTCTGCAGGGGCAGCCAGCACCACTGCTCTGACTGGTGCTGCTCGGTTTCGATCCATGGTCATCTTCCTCCTTGTCCTTGAAGCAGCAAGAGTGAGATCCTGGGGTTGTGAGGATATAGGCCAGTATCAGGGAGCAGCAAGGGCCGGCTACTCCCAAAGGGAGGCAGGTCAGGATCCAAGGGTAATCCCAGCGTAGACAGAGCTTGCACTAAGCGCAGCTCAGTCCAACAGCATGTGAATGTAGTAAGGAGCACAGGGTGCTGGTAACAAGATCCATCAGCAGTCCCAGACAAGGTAAGCAGTGAAGCAGCTGTTTGGTCCATCTGGGAGCAAAAGGAGAAGGGGCCAAAGCCAAAGAGCAGCATGTACATGAGCGGTCCCTCTAGGAGACAAGCTACTGGCAAGGTAGGTCCAAAGTCTGTCCAAAAAGTAGAGCTAGAGAGAGGTATGCATGTCAATCAGGTCAGGGCTTAAATGGAGCTCTTAGGCCACTGGGCAGAGGCCATGGGAGGAGGCCTCACGTGAGACTGGTCAGGACAGTTAAGGCCTATTGGTGCACTCAGGGCCGTGTCAGCTGGAGCAGAGGAGAACTGTTTCTCCTCTGTGCTTTTTCTCAGTCCATTCTGATGGCTCAGGCCCACCCAGAAGGGGAAGCCAAAAAGACAACGTCCAGACTGGATGTGAGGTCATGATCTGTGACATACTACAATTTGCTGTTGTTACGATAATGTTCAGGGAAGTAACAGTTTTTGTAGCATTCTCCAATTGGCATGTCATTAAGCCTGCCTTTTGAACTTTAATGGCTTGATGCAAGACTTGTTTTTCTGTTTATCTTGCTCAAGCTCTTGTTGGGTAAGAATGCCCAGCAATGTCTCCTAGAGGAATAAAGAAGTTGTCATTAAAAAGGCAAAGCTCCTCTCTCAGCTTTTTTCCCCTTTAAAATGTAGGCCTATTTTCATGGAATTTATTTGCTATATTTTGTACCTGCTATATATTTTTTGCTATAACACCATATGTTCAGGTTCCTCCTGAATTAATTAGCAGAAATTAGAAGCTTAAACCTTTGGAGGGTTTCCAAGGAATAAAGACTGGAAACTTTTGCAGTTATCAGATCCTTCATTGGAAGTATAGGCATGTCAGTGAATTAATTATGACCAAAAATTTGACGTAAAATATTAGTTACCTTTTTTTTCCTGTGAATTTAATGCTTACTCAACTGAAAGTTGTGCCTACTTCTGCAAGAGATCAGTCACATTGAGAGTATGATGTACACCCACATTTCTCTTGACTATTTGTTGTCCAAGGGTAAAAAAAAACCAGATTTATGGCAGTTACTGCACTGTTGACCTGGCTGGTGTTTGTGAAATAGAAGACTGGAGTATTTGTCAAGGCAGAGTTTGTGAACTTGATAATACAGATAGCACCCAATGTGGACACAAAAAAATGAGTAGTAACTGCTAAAAGAAGGAAGGCAAATAGTAGTTGCAGATAGTGAAATAGAAAGGAAACAGATCAATGGGATGTTACTTTATAAGGCAAAAGGGAGCGCTTCTGATGCTGTGTAGGCTTTGCACTGCTGGTCACCATAATTTGCAGATACTCTTCAGCAGTTTGCTGGTGATTACCAGGATGAGATGAATCTAGTAAAGGGGTGTCATTTTCTGGACTGATGCTCTGATCTTAGTGAGGGGGCAAGTGGGCAGTCTGGAGAAAAGGGAGCAAAGAAGGCTTGTAGTCAGCGACTTCCCTGCCATCTTCTTTACCCTTAGAAGCAATGCTATCAACTTTGTATCTCATGGCTTCTCTATGAGAATGTGAAACATGAAAAAACTTTGAGGGAATAAGTCATATTTTCCAAAGCAAAGAGTTTTTGTAATATTTTTATAAGAGTCAGTTACTTTAAGCAACTTATCTTCTTTTACATTCACATGTGCAGTAAATCATAAGCACTGGAGATAAATTAGGCTTTGGCCCTTTGCGTTGTGGACATATCCCATATCCTTTAACATGTATATGAGGTGAAGGCACAGCACACCCTAAAAAGCAGGTTTTATGGGGGCAGGTACCCAGCCATATCCAAATCAGCTAGAGGCTCTCTAAATTGCGTGCCTCAGTTCAGTCATTTGGTGTATCAGAAGTACATTATAGGGTGGGGAGAGGAAGTATGGTTAGAATTTTCTTTTCAGTATATGACTTTAGTCTTTCCTAAAGGATTATTTTACTATTATTTTCCCCTCTTCCCTAAATTGGGTTACAGACCAGTTGTTTGATAGAACCATAGCACTTGCTATAGTCACCCTACTCTGTGCAGATGAAGCCATGGTTATTTCAGAGAGATAAGGCCTTCATCTTCATAAAATCAATTCACCTGTATTGTTTCTCCTCCCCCTATTCACCCTACCAAATGTCTAACTTTCTTCTGTCTGATCAATCCACAGGAAATAATTTCAGTTGAACCTTTGGTTTCTTTATGGCCAAGAGTCAAGCTAGGATGGAATTGCTATCTAATAAAATAGAATTGTTTCCAGAAGCTGCAGGGCTACGAGCAGCCTTACTGTATTTTCTGTGTGATTTATTTTATTTAGTATCCTTTTAGTTTACTTTTTTGAATATGCATACTTGTGGAAAAACTATTCACAAATGCTCACCTTGGGAGCATGCTGAAAAACAGGAACAGTGCTGAACTGCTGTGTTTTCTGCTAAAAATATGACCGGAGTCTGTTCCAACCTTTTTTAATTAAACCAGGACCTTTCAGGGTTCACACAGCCTGCCAGTGGTTTTCACACTTTTTTCTTCAACACTATACAGCATTTTTTAAGACACATTCTTTATTCAGTGCCTTTGTTTTGCTACCCTTGGGGATTAAAACTCTGTCTTAAAATGGTACTGGTAGTGGCATTCAGCTTCTCATAGTATACCTCAGACCTGATGTAGTACTAATGTTAATAAAGGTCAGTGAATAGTTTTGCCTCTCCATCCTACTATATTCTTGACACCTTTGAGGCATAATACTGTAGGGCAGAAAGAGGTATGCCCATACTGAGCCTCTGGCCCAAACTCCTGACTGCCCTGACACCAGCTGAGAGCAGCTTTCAGCCTTCTTGCTATAAAGGTGGGATTTCCCTTGTCATGGCCTGTGTTCTGTGTAGAGACATACCTCTGCTTTGCTGGAAAGAAGGTCAAATGAGGAATGATGGACAAAGCTTGTGTTTGGATGGACTGGCTTGTAGCAGCTAGATTTTCTGTAAGGTTAGATGGCCACTGGTCACCGTTACTGCAGTGGGGCATGTTCACACAAATATGGTAAGACCTGCTTGGAGCATCATGCTGCCTCCCTGCACCAGATCTTGTTTTCATCAGCCAAGTTGAAGTGCAAGCAGAGTAGGTGCCCTTCTGTCTGCTGACCATGTGGTCAGGGGAATTATTGCTGCTTCAAGGCTCATTTGCAGAATGACTACAGCTGGTTGACCCCTTGGAGGTCAGTGTCTGGGGATATGGAGGGTGTGTGACCTTAATGTGAGTAAACATGATATGGGTATTTGGGAATATCCAGGTCATGCAAATGTAGTCTTAATGCAGTATACACCCAACAGCAGTAATACCATGATTTCTTTATTGAAAGACTGCATCATAGCTGCTACCTGAGCTGGTAGAAGATGGAGAAGGTAGAAATGTAGAGGGATCTGTATCACAGATTGCAAATGTAAGATTTTCTTCCACAACATTTTCCCATACCTGTCTCAATCCTGAACTGTTGAGGTCATCTGAGAGCTATCCCTGTTGTCAGCAAGTAGTGGATCAAACAATTCCACTAGTTCTGTGTGCTCTGTGATGGCAGAGGGAAGGAGTGACACTGTTTGGTATACCCTGGGTGGGTGAGAGTTAATGGAAGGAGTCTCGGAGCTCAGCAGGGTATCTTCATTTCATGGCAAACTTACTGACAAGCTGTTGTTTAAAGATATCTGCTGTAGTCACACTTGTTTCACAGACCGTTGAGGTCATCCCTACATAGGCACCTCTATTATTCCCCTAAAAGAAGTAGGTGACATTGTCATTGAGGTCATCTTTAGATTTATGGAAAGGCCACGTGTCATCAACATACTGAGAAGCAAAAAAAAAATACAACTAAAGCTGTAAAGGAGAAGGGGAGGGGGGTTGCGAGCACACTTCGTCCCACATGCCTACCCTCAGCAATGTGTGGTATTCTGGAGATATAGTGTGCTTCTGGTTAGTGTTGTGTCAGAGAAGGAGGAAGCAGAGGAGTGTAGTTTCCGCTTTCCACCATTCAGGTCAGCTTCCCACTTCCACCTGGATGACTTGATCGCTAATTCTCTTGCTATCCTGAGGTGGGTCTGTCTCTCTTACTCTAGAGCTGAAGGTACGCTGTATAAGCTAGGATTAAAATTAAGAAACTACTTGGCCATTTACACTAACACCTTTGATTTATATTTAGCATTAAGCAGAGGTTTATTTGCAGAGTTTTGTTTATTGGTTTAAACATCCTCTTTTTCCTCTTGGCTGAATCATCTATGCAGAGCAGCATATTCCTCAGTGAGTAATGGCTGAGAAGCCTCTTCTGTATGTATGGGCCTGTGGTAATTGCTAGACATATTGTAATGCTCTGCTCTTAAATAACACCTTTTTTTTTTTTTTTTTTTTTTTTTCGCTAAATAGTTACAAACAGATGATTGTTGCCAATTAAAATTTAGCATTTCAATGTTTTTTATACTGGAATATACATTATTCCATTTCTCTCTCAAATGTCTTCATTAATGTTGTCTGGTCTCTATATTGCTTTTCAAGTGGGCCAGTCAGAGGTAGCAGATGAGGATAACATGAATATTCTAAAAGTGATTTCTTTTAAGAGTTCTCAGTGCTTATACAGGAAGGCATGAGCTGCAGGCAGCAGATGCTGGACCCTTGTTACTAGCAACTGTGAGAGCTTGGTGCTGTGTTACACCAAAAGCTTTTGCTGTCATGGTGTGGGTAACACAGGATATGGCAGGAAAAAGTTGCTGCCAGAGAAGTTACTGCTGTTGGATGGGGTATTGCAAGTGTTCACTCAGTATTTCCTCTAATTTTCCTTTTATGTCTAAAATGCGTTGTTTGCATTTCTAAAATATTCAGCAGCTATAAATGTGTAGGTCATATCCAGATTAATCATTGCAGCTTATCTCTGTCAAGACTGTTCTCTTTTTCACATGTGGGTATTTTGGAGCTTTTCTTTACACAAGCCATAATTTTGGTTTGGGGACTTGCAGCTCAATCTAGATTAATAAGAGAGTCAATGAGTTACTTGGAGAATCTTACCTTTCTTTTCTTATACCTTTCTTAACTGACTGTGGGATTTGTTTGGGTTTTTTTCCTCAAAGGACACTTCGAGAGTAGTCTACCAAATCCTTTCCAAGAGCAGTTCTTGTCTAGAATGTGGCAGACCCTGAGGCCCCCCCACCATAATCATAAAGCTCTCTCAGTGGACCTCATGTGATGTCTGGCTGGTGTTTAATGAACAGCCAGTTGCTGGCATTGGGAATGCACATCACCTCCTTGCTCTCCCATGTCCCCAGGTGAGAACCACTCACATAAGGTCTCACCTTGACTTCTGACAATAGGCAAACAGAAGGTGGGCGAAAGGAAGAATTATTATGGAAATACTGTAGAGGGAAGTCCCCGCTAAGTTTCTCAATCACAGTGCCATTCTTCTCCTTTACGTCTTTGCTGCAGTGTGGAGCCTACATCTTGTGTTTCCTTTTCAGAGTCAGGCTATGTAGTGTTTGCCTGAGTGAATATTATTAGTACTTTAACAAAATTTGGAAGAGTTGTCTTCCCAACCAATCGTAAGAAAAGCCATGCTAAAAAGCTACACAGCCCCATAATTCTGCTCATGCAGCGAGAGGACCATTATAAATGTAAAGATAAATATGTAAGTAAACATGGCTGTTTAATGTGTTGCTTAACTGTGATAAAAGCAGCTTTTCTCATCAATAAAGCAGGGTTATTAATATAGAAAGAGAACTTCTCATGGCCTGGGACAGAGCGCAAGCCTCAGAGCAGAAACCCTCAGGATTTTATCAGGATTTCATTGAACAAGCAGCTGTCTGTACTGCATTGCCTGCCAAGGCAGTAACTTATTCCAGAAGTTCTCTTCAAATTTAAGTCCTATAGGCTGATGAAACAAGCTGCAGCCATAGTTTTAGGCCTTAGAATAAAGTATGGTTTAATTCTGATGAAAAATTAAGACAAAGCGATGTTTCTATTCAGGCCTATCATGTTACTTTTTGGGCATGTCACTTGCCCTTTCAGTCCTAGGAAATTTCAGCTACTGTGATACAATTTAAAAGTCTCATTCACCAGAGAGCATGTGCCAAACATCTTTTCCAGTGCTTTCATTTTGGCATGGCAAAGCGACAGTGAGACTTGCTGATGGCAAGTAACTTGCCCTATTGAATTGTGTTAATTGTGTTGAATGTAATTTTCTGCAGAAACTGTGTGTCCATAAGGCCTTCTTGGTTGTTAAGAAAACCTTTGAAGTACATAATTAATATAACCAGTAATGGCCTGTCTTGCTGTGGTTGTATGAGGCAGTTCAAAACAGTAAGGAGTGATCTATTTTAAGACCCAAATTCTGGCTCTAGTTTGCAGTCTCTGCATCTGCAGCCAAGCATTTCAGCAGGCGAGTTCTTGTGTCACGGCAGGGAAGGAAATCCCTTCTCACCCCCAGCATTCTGCAGCAGGAATGACGAATGGTCTCTATTGCCAGTCAGTAGCAAAGTCCTTATTCTTAAAAGGGCGGGGGAACGTAAAGTGAGCTAAGCAGCTTTTACAACACTATAAGCAGACATAACTGTCTGCCAGAGTGTATACATTCTAGCAAACAGCCCCCATGTTCATAATTTTTCCCACGTGTTTGCTCTATTATTTTTTTTTTTCACCAGTGATGGATTCTAGCCAGTGACCACATCATCCTCTTACACCACTTATCTCTCACCGACCTGTGGCTGCAAGAGGGTTTTCTTACTGATGTTTGATGAGCAGAACAGGAATTAAGATCTTCCATATTTTAACTGCTCTTTTCTTAGACTCATACAGTCAGTGTTGAGGACTCACAACTTTATTAGAAATCTTTCTATGTATATTACTTTGTGTCTTGGCACTTGAGATGTGTTATTGTAGGTGAAACTTAACCTCCAGCATTTTTTAAGTAAGTTTCATGGCTGTTGAGCAAATCCTGAAAATGTGACCCCTGAAGGCTTGGAAAACAGAAAGTAAATACAAAGAACTTCAGATTTATTATTTCAAGTCTCATGGTATTTATTCCGGTTCTGTGATATTTTGGAGCCTGACTCATGATATTTGAATGCTTGAGGCTGACAATACAAATATTTCATTCACACACTCTCTATGTTACACTGTGTTTACATAAGTAGTTAAGAGCAATGAGGAGAGTCCACCATGAAAAATGTGGGAGACTTGGGAGGATGGGAACATCATGACCCTTTTCCTTTGGTGCCAGAGCTGTTTGTAACTCCGCGAGTTGTCAACAGTATAAATGAGAATTTGTTTACTTTTTTTTTTTTCAGAGTGTGAACAAGGCAAGTATCAAATTGATAAAGAACATACAAAGAAAATACAATACAGTCTGTCAATAAAACTGCTCTTTTTCATTATGCAAAGTATTATCTTTTTATTCTAAACATCTGAAATTGGTTTCCTCTTTGCATAGTGTTTTAAAGCCAGGTACTTCTTCAGTAAGAGTCAAGTACGTACAGCAGTCATGAAGACTACCTAGGACTGAAACTGCTTCTTCTGGTCATGCCCATTAGGCAGTTGTAATATGGAGGAAGTAAAAGCAAAAGACGTATTTACTGTTTTTACTCCAAAACCCCAAAACAAACCCAAAACCCCCAACCCTTGAGATGCGATAAATAGGATGACACTAAGTGGTATTTTAGCTCTGAAGAGTTGTATCTGAAGGATTCTGATGATACCTGGTGTCCAAAGCAACACTTTCAAGAGCTTCTGTTGCCTTCCAGTCCGATTCTGTGGCAGTGCCACATGAAACAGCAACTTGTCAGTGACAGGACAGTGGCTAGTAGAAAATAAATGGGGCTAAAGTAGTATCAGAAAAATCAAGGGAATTAAAAAATTCAAGCCCAACAAGTCCAGCTTGTTCATCTTCTGTGAACTTACTTGTAATAAAGTAAGCTTTATCTGTACCTCCATAAGGGCTTAGAAATTAGGAGAAGAGTTGGTAAGAGAGTATGTCCACAGTAAAGGTGAGTACAAATGTGTGGTAGACATCGGTAGTTAATGGCTGGGATATTAGAAAAGGATACTGTGATCTTCAGTAAACCATTATTATTTCCACAGTTTGAGGAATCTTAAAACACTGATGTTCAGCTGTAACCAAATATTTCAATAATTAACTGGATTGTCTAATTCTCTAACTAACTAACCCTCTAACTAAATGCTAGCATTTCAAATAAGTGTGTGATCTGTAGTACTCTGTCAGGAAGATGTGAGATTTTCTACTCAGAGATTTTGAAGTTGAATAAGAAAAAGAAATTTGAAAATGAGTATTGTATTTTGATGTGGGGAATTTTACTCCTTTCCTCTGGTCGTAAAAACCAAACTGAGAGTTAAAAACAGGTTGCAGGTTGCAAGGCATAAAAATTTTAGGGTGGGCTAATGCATGAGGAAGTAGTATTTAGGATCTATACGTTCCTGAAGATAACCAAAAAGAGTAGTGTCCACCTGGGTCACCACTTTTGTGGTCACCGGCATTGCTGCGGAACATACTCTTTCAAGAGATCTCTCATATCGAAACACATTTCTATTAATTTTAGCTGATTTTCATGCTAGTTATCATATTAAAGGAAGTGTCTTTGAAGTAAGTCTTTCATACAACGTTTTTGCTATGATATAATTGTACATTGTTGTTGAAATAAAACTGGAAGTTAATGGTGCTTTTCAGAGGCTGTAGAGGTAAAGAAGTAATTCTTAAATAATTTGACAATTGGTTCAACATATAACCAGAAACTTGTGCAGTATTTAGAAGATGGATTACTAAGCCATTAGCAATCTAGCAATATGATTAGATAACCATATTAATAAACATCTGTCACAATGGCATAGCAGATGTGCTAGGTACGTATATAACATAAAATGTAAATTTTTGATAAGTACTTTCTTATTTTTTACTACACAGTGTTTTAATTACATTATATATCATGCCATTTGTTTCAGTTTGAAACACTGAAAGTCCTTTTTTTAAACAAATCTGTGAGGACAGTTTTCTGATAAATTCTAAAATATGACTCTGCTAATTAAATAATTTTAAAAGGTGAATTTTATTGTCTTCCATTACCGACCAACAGCCTATCATTACAGGTTTGTTGCAGCATTTTGTTTCTGATAATCCTGATTTTGGTACCTCTCTAGGCTCAATAGCATCCTTAATTCCAGTTGCTGTTAAATTTATAATGCATGGCATGTAGGGTGTACAATTTCATGACTCCCTTTTCTAAATGTCAGATGTCACAATCAGGCAAAAATTGCCATTGTTTTCTGAAGATGAAACTTGAAAACTCGATAAATGCAATTGTAAGGTATAGTAGTTTAACTACCAGAAAACTGACTCCCTAACTCCCAAGAATTTTGTCCATTCCTGTGTTCTGTGTCCTAAACTTCATTCAATTTAAAATCCATTTATCATGTTTGCAAAATCTTTGATCATTGTGAATTTTTTCTTCGCAAAACACTAGATGAGCACTCTGAAAGACAATTTTGCAGTATTTTTATATACCATTAGTCAAATACATCTTTTTGAGCAAAAAAGTTAGCAGGTTACTGATAGCCCAGGTGAGTTTTTCAGTCAAACTTTGGTATTAATGTGTATTTTTCTGGGGATTTTTCCGAAGACTGTTTCCTGTGTTGTGACATACTGGGTAGTTAAAATTATAATTGTACCACTGAGAGGTCTTGTTCTTTCAAGTAGCTTTAAAAGCTATTAATGATAGCTTGTGGGCAGAAGTGTTGAAAAATACAATTATTAATAGCACATATTAACACTGGAAGTAGGGTAGCACACGCAAACTCTGAAAATGGCATGACTGGTGATTAGCAAGATGATGTTACATGTAGTAAAGGCACTCTGAAAGTTTCATTTTGGAATCAACATTTCAGTGGAATGATAAACCCTTCAGTAAAGAATACTACAGTAGGAAGTATTGGCAAGAAAGAGGTAAAATGATTGTGCTGTGAATCAAAGAATTAAAAAAAAACGTTAGAGGGAAGGTGAAAAAGAGATTTGCTGAGGCTAACTGCATAAAGTAAAATAATGCCATAAGACAGACCTGATTGTAGCATGGCCTCCTTTCTAGCCCATGATATTACTACTGTTAATCAGTTTTTCCAGTTCTCCCAGTTTTCTTCTGTATCTAGCAATATGAGTTTCTTTTTCCCTAAAGTGTCTGCTTCTGAATATCTGTGGGTAGGTGAGCCTCTCAGGGCTCTGCTTCACACGTGAAGATATTTTTTGTTCTTCCAGCCATCATCTCTCCCCTCTGTTCTTGCAGAGGTGTCCACAGTGACTACAGTCATGGCACTGAGCTGCAGCGCATCAAGGTCTCCTGTTGCTACTGCCCAGCAGGGTAGGGATGCTGGAGAGGATGGTGTGGTAAAGAGTGGCTACTCATCACAGCTGTCCGTGCTAAGGAAGCCCTTGTTTTGAGTTGGATAGAGCCTTAACCTTTATTTAAAGGTAAAATGGTTTCACAGAATCATAGAATGGGTTGGGTTGGAAGGGACCTTAAAGATCATCTCGTTCCAACCCCCTTGCCATGGGCCAGGACACCTTCCACTAGACCAGGTTGCTCAAAGCCCCATCCAACCTGGCCTTGAACACTTCCAGGGATGGAGCACCCACAGCTTCTCTGGGAAACCTGTTCGAGTGCCTCACCACCCTCAGAGTGAAGAATTTCTTCCTTTCTTTTAATCTAAATCTACCCTCTTTCAGTTTAAAGCCATTACCCCTTGTCCTGTCATTACATGCCTTTGTAAAACATCCCTTGTTGGCTGTCTTGTAGGCCCCCTTTAGGTACTGGAAGGCTGCTCTAAGGTCTCCCTGGAGCCTTTTCTTCTCCAGGCTCAACAATCCCAACTCTCTCAGCCTGTCTTCATAGAAGAGGTGCTCCAGCCCTCTCATCATCTTCGTGGCCCTCCACTGGGTTCACTCCAACAGGTCCATGTCCTCTTTATATTGGGGGCCCCAGAGCTGAACACAGTACTCCAGGTAGGTTCTCATGAGAGCAGAGTAGAAGGGGAGAACCACCTCCCTCGACCTGCTGGTCACGCTTCTTTTTATGCAACCCAGGATACAGTTGGCTTTCTGGGCTGTGAACACACATGGCCGGGTCATGTTGAGCTTCTCGTCAACCAACACCCTCAAGTCCTTCTCCTCAGGGCTGCTCTCAATCCACTCATAGCCCAGCCGTATTTGTGCTTGGAATTGCACTGACCCATGTACAGAACCTTGCACTTGGCCTTGTTGAGCTTCATGAGGTTCTCACAGACCCACCTCTCAAGCCTGTCAAGGTCCCTCTGGATGGCATCCCTTCCCTCCAGCGTGTCAATCTCACCACACAGCTTGGTGTTGTCAGCAAACTTGCTGAGGGTGCGCTCAATCCCAATGTCCATGTCTCCTACAAAGATGTTAAAAAGTGCTGGTCCCAATACCGACCCCTGAGGTATACCACTCATCACTAGTCTCCACTCAGACATCAAGCCATTGAGCGCAACTCTGAATGCGACCATCCAGCCAATTCCTTATCCACTGAGTGGTCCATCTGTCAAATCCATGTCTCTCCAATTTAGAGACAAGGATGTTGTGCGGGACAGTGTCAAATGCTTTGCACAAGTCCAGGTAGATGGCATCAGTTGCTCTTCCCTTATCCACCAATGCTATAACCCCTTTGTAGAAGGCCACAAAATTTTTCAGGCATGATTTGCTCTTAGTGAAGCCATGTTGGCTGTTACCAGTCACCTCCTTATTTTCTATATGCCTTAGCATATTTTCCAGGAGGATCTGCTGCATGATCTTGCCAGGCACAGAGGTGAGACAACTGGCCTGTAGTTCCCCAGGTCTTCCTTTTTCTCCCTTTTTAAAAATGGGGGTTATGTTTCCCCATTCCCAGTCAGCAGTAACTTCCCTGGACTGCCACAGCTTCCCTAATCTGATGGATAGTGGCTTAGCCACTTCATCTGCCAGTTCTGTCAGGACCCATGGATGCACCTCATCAGGTCCCATGGACTTGTGCACCTTCTGGTTCCTTAGATGGTCTTGAACCTTATCTTCTCCTAGATTGGGTGGTTCTTCATTCTCCCAGTCCCTCCCTTTGCCTTCTGTGACATCGATGGTGTGGCTGGAGCATTTGCCGGCAAAGACTCAGGCAAAAAAGTCATTGAGTAGCTCAGGCTTCTCTACGTCCTGGGTAACCAGGTTTCCCATTTCCTTCCAGAGAGGGCTGCCATTTTCCCTAGTCTTCTTTTATCACTGACATACCTATAAAAGCTTTTCTTGTTGCCCTTGACGTCCCTGGCCAGATTTAATTCTATCAGGGCTTTAGCTTTCCTCACCTGATCCCTGGCTGCTCGGACAATTTCTCTCTTTTCCTCCCAGGCTACCTGTCCTTGCTTCCACCATCTCTGTAGGCTTCCTTTTTGTGTTTGAGTTTGTCCAGGAGTATCTTGTTCATCCATGCAGGCCTCGCATTTTTGCCTCACTTCCTCTTTGTTGGGATGCATCGCTCCTGAGCTTGGAGGAGGTGATCCTTCAATATTAAAGAGCTTTCTTGGGCCCCTCTTCCCTCCAGGGCTTTATCCCATGGTACTATACCAAGCAGATCCCTGAAGAGGCCAAAGTCTGCTCTCCTGATGTCCAGGGTAGTGAGCTTGCTGTGCACCCTCCTTGCTGCCCTAAGGATCTTGAACTCCACCATTTCATGGTCACTGCAGCCAAGGCTGCCCTTGAGCTTCACATTCCCCACCAGCCCCACTTTGTTGGTGAGAGCAAGGTTCAGCATAGCACCTCTCCTCGTTAGCTCCTGTATCACTTGGAGAAGGAAGTTATCATCAACGCATTCCAGGAACCTCCTGGATTGCTTATGCCCTGCTGTGTTGTCCCTCCAGCAGATACCAGGGTGGTTGAAGTTCCCCATGAGGACCAGGGCTTGTGAACATGGGGCTGCTCCTGTCTATAGAGGGCCTCATCTGCTCGGTCTTCCTGGTTGGGTGGCCTGTAGCAGACCCCGACTATAATATTACCTCTCCCCACTCTCCCTTTAATCCTGCCCCATAGGCTCTCAGTCAGCTCCTCATCCATCCCCAAGCAGAGCTCCGTGCACTCCAGCTGGTCATTGACGTAGAGGGCAACACCCTCTCCTCATCTCCCCTGCCTGTCCTTCCTAAAGAGCCTGTATCCTTCCCTTCATTCCAACACTCCAGTCACGGGAGCCATCCCACCATGTCTCTGTGATGCCAGTGAGATCATAGCCCTGCAGGCGTGTGCAGGGCTTTCAAGATTAGAGATTAAAAGCTTGAAGACATGACCAGAGTGCAGCCTTGAACTTCAGAAATAAAACAAGCTCAAAATAATCTGAGCGACATACTTTTTGGCCAGTCTTGTGTTTTTTGAGATCCGGATGAGTTCTTTAATAACTATGATTGAAGATACAGTCATGGGGGATGAGAAAATGTGAGATGAGAAGGGTTCAGAATTAAAACTGTGTGTCATTGATACAGCTTTTAGCTTAATTGTGTTAAAAGACCTCTCAGCTGGTGTGTTCACACCTGTGCATGGACTGCACAGCTAGGTTCTGGCTTTCTTTTCTATCTTTAGGTGGTCTCTGACATACCCTCAGCAGGAAACATGTATCTTATGAGTCTTGTGACCTTCGAAGTACAGAAACCTGATTTTGTAAAGGTGGTTAGTTACCTGCATCATCCATTGAGGAGTTTTGTTTTCTAAAGACCTGAAAGCCCCAAAGTGGAATTCTGTGTGTAAATGCCAGTAGACATAAATGGCAGTAGACCATAATGCCTGTTGTATACTCATGGTGTATCTATTGTGCATAGGCAGTCCTTGTGTCAGGATGGCTGCATGCAGCAATAGATGCAGTCAGTAAAACACCCAGACAATTCGCAGCTCTAGGAAAGTGCTGAAGGGAGTTGCTGGGTGAGCTGTTGGCAAGTTAATAGTGCTTTGCCTGCTAGAATACAGAGAATTGCATGGAGAATAGTCTCCAGGCCCCATTGCTTGTCCTCACACCTGTTTCATAGCTGGAGTTTATAGCAGAGAGGGACTACCATGATTTGTCTTGACCAGCTGCATAAAATGCCTCCATTTGATCCAGTGGCCATAGATACTTCCAAGGAAGTCAAGTAGCGGATAGTGGAGAGGGATCCCACATTTCATAATATTTATGTACTGTATGCTGTGTTAATCTGGGAGGTGTAATGAAAGCTAGAAACTTGTTAAGAAAGCTGGTCAGTCTTCGTGTGGAGGTGGGGGTGGGGGTGTGTCAGGTTTCCCAGACTGTCCAGTTTGTTTGGCTGGTATTGAAATCTACTTGCAAGGTAGTCTTCATGCAGAGGCAGTTACTCCAAAAGGTATCTAATTGTCTCACCACAAAATATATGTGGTGTTTAATGATGTGGACTATGACATACGTGAGAGCAAACTGAAATAATTAATCTACCTACCTTTGCAATTTCTACTGTCATCTGATTAGTGGGATTGCAGTCAATTGGATTAGGGGAAAAAAACCAGATCAAAAGTGTAAGCTCAAGAATGACAGATTGGTGATATAGTACATATAAATGCGTAATTACAGCAATTTGGGTATATAATACAGTTGGCACTGTTACCCCATATTACTGAATCAGAGGTCTCATTCTGTGACTCTAGTTCATGACAGTCTTTTTGTCATAAAAAAAGAGCTCTCCAAACTCCAGGTTTGGATTTTTCAATGTTTATTTTTGGATAATGAATTCATTATTGCCTTTGTTTGCTTTCATGTTTGAAAATGTAAAAAACCATTAGAAGGTGGTTCTTAACAGTGTCTATATCTTCTTTTGCTACCATCCATTTTTTTCCCCAGGGATAAGTAAAGTGTACCATATATTATACTTTGGGTTTGTGATTATGTAAATAAAAGCTTCTCCATAACTCCATGTCCAGAGGGTAGTTGGCATCTTCAACCTTTAGCTTGGCCCTTCTGAATTTAATTAAGTGTTTAGTTATGCATCTGCCAGCGTTCCTAATGGTTTTCTTCAAGTAGTTTGTGTTTTTAAATTGCATTGATTTATTCTGTATTACCTTCTTGAGGCCAGAGGGGGAAGTACTTCCTGCTTGTTCATATATGCCATTCATTTTACTAAGTGTTAAAACGTAGGGTCAGATCCTACCATGCACTCCATCCCTGCTTTGTTCTAAAAACATGGAAGAGACTTCAAAAGTTAGAAAAACGTGCCAATTTGATGTCTAGTAATTTCATTTAATTGCATGCGTGGTCCAGGAACTCCCCATGTAGTCATTTGCATCCCCGAGATAATGGATGGACTTGGAACAGTGGACTGAGTGCAGACAAGGTGCAGACTGAACTTTAGCCACCTCACCAAGAAGGACGTAACCAAGTGGTGCAGGAGCTCTCTGGATGGGAGTTCTAGAGCGTCCTTAAGGTTTCCCCAGGCAGCTCCTGTGGTGTTGATAAACAGCCAGGGTGGAGAATCTGGCCCATCCAGACTCTCCAGGCAGTTCCTGCTGCAAAACTGATGAAACTTTCTCTACACAGGAGATACTTGTAAATAGCCAGTAGAAACTGTTGCTGCAGATGCCAAAGTGGTGACTTAAGACAGTCCTTTGTACCTCACTAAAGTCATGAGGATGCGTGTAGTCTGGTTAGTGAATAGCAATGGATTGATTATGCACAGGCTGGAGTGGTCGTGTAGGACCACAGGCCAGCTGAATGGTAAAAACTCAGCAGAAGAATGGTTTGGGAAGCCTCTCACAATCCAGCTGAAGATGCTGTTGTGAGGACACTTGGAATAGAGAGTCCAGAGAGAGACCAACTGTCCTGTTTTAGAGAGGTGGTTTCCCACAAGAGCATTACCCTGTGCCAAGTTCCCAGTAACTCAGTTTTAATACTCTATTCATGAGTATCTGTGCACTGCTGTAAAATTCCAAAAGGTAAGGTCTGCCATTAAGTTAATTTTTTTAATGACACAATTAAACGAGGAATAAATACCCTCAAAAAATCACAGCATAGTGGTCATAAAGCACCAAATTTAAATTTGCCATTTGAGTTTTAACCTCTACCTTTTGGGATTCACTGAGTTTTAATTGCTGTAACAGGCCTTGCTACAAGACATGTTCCGAAACAGGTAGGAAATAGTCTGGATATATATGTGGCTGGATTCATCTAAAGAAAAAAAATTAATAGAAAACAGATGGAACAAATGATTTTCAGAACAATTAATTTGTTTTCTTTCATTGGAGAACTGAAAAGATAACACTTTGAAGAACACAAGCAACGTTTCTTTCATGTTTTAAAGGTTACAGCATAGCAAGAGGATTTATAAGACAATATTGACTTATTTAAGTGGCATTGCTATATGTTTGCACTGTACTGCTTACATTCATATTTTATTTCATTAGTAACCCTCCAATGGCTTTTTTCTGCTTCCAGGCTGTTAAGACTTGTGTTTTCTAGACCATGTTGGAACTCCTGTTGAAAATTCAACACATGGTCCACAAGAGTGGGAAGCAGATGGGCCACTCTGCAATGGGAGTCCTTAGAGATAATGCTGACTTTCTGACTCGGCCATAATTCACCTCTGTGCTTTGAGAACATGCAGATACGGAGCTGCAGTGCTGTTACATTTGAAACATATTCCACATAGCCAAACACCTCCATGCTTGCTCTTTCAGCTGTCAGGGGAGACAACCCTAGAGTACCTCTGCAGACAGGCTGTCAGTCCCTACGGAAGTATCAGACAGAGTGTCTGGCCTGTTCATAACGGACAAGATTTGACATCTCCTTTTGCATTGTCCACTTTGTTGCACAATCCAGGTCAGACTGCAAGGAAGATGTGCATTTATTAACATGTATGCATACAATTTTAATGTTATTTGTTCATAACCAAATAGTTTCTACTTACAGAAAGGCTTGGATTTTAAAAATTACTGAAGCATACAGTCTGTGAGGCTATTGGATGGTTTCTTATATTAGAAATGTTAAAAGTTTCTGGATAATTTCTGTTCATGACAGGGAAAATAGGAAAAGGGAGATTGATGAGGCAAATAGCAGAGATTTTTCCTGCAATCAACAAAACAGTAACTGTAGGTATGTAACAGCGATTAAAAATGACAGACATCCAAATTAAAGCCCATGACTGGTAAGGTCTGCTGACCCTTCTTAGCAACTAAAAAAATCAAAGTGTCCTTTGAAAAGCTGGATTTGGAAGCAGAAAGAGATGGAGAGCTAATGAGAGGAAAAAGAGATGAGAAACAAATGATTGATGCCTGGTTTAGATACCAGAACTGACTCACTTGTGATGTTCTGGTATTCTCTTACATTGTACCGACAGTGTTTGTATATGGATGTGATAAACAGATCCGAGGGAGATTTAGGGAGAGATTCCTGGTGGCACAGGAAAAAGTGGCTATGAAATAGCTAACTGGGAGAACCGGTTTCTACATCTGTAAGTTGTTTCCTCTGTAACTAAACGAAATGCAAATCATTGAGCTTCATGCATGGCATCTGCTTAGTAATGGCATCATCAAATCTATTCAGGTGTGCTACATTGTACAAACCACTGCTTTTGTTACAATTTCATCTCTATTTTTAATAAACTACTACCAAACACAGAAGTGCTTCTATGTTTACATGCACTTACAGAGCTGAAAATCTAAGAATCGTGAGCGCTTTCCATACGTAACATTGTGCATGCAGATGGACACCCTTGGACATTTGGACTTGTCTTGCTGTCTTTGATGAAATGCATCATCAAAGTGCCAACTTTATACCCAGTTGAGACCTGCTGCAGCGGTATTTTTAACACTACATGCTTTTGGTTGGGTTTTTTTTTTTTTTTTTTGAGTCCAGTGTAAAATCCACGGATAAAATAATTTAGTAACAACAACTAGCTTTGTGAAGCACTATGAAGTGCTTTTCATCGTCAGCTCACAATGACAATTTTATAGTTATTAGTGTTTTGTTTGTTTTTTAATATATACATGTCCTGCAGCTGGTCTCAACTGGATAGAAATTGGACATTTTCATTAACGCATTTTATCAGGGTTGGCAAGAGAACTCCAAATATCTTTGAGAAGATTTGGACTTTCAGATCTGTAGGTGAAGGGAAAGGGTGTCTGCCTGTGTGCACAAGTGTAAGTATGGGAAGATCTCACAATTCTTAGATTTTAACCTCTGTACGTGTATGTAAACATACAGAGACTTCTGTGTTTGGTTGTTGCACATACAAATACTCAATGCATATGCATACACATCAGTCAGATGTACAAACGTATCCCTTTGATGCTTTGCTTTCCACATTCTGTTGTTGCTATGATTAGGTTTGTCAGCCTTCTGATTTAACAACTTGTAGTCAGGGTTTCAGCTCTCTTCCACCTCCCAGGCTACACATACAGCTCCTCTACTGACATACCTTCTTTTCTGTTCCCACTTGACTTCTGCCTCATGTTCTCTTCTGTTCTCTTCCATACTATTTTAAAATACGGTTCCAAATTATGAAGCATCTTTGACAGGTAACATAATGTTGAGTAACTATTCAAGTAATATCAGCATTTTTTCCCTACTAACTGTTTCAGGATTTCTCAGTTTCAAAAGCGTCACGATTAGGATGATGGAGCAGCACTCTGCTATATAGGACTACATTCTGAAGCAAGAATTCCTTGGTGTTAAGCCATATGCTTTTCAAAATTGGAGACCAGAAATAGCACTTCCAGTGACAGTTATTTTGCAATACTGTCATGTTCACCTTTGACCCTGCAGCCAAGTTTTCAGTGCCTGAATTTTTCTAACAAAGCTTATACAGCTGACAAAATAGGATATGTGAGCTTAGAAACAAGAGTGTTTTGTCCTTTTCATGTTTAAATAGCTGCATTCATTAATCAAAGCAGAGAGAGGAAGAAAACACAGCATTAAGAAAAGGTGTCTTAAGCGTTTTAATATTATCAAATAGTTTTTCCAAACAGTAATACAAATGAAGGGCATTTTGTTTGTTGTTATGCAGTCACATTGTATTTTACAGGGTCAGGAACAGACACCATCAAGGATGGGCCTAAGGGCTTTGGCAGACTTGATAGCCAGGGACCATGCCATGCGAAAGCAGCTGGGGGCAAAGCGGGAGGCAGGGCCGTGCTGTTCTGCATCGCAGTGCCTGAGGGGCTGTGGTGGCCCACGAATGAGAATCACTGTTGCATAGGCATGGCACCGAAGATGAACTACAAAAAACCATAGAGTCTCCGTGATGTCTTGTGAAATTACCAGAAGATTCAGGTTTTTTTCAGAGACCACAAGAAGTGATCATGGTTTTAGTGAAATTTGGAGAATTTTGAACATTGCTATCAGAACTGAAATTGTTAAGACACTAAAGGCCTTTGAAAAATCTGCTTCTGTATTGTCTACTAAGTGCTGAGAAGATTTTTTGATTGCTCTATTTTCGTCTTGGGTGGCAAAAGACAGGAAGAGCAGCAAAAAGAAATAAATGACTGGGTTCTTCTTAGAGCAAAGCCTTGTAAGTAATAGCTTGCTTTATTTTGTAAAGCTACTGAAAGCACAAAGGATTTGGGGAGAGAAGGATGACCTAGATAAGAAAATTACCAATGTGAGATCAACAATGATGTTTCTAGATAGTAGAATCTGTCCCAGAGCAGAAAAAGAAAGAAATCATAGGGCTGATATAAACTTGTATTGATGTAAAAAAAAAATTGCTGTAAATAACAGTACTTTCCAATTCCCATTTAACTACCACACTGGTGTAGAGGATTTAACTACTCCTGTGGATTATTACACTGGTTTTCTTTTTCAGTATTTCTTTAGCCATGGTTCCGTTATCATTCTGTAAAGATCTGGGAGAAGAGGGAAGTATAGTTTGCCTCCTGCCAATTTAACTCAAAGGAAAAGTCTGGAATTTTCAACTGTTTCTGTGTTTAGTATTTTTCCCACTTCCTTGGTTTCTTCAAAGCTAGTGCTGTAGAATTCATTGGGCTAATTATTGCAGGTTCATGGAGAAATTGTGTCATTTCGTACTGTTCCCTATAACAGAAGGGGGCCACTTTGACAGAAGAGATGCCTTTGAGACAAGACATGCATGATGTTAGATAAGATGTCATTGTTGATAGAGCATGTAACCATATGAGTGTGTAAGTACCATATAATCCTCTTGTGCCACGTAACCCAGTGACTGCAGCTGAGGAGGAATTCCCATGTCAAGATTTTTCACAGAGCCTTACTGCTTATTCCACCATAATAAGCTGAAGCTTAGGAAGCAAACCCAAACCTAATCCATTCCATTGACACTCAGTCTTCTCTTTTCTAAATTAAGTCTTATGTCTTTCCAGGAATTCTCCTACAGAGACCTCGTTACTGTAAAAAAGAGCTGAAGTTTTACTTCTCCTCTGTGTTTACCATTTTCCCACTGCCTTTCCTTCTGCAGCATGCTATTGTTGATTCATGATGGATTTGTGATCCACTGAAACTCCAAATTGCTTCTCACTGTCCTGTTGTGTAGGGACTGACTCTCTACTTGTATCTGTGCATTTGATTTTCCTACCTGAGTGCACATATCCTTTTTTAATTGCATCTACTTTTTCTTCCATACTTTTCTCAAGATAATTCTTAATTCCAAGTCTGGCCTCCCAGCTTATTTCCTTCTCCTTCCACATCACTATCAAGTTTAAGTTCATTAAGCATTCTTTTTTTCCTTCATTCAAGTCATAAATAAGGAACTGAGTAGCTGTCCTGGTTTTGGCTGGGATAGAGTTAATTTTCTTCCTAGTAGCTGGTGTAGTGTTATGTCTTGGATTCAGTATGAGAAGAATGTTGATAACACACTGATGTTTTCAGTTGTTGCTAAGCAGTGTTTAGACTAAGTCAGGGATTTTTCAGCTTCTCGTGCCCAGCCAGCAAGAAGGCTGGAGGGGCACAAGAAGTTGGGAGGGGACACAGCCAGGACAGCTGACCCAAACTGGCCAAAGGGGTATTCCATACATGTGATGTCATGCCCAGTTTATATAAACTGGGGGGAGTTGGCCAGGAGGGGTGGATCGCTGCTCGGGAACTAACTGGGCAGCGGTCAGCAGGTGGTGAGCAATTGCATTGTGCATCACTTGTCCTTCTTGGGTTATATTTCACTCTCTTTTTGTTATCCTCAAAACCTGGTTAGATGCCACGAAGTAGGTGGCAGTTGCTGGCTGGGGTTAAACCATGACAGCAGCGCAGAAACGAAGGCAGATCCCAGCAAAACCAGGTTCCTTCTTCTGTTTTTTGCCTCCATTGTGACAGTGGACCTTTGATAACCAGTCTGTCTTGGAGAATGCTCTTCCAAGAGTTTTGCATCTCCCTTGCAATTATTTTGTCTAGACCACATACTCTTTAGGTAGTTTATGAAAATACAACAGAAGGGAGTTTCAGAAGCCTGTCTGAAGATACATGGTATTTACAGCTTTTCATCTTTCCAGAAGCCATAAAAGCTTATTTTACATTGGTCTGACAATATTTATCCTTGAAAAATCATGTTGGTTCTTACTCATCTTTGTTGTATTCTGCATGCTTCCAACTTGTTTGATTGATTATGAATTGATAGGATTTACTGGCTTTCAGCAGACATTTGGAACTGATAGACAAAATGAGGTCGATAGCCAACATTTCTACCAAGAGATTTTGAAGGGCAGCTCTCAGAACTCCAACAGGGTCTGTGGCTGACTTCTGCACACTCAAAGGAACCAATCCAATAAAAACCAGTCATAGCCAGATCAGCCCATGTAATACTCATTTACAAAGTGTATTTGTTTCATATGTATCACCCCACTCTTGCTGTAAAAAAGACTATGCTTTTGGACCTCCTCTCCCTTATTCCTCTTTGAGGGAGATGCAGAGCTGATATATTGCCAGTGCAGGAGGGCAAAAAAGAAGAGGGAAGAGAAACTTCTGTCTTAAACTCATTTTCATTTCCAGAATTATAGAATAGGTAGTAATATATATGCTGTGTTCACATTGCCTGGAACTTCACCGACCCGTTCCTGGATCCATATAATCCAGGTATTTTTGCAAGTCTTAAATTCCTTTACTCACAAAAGGTATTTATACCTACAAAATACTATTTAATACAGAGAGTTTACGGACATTTATTTCATGCCTTTTAGAGTTCCTTCCCACTGTCCTTTTCTCATCTGGCTACACTTTTATTTATATTACATCAGTTTTATTAATGAGTGGAACTGCTTCAGCCATTGCATCTGTAAATGTTGAGTGTGGGTTTGGCCTTGAGTCAGTTACACTAGCAGTTTTGCTAGCATTAAGAATTCTTTTCTTCTAATTTCCAAACCTGTAAACTCAGATGGGGATAGAGAGTGAGTTAAAGTAGAATCTTCCTTGCTCCTGTGTCCACAGCTGTAATGAAATGGCAAAGGTCAGCTCTTGGATCCACCTGTACAATATACAACTACATTCTCCCTAACTGAATTACCTGAAGAACTCTGCTGCCTCCTGTTTGTCTAGGTATAACTGATAGAGACATGCAGTCAGGTGTAATAAAAGGGTTTTTTTGTTTATAGCCTTGATTCTAAAGAGTGTAGTTTTCCATCCTTGAACACCAAGCACTTCACAAATTGCATCTAAAACTGTGCGCATTGAGCTGGGAGGGGCAGACAAAACGATCTACAGAAAAAAATGATTCACTCAGTAAGTTAATAGAGCATTTGTAATGAGTGAGGTTTGAATCCTGCTTCCTTATCCCTGCTCCCAGGACTTCACACAATCACTAGGTTAAAAAAAGAAAAAGAAAACTTAAGAAACAGCTCATGGAATAGAGATCAGAATGTGTGATGGGAATCCAAATTTCTTAACTGTGCCAGTATTAGAAGCATTTTGCAGAACATCAGTGGGAAGGTAGAAAGAAGGGAGAGACACACTGTGTATTTGGGGAAGAACTGTAGGAGGCACAAGTGGAACCATGGAAAGTAGTGACAACTGAATTAACTAAATACTGTAGTGTATATAAAATGTAATTAATTTGTTTAGGAGTATCTTTCTGTCTCTGGATAAGGTAATGGATGCGCCTTATAAAACTAAACAAACCGATAGCAATGTAACTAATGCACTTTCCCCAAGAGTAGACATGCACCTGAAGTAACATGATAGCCACCTGGATGAGTGCTCTGACCTTCTTCACAAAGTCAAGAAAAGTTCCAGCTGATTCCCATCAACAATGAGCCCTTGCCAACAGTCAGCCTTATCCAGGCCAAGGCTGAACCCGAACTGATGATACAGGTTGGGGCTGCTCACACGGACACTGGTCTGGGGTTGGCCGGGATTGCCAGACTGGATGCATTGCTGAGCTTTGATTGGAACAGCGAGGACCAAAGAGGTAGCTGGGTCTATACTGGTTTGGAGTTAGTGCCTCTTCTGCGGCGTCCCCAGAAATCCTGTAATGACAGTGGGAGCTGTCAGGATTTGCTGAGCTAGAAATTAGGACTGATGATGTAGTGGTCAGTGCCTGAAGCTCGAGACTTTAATGTGAAAAAGACCACTCAGGTTGTGGTTTGGAGATGACAGGAGTTGCTAAGCTTAAGTTCACGCCTTGAAATGCTTGCAGTGCTATGAAAGGCTTATGTTTGATGGTAGTTTATGGTGTTAGATGTATGTTAGGTAGGAGTTTATTTTTTGAGACTGACTGGTCAGTAGAGCTCCCTATTGTTGTTTCTGATGCAGGGAAAGTACAAAACATTTGCTGAGGTGAGTACAGTGAGTAGGGATAAGCCGCTCAGCTTTGCTCAGAGACAAAAAACTGTGTATTCTGGGAAAATGTGATGGCAAAGGCCTTTTAGATTTGAGGTAAGAGTACAAGTTTCCATTAATGTAAGAATTAAGAGACTAATTTTGATGATTACTTTTCAGAGTGAAATTCCAGTGTGGAGGAAAACAGAAGATAGATGCCTGCTAATCATTCTAGTTAAGCTTAGGCAGACAGAGATGGAGTTACTCTGCAGATGATACACTGGTTGTTTATCATGGCTTGGAGCAAGAAGGATTAGATTGAGAGGGTTAGGTTTCCCTTTCACAATCTTCCAAAATCCTCGGTGTCATACCAATTAACACGGTCCAGCTTTTTTCTTCTTAGGATTGTACCTTTCAAGAAACGTTTATGTGAAGCTTTTTTTCTCCTACAACTTCGTGGAGGTACTCTAAACTGATTTTGTTGTACACAATCCAACTACATTCCTTCTACTTAGACTTAGCTGGATGTCTCTCAAATTATTTATGGTCTATTCCCAGTTTCCTCATTGGATAGAGCAGGTGATTTAAGAGATCTAGTAACAATCCATCACTGCCTTGGGGGCATATAATTGCTCATAAATATAGTACTTTGTGTCTCATCTTTGTTTTCATAGCCTTGAATGTGTTACCAGCTTACTTAGCTAGTAAGGTTTTATGCTTGGAAATAGTGAAGTGTGAGGAAAATAGATGTATTAGATCTTCCATGCAATGAATCCAAATCAGGCATTCAGAATCTACTGTAGGCTGTGAATGCAATGAAATCACTGGGAAAGAATTTCAGTAAATGCAGTAACGGAGTGTGTGAGATGAAGTTTGGCTTTAAAAGTTACAGAGACTGGAAGCAGGGCAAAAATAGTAAGATAAGGCTGAGTAAAAAAAAAATGTTTACATGGACACCATAGCAAAGAAATTAGAATTTATCTCATAGAAGAGTGAAAAAGGTGGAAAACTCCATGGAGAAATTTTGTGATTCTGTTGACCAGCAGATGGTACATGGTGGGAAGGATTTTTTTAATATGTCTTTAAGCATCTGCTGTAGGTGCATGAGCTAAGCTAATCTTCTTAAGCTTCTGCATGCAGATCTGTATTATCTATAGTAATTTGGTTATTTTTAACGACTGGACCAAGTACCACAATAGTCTCACAGATTAGGCAAGGATGCTTCAGCACCTGGTGGAGACAGATCATGGACTACATCTGTAGGAGGAAAGGAATGTTGGTACAATGATATGGAGAGAGAACTAAGTGAAATACCTGAAAAAAAACCCCTCCAGACAGTGAGATGGATAGCTCAGGGAAACAGCCTCCCAAGCAAAGTGTTTTTTTCATAGTTCAAACTTGCCAGACAAAATGCAAGTAAATATAAAACTGGTAGGAAGCTGTCGTCTAATGGCTGGGGAAAACAACCTAGATGATTTAATAGACTTTTTGTGTCTCTAACATCTGGATTCAGGGAGTTAATCTGAGCTAGTGGCATTGTGAATCTGCTGATCCGGTGCTAAATCAGGAAAACTGGGAATTCACAAAATGCACAGCTGCACCGATAACATTAGAAGGCAACACACGTTGAAACTGGTAGTCATTCAACAAACAACATGAAACTTCTTTGTTAAATTTAAAATAAAATCGTTGGACTGGAAGAGACCTCAGAAGGGTACTTAAATCATCCCATCATTCATAACAGACGTCTGTCTAGTCTTGTCCAGTAGCGGAGATGCCACAGCCTCCTGGCTGCTCTGTTCCAGTTCCCCATGATCTCAGCGCCTCATCTGAAACTTCTTTTCCAGAATGTAAGCTCAATACTACCTCCCCTATCCACTACAGCCATGAAGCCCATTTGAAGACTGTTACCATGTGTATCCTACAGCCTCTCTTGCTCATGCTTCCTCCTTTGCCCCACTCCTAACTTTCAAATTTCTATATCAAAGAAGGGTTTAAACCTTTCAGTCTTTCTTTATTGGTCATATTTATGACATGTCTAATCATCCTATTTGACGGTCTCCAATTGTGTCAAAACCGTCTTCATGGAGACCCCCACAGAACTGCAGCTGCAGTCTTACCGAAACTGAGAAAGCAAAAGGAGAACTTCATTTTGGATATCTACCTATTTGTGTACCTTGGTGTGGCATCTGCTGTTTTCATAACAGCGGTACCTCATGGACTCTTGTTCAGACTGACCCACTGTAATAACCCCTGTATCTTCTTAAAAACCTGCTATAGAGTTTATATTGCTCTCTTTCCATGTAGTTGATTATTTATGTCCAAATTAAGAGTTTGCAGTTGTCCCCATAGAAATTTCATCCTAGGTTTTTTCCTGTCTGTATCTTCCATTTGGCTGGTGATTCAGCAGATTTGGTGTACTCTCCCAAGTACTGTTTTAAAAGTATTTAGTGGGTAGAATTGCCAAACATCATAAATTGGGACTAATGGCTCATTATGCCGTACCCCAAGGCAATTAAACCTGCACTTTATGTAAAAGGGTCTGGATTTTATGTGGAGGTGAAAAATGGAGCACAGATAATTCTCCTTGGTTGTGTAGAAAAGGAGCCGTCTTTGTATGTGTAACTTAACATGCTGGATTTTCAGCACTTTTTAATATAAGCCTGAGGCGTTGTTAAACACTATTTCTAAGCATTTATTTCAAGACTTAGCTGTGGTTTATAGCTCATAAGCATCCTGCCCCACATTTCTTAGAGAATGTAGTGGAGAAGAACTTGAACCATTGGTGCAATTAGGTGGCAAGTGGAGCAGAATTCTTGTCAGTCCTCATTGCTGAGTGTTCTTCTAATGGCTCTCACGGTGGCCGTATTTGTGGTGGAAAGAAATACTTTTCATTTGTTTGAAATACCTTTCTTGGGTAGAATTGCTTCATTCTCGTTAGCCAGATCCTCTGAGGGACTTGCACAGGTACAAGAAAATTGCTAATTTAATTGAACAACTTCACCTTCAAAATGCATGGCCAGCGTATCTTCAGATGTCAAAAAAGCTGCTGGCTGATACTCACAGGGATTACCTAAACAGAAATTACTTGCACTGTTATGCCATCTCTCCTTTCCCTGCTGCTTTAATTCTGGGTTGTGTTCACCTTTTGTGCTGTTTGACTGGTAGACTGGGTTGTAACTTTCCAGGAGGGTACTGGACTGCTTACAACTTGTAGAGCATCTAAAGTACTTCCTACGGACAACTGACATACCTATGGCCTTTGGAACTTGCCACAGTGCAAATAACAATGAAAAACTAATCAGTGGACTGAGATGGTGGGAAGGTTCAGTATGCAGTTGTACGAATTCAGTTGTGAAACTAAGAGTCAGAAGGAAAAAACATCGGGAAAGGAAAATGAAGGGTATTGTGAAGTTTGAGTGAGTACTTAATCCTGGGCACACAGGATTGCATTTGCAAATTCATTCCCCACATACACTATTATTCTTCTATAAACTGGTCAATTCGCTAAATAGGTTTTCCATAAGAAGATACCTTTCTGTAGAAAAATAACATGTAAAATACCCGATTCTGAGTTGTTCCAAATGTGGGCTTCAGAAGTTAAGAACAAGGAAATTTGTAAAGTATGATTTTGTAAAGTATTTGTAAAGTATGCTTTTTCCCCAAGGATTAACACATAGTTCTTTGCTAAGCACTCCAATTAATCAAGAAAAGAAGAGATTAAACATTATCTGCCATATTGTCTTGTCATCAGGGTCTTTTTTACTGAATGAAATTTTTGTATAGTTATGTACGATAAGATTTTTAGGCTAAACGAGTTTTTTACTGGAATGGTTTGCCTTTATACGTGAAACCGTATTGTCTTCGAAGAAATGGGTCTCCTCATTTGAACAAAGAAGTATAGCCTTTTTTTTTTCATGTTGTCCACTTCCTTTGTCCACTACAGAACTTGTAAATTTATATGAGGCCTTCAGGAATTAAATGTTTACATAATAAAACTAAAAGTATTCCTGTCAAAGACATTGAAATGCAAAGTTGAGTTTAGTGGGGTTGCTCACTGTATACATGTGTGAATTACAATTAAGCGTTGACTTTAGTTTAGCTGAAGTATTTCAACACTGAAGAAGCTGAAGCACAAGAGAATGTGAAGATAATGGTTGTCAATATTACCTACCTTAAGTATTTACATTTTACTTCTTAGTTTCTAGAACATTCTCAAGTAATTAAAGTTTTTAGGGTTGTGGGGAGGTTGTACAAAAGAAGAGGTTGGCTTCTTGACAAACTGTTCACAAGAACTTTACAGTTTTTCTAAATTGAAAATTCTTCTTTGAATAATTTATGAAATTATTTGGAAACTACTTTCAGATATGGCATATCTGTACTTTGAGTGGCATTTGTTAGTTTTAATTGCAGCCTTGTTCATATAGTTCCATTCAAGCTTGTGTGCACCAATTAAGTTAAAAAAACCCCGTACTATTGCTCTGACCAGATATCTATAATGAGTCTCAGAATACATCACTGTGCTGAACTTTCTTTGAACATATTTACTAGAAAATTCCTGGAAAGGAAAGGAATATAAACTTCATATAACCACAGAAATAGCGAATGGCAAAAGTCGTCTCTTAAAATCTGTATTCTCAGGATTTGGCGTGGGTTGTGCTTCCAGTATGAAAAAACTGTGACATCTTTCTCGTACTTCTGCATCCAGTTGATGCCAAACAATACAAATCTGTGGGACATGAAAAACAAAACCCTTGGGGGGGGGCGGGGATTTAATTAATGTTGCTTCTGTATAAATTAGTTGTTTTATTCAATTGAGTTCTTCTGTGCCTAATTTGCATGGATGTGATTTATTCTCAGTTTTTGAATAATGTAGTAAGGTTCTTTGTTTCATTTGAAGGGGTAGAGGACCACTGAAGAACACATCTGATGTAATTAATGCAGCGAAAATGATTTCAGAGTCAGGATCAAGGATGGATGTCCTAGCACGGCTGATTGCCAATCAGGTAGGTTATTTATGCAGCAGTGCATTAAACTTTGTCACAGATTAATCCATCCACAGAACCTCTAGCACCTAAGAAGGTCACTTACAAAAGTGCTTGTGACATTTTAGATCTACCTCAGATTTTCCTTTTCTTCTCAATTTCTGAAGCAATGGATAGGTAGATCCTATCTTAATTGTCTGTGTCGATTCTCTTCTTCATACGTATCAATGTGTCTGTTCATATACACTTAAAAACACACATAAATGTATGTGTACATGTATCACAGATCCATATGTACATACTTTTATCTACATATGTATTTGAACATGCGTGTATATTTGTGAGCTCCTTTAAGCTACGAGTGCAACATTTTAGATGTATAGTATAGTCCATTCTTGACTTCCCTGGGTAAATTACACAGAAACAACTTGAGTTGTTTCAGGTGAGTCAGCTTAGGTGTGGGAACACAGGGTTGTTGCATTGGCATAGAGTTCTGCTGAGCGGGCTTACTGTTTTGGACAGGTGCTAGGTCTCAGCACTGTGCTTAGCAAGATTACTGACTTTCTTCCTCTGTCTTTGCAATTATTTGTTTTCTACCCTAATCTCTATACATAGATAGTTACAGAACCTGTGCTTTTGCTGTACCTAGGTAATCTTTCTTCTGTCTCTGCCCCCCAACACTGGCCGTTTCTTTCAAGTATTGATGTCAAATGGTTTTCCATGTAACTTACCCTTCTGGATAGTCTTGAGTTTTGGCCTCTGCATAGCTGTAGTCTCGAGGTGATTTTTTTTTAGCATTTAAAAGAAATATGTATCATCATCAGATGCAAAGTGTTAGAGCTATAAGGTCCACTTTCTTTCCGTCGGATCTTTAAAACATCCAGTCGCTCAAAAAACTCCACCAAAATACCCAAACCAGGATCTACATAGATCAATAAGCATGCTCATTTTCTGGGCTAAGACGACTGCATAGTAGCTTAGTAAATGAATACACCAAAAGCAACTTGTCACATGCAGCAGCCCTCTTTACTAAGTAGGGTTGGTTGTTTTAGGGGCAGACAGTGCCAATAGAAGAGTGTAGTGAAGTGTCAGTGTGCAAGTATCAAATCTAAAGCGTGTACATTCCTAGTCTTTGTGACTGCCTTTTAGGTCCAGGGTAGCATGGTATAGTCACTGTCTTCCACACGCTCACATTCTCTCTCTCTTCCCCTCACTTTTGATTTTCATACACAACACTTGCTTTTCTAATATCTGTGAAGCAGCAACAATCTATTAGTGTTTTCTGTCATATTTCTCTCTGAATTCCAGGTAACAAGACAAAGAATTTCTGGGTTTGATCTATACAGTTGTGATCTGATTTGTGGCAAAACTAGGTAAAATGTCTTGAGTCCCCATTTCTGATCTTGACAAATATTCTTCCAGCACATCTCTCTTATCAAGAGCATTGCAGCGTGGCTCCTTTCAAGATTTTTTCAATTACAAATTAAAATTCAAAACTGTCACTGATCTATTGCAGAAAACAATGTGGTATCAAAGCCAAAGATGAGTAAGCATCATAATATCTTGCTTGTTTTAGAATAGGGAGTCCAGTCTCAATGAAATATTTATTTCCTAAAATTTTCCTTTTTCTGTATTATTACGGTGACTCCAGACTAGAAACATGAACAAATCAGTGTGAGGAAAAAGTAGCCATGAATCATTAGTGCTAATAATTCATGTGTACCCTCGTAGCTGCTGGGAAATGTGATGTCATTCAAGTTATTGTAACCCTTTTACTGAATTCACTCAAATTATTTCCATTTGTCCTAGCTCAGAGCTTGCATACAGTTGATACCCTTGAGCCACCTGACGCCTGGTATTTATTCCCTGTGCCATCTAGTATGCATCTGAAATACACTAGTTAGTTAGAGGTGTATTTTAGATGTAATTTCCTATTACAAGCACAAGAAGCAAATACGCATATACAGTTGTTTTTGTTTTTTTTTAAAAAAGATGAACCAAAGCAGCTCTTCCAGTACCTCCGTGGTGAACGCAACTACGGTCATTGCTAGCCATGTGTCAAACTTAGTAAAAAAGAGAATCTTGCCTTTACTCCTCCTATTACAAAGAGGCTTAATGTGATGCTTAATATGATCTCTTTCCTCAGATGGCTAGAAATCTTTTAACATCTGTAACCTTTTTTGCCCATGCCATGTCATCTTTTAACTTACAAAGCTCTTTTCTCATTGTGTTATTTTTTTAATCTGCAAGGTGTTTGTAAAGACCAGTAATTCCTTTTCTCAGCTGTTATTTTGCCAAATTTCCTATGCCTGGCTCTCTTGGGGTCCTAAAATAAAATAAAGTTTACATTCCTCTGGGCTACCAAATAGCTGTTCACTGAATTTGGTCCAAACTGTAGGAACGCTGCAAGAATTTGGTGCCCAGACTGGAACATGAATTCTGATGGGGTTTTATGAGTCCCTTTCTCAGCAGCATTAATACTTTTTAGTGGAATATGTCACCTGTTGCCTTTGAGTAACATCTAAATTATGTGGAATTTTTATTCCATGTAAAAATGGATTTGTATGATTTGCTTCAAAAGTGAAAATAGATAGCTCTACATTGTACCAATTTTCAAGTTACTGTTACAAGATACAAGTCCTTGCATTCTTCCCGTGCATACTTTTCTTAACACTGTTTCACCACTTGCTATTGAGCTTAGGCGATCCTGTATTTGCCACATCACTTCACAGTTGTCCCATGATTCAACAATATTGCTCTGCCTTTGCAGTTAACAGGACCACAGTAATGTATGATAGCATTTTCAGTATTCAAAGCTACATGCAAGAAAGAAAAGCCAAAACCTCGCTCTATTTCCTCCATCTAGCTTCAGACCTGAGCAAGAACCCAAAAGACGCAATCACTGCGTGATGAAGAATCACTGTCATATCTTTTTGACCTTTTCCTGTTCATAAAACATTTTCAAATGAATGATTTTGGTTCACACTCCATGTAATTTTAGAGAATCATAATTGAGAACTGTGGACTTACATCATTCATACAGTTTTTCTTTTAGGAGGGGAAAAAAAAAAAACCAAAACAAACCACCTTGAAACTGTATTAGCAGTATTTATAACTTGTCAGCCACAGCAGCACTTCTCTGATACACTGTTCTTCATTTCAGATTTTTATAAACCCCTCTTCCTGCGTTTGAAGGAAAGGGACACAGTATGGTATAATTAGCAGAATTCAGTTGTATTTGAGTCCATACAGCACTTTTAAGATGACTCAGAGTTAACAACTGTGAAAATAATTACAGTACCACATCAACATAAAACTAGGCAAATTAATCACAAGTACATTGATAATAAATTTAGTTTAAAATAAGATTGTTTCAAATTCATTGTTAAATTTGTGACCTGAAAGCCGTAAGATAATTAAGGCAGTTAGTACATCCTGGTTTTAATGCTGTGTGCTGTAGATTAAGATCTTTATTAAAAGCCTCCTCACTATTCCAGTTGTTTTGCACCAGGAGATGCTGGTCCGCTATGATCCAAGTAAGACAGGCACCCAGACTCTCTGAGATGTCATTTAAAATGCTGTTTGTCAGAGCTAACACTGTAAGGAAAGAATAGCGTAGATAATCTTACATCCCTTTCAGTGGTGGGAACCCCAGGTGGTGCAGCACCAAATGGGCCTTGGAGCCATCCACAGCGTGCTGGGCAGACCCTCTCTGTAGAAGAGATTCCCCCATTTTGGTCATTCGAGCTATTATGGCATTCTCTCAGAACAAAACAACTCTATTAATCATTTCCACTGTCAAACGGGATGTTGACATGAGAACTCCTTTCTGCAGTCCTAGATAAAGGCAAGGATATGCCAGTGTCCCAATCACCACTACCAAGTGGGAGCTGCCCGCAGGCTCCTCTGCTGCCATACATTAGCTAGGTGTATGCTGCGGACGAGGGATTTGTGCACCACAGCACAGCCCAGGCCTGGCCCTACTCAGGTTAACTGCTGCGTGGGTCACTAACTCCTCCATGTACAGTGGTTTCTCGGTTAGGATCAATAAATACAAGGCAATAAAAAGTTAACTACTTTCAAATTCTGGAAGTTTAGGGATCAGTATGAAACATGTCTTGCTATAGAATCAGGTAGTCTCCTGACTTAGAAGCTGATTTCATGTACTTCAAAAAAGTTTCCCTGAAAGTAAAACTAAAAAGGCATCCTTTAAAATGATTAGCTGGTGAATATGATGCAAGCAGATGTGCCGAAAATATCTTCCAATTACAGGATCATCTTACCTACAAGCTTACAGTTAATAACTAGTTGCAATAAATTATTATACATTTGTATTTATAGTAGTGGATCTGTGTGTGATTATACACAGTATTACTCACCATGAAGACAGATTCAGATTCTAGAGAAATGCTACCGACTTTGTTAGCAAAGGGATGAAATCAACGTAAAGCAAGAACAGTATTGTTTACAGTCAGAATTTCCTCCAGAATTGTTTGTCTTGGTCTTTTGTGCCACTGCTGTGCCAGTGGCTTTTTCACTGGGATTGTGAATGTTGGTTTCACTGTGTCTTTAATCACTGCATAATTTATCAGATGACCTGGAGGCTTCTGGATAATTACTTCTGTTGGGTAAAACACCACTGCATCATTTGGATGCAAGTCAGTTCTGATCCTGTTCTTAATGGAAGGCTCTTAACACCTCTCTACCTTCAATATGTATGGGAAAGAACCTCTCATACTTTGCCAGGATCTCTAGTTAAGAATGTGAGACATTAAACTGGTAACCATCAATTGCCTGTGGGATGATTAAACTCAGAAGTTATTAATTGTCCTTCTGTTGCAGCCTAGTGCTTGGTTTCACTAGTGAGCAAGTGTTGCTTGCACCAGATTCTTCTGAGCCATATGTAGAGGATTCCTTATGGAATATCCTCTACAGAGTACATTTCTTTCTAACATCTGTCCATGGTTGATTGGGATATGCTATAAGGCATGAGGCTTTAATTTTTTTGTAGTACTTTATCCTGCTTAAAGTAGTGTAGAGTGTTATGTCTGCCCCTGTAGATGCCTCTTCTTTGCATTGTGTTGGTCCCTGCCTTGATCCTATCATCTTGGAAAATTTTATGGGTAAAGTACATAAAAATGAGCACACTTGGTTGGACCATAGGTTCATTTAGGCCAATATCCTGTTGCTGACAGTAGTGAATATATACAGAACTCGGTGAGATAATGGCATGTGTTTCATGATACTTGACAATATGGTCTCCCAACCTCCAGCAGCCATTCAAGAATTTACTTAACCAAACATATTTTTGATACATTGATACATTAAATAGTCCTTGATGTTTTTCATTGATTTGTCCAGTAACTTTTTTAACCCATGTAAGCTTTTAGTATAACCATGCTGCAACAAAGATTTCTGCAACTTAACAACACAGTGTTAAGAACCATCTCCTTTTGGTTTGAACTCATGCTAGTAACTTTTAATGACCTCTTGGGTTTTTATTGGAGGAAAGAATACCTGTCTTCATAAAAATCTTTGTTGTCCTTTTCCTGTTGTCTTATGTGCCTCGTAGTAGGCAAGGGAGGGGAGAGATGCACCATATCTATCTACACTGGGTAGTAAAGTTGTGGGTATACCAGAGAGTCCTACAGTTGCATGATCACATTTCAGAAGTCTTTTCCTAATAATGCCTAGCATTTGCTTTTTTTGAATGCTACTGAGCACTGAACCAGTGTTTTCATAGAACTGTTTTAACTTCAAGGTCTTGTTCTTGAGTGGCAATTTCCCGGTCTTTGATGCATATCATCTTTAGCATTCCTAAAATGTTACACATTTCTTCTCAAAGGGTATATAAGGAAGATAGTAAATGTGATTGGCCTGCCAATATGTAAAAGAGTACTATATAATAAGGTTAAATTATTCTTGCCTCTGAAGTTCTGTAATTGACATTGTCACGATTTAAAGTGGATGAGACACTACATTGACACCCTATCTGCCCATCTCTTGAATTTTTCCAGTGGTGGAAAAATGTAAATCACAGTGTATTTAAGAAAAGCAAAAATGGAGGAGCAAGCGTCTTGTTCCAGGAAATATACCCTGTCTTGGTATAATTAGTTCTGATGTTTAAAGGAATTAGTTGTATTTGACTGGAAGGACAATTTTTTATTAATTAAAATTAAATAAACAATGAGTATTCCAGTTTTCTAAACAGTCAGTGGGATACCAGTACTGATTTGTGTGGTTCTTAAAGCAGTGTTGAGTAAGCAAGAAACAAAGACATATTTTAGGATAGTTTTCCATAATACGCTAACACTTTGAAAACGTCACACATAAGAAAGAGAACATGTCCAGAAACTCCTCTATCTTTCTTCTAAACTATGTCAAAGTACAGAAAACATTTTAGTAATGGATCTAGCAGAACACAAGGTAAAGACTGACATTTAATTCATATAAATTAATTTAAAATTGTTCATGTTAATCTTCCTTACTCATTGTTATTGTTTCCTAAGTCTAAAACATGAACTTGTTTGCTTAACCAAACATACTGCATAGTCATGAAGAGTAGAATTGTCACACCCCCATTTTAAACAAGTATAAAGTTTCTTCAGCAAAGCTAGTTGTTTAGGCAAAGCATTTCATGGGTTAAGTAGAATCTGTGCTTTTTCTGACTTCTGGCAGGTTTTGGATTTAAATCTGTTGACCACAATTCCATAAGACCAAAAGTTTAAATAACTATACAAAATCAGAGATGACTGCTGCGACTGCAGTTGGTGGGAATGTATCTTTTCTTTAAAGTGACCGTATTATAATGTAAGTACAGCACACAGGCTAAAAACACGTCTGAAAAACTGTAGGGATCTATTTCTTACTTATCATGCTGACTTTTTACAGCTGTGGTAGCACAATAGGGACTCACCGTTCACCTCAAGATCCCTTTATTCTGCCAGAGCAATGAAAAGCAGCTTTAGAACAAATGCATACCAGGCCTTAGGTGTCTAGCCTGGTACTCACAGAGCGGCATTTCACCTCCAAGTACTCCAAGTATTTTGGGAGTTCACAGAAGTGAGGGCAGAAGGATGCTATTTTTTTATAAAAAACCCTGTGTTGTTAAAAGTATTGAAATCGGTGAGTTTTCTGTAAGACATTCTTATTTTCCTGTTCCCACTGATACAGAAGATCTGCTGATCAAGTTGAATAAACTCTGAATGGAACACAAAAAAACATAGATCATATTATAAGATAAAGAATAATTTCATATAAACGTTAAGAATGCTCTGCATTTATGCTTGTATTTGCCCACATAAGTATCACTGTTAATGTAGGTATCTGCTTAAAAAGAAATCATAACCTCTTAGGAATAGAAAGGAAAGTAATTATTCCATACATTAAAGAATTTGTTTAGAAATACTGCTAAGGCAAGCACAGCAGTGTTAAATAAAAAGTGAATATGAGGAAGTTTAGGATTATTCTGAGCTCCTCCAATTATTTTGTTAAAAAGCTTCACAAGAGGAATGAACTGTGCAACCTGATATAGCTGTAGTGAAAAGCAAGGCTACACTCGCATAAAATTTGAATACTCCTCAGTGAAGTATTAACCTGATGTCTGAGAAAAAATTTTGAATCTGCAATTGCTGAAATGCATTATTAACTGTTCTTTTCTTAATCTTCAGTGTCCAGACCAATCATGCAAACAGGATTTGTTGGCTTACCTAGAACAGATCAAGCTGTACTCCCATCAGCTCAAAATCTGCAGTCAAGTTAAAGCAGAAATTCAGAATCTAGGTGGAGAGCTCATCATGTCTGCTGTAAGTAGAAAAATGGTATAAATTACTCCGTTACTCAAATTAAGTCTTAAATCTGAGTTGTGCTTTCCTGTGCTTGCGAGGTGTTCCCGTGTAGTCCTGAATCTCCTGTTTTATTCCCCACTGTTTTTTACTCTCACTTAACACAGAGAATCTGAGACAGTGAAGTGTAAGACTGGTGGCTTAAAAGAAATAGCAATCAGTTGTGTTTGGTTTTTTTTTTTTTTTTATTTTAAATTCTCAAAATATATTATTCCTCCCTGTTATTCTGGGGTGATTTGGTTTTAAGAACTGTAACGTATTTTAAGATAGTGGGTCGTTTATTTAACATATATGGAGTATGCGTGTATGTACACAAAAAGAAATCCCTAGAGATATACTTCAGTTCAGAAGGAAATGATGAAGGATATTCTACATCTCTACAGAAATAAAGACAATTAAGAGCAAGGTGACCTGATTCTTGAGTAGATTTCTTCATTTTGCATTAATTTAAGAGTCATTAGCTCGATTACAGCTAAGTATCATTAGCCATGGAAAAGATACCATTGTTTATGATTTTGTGGAACTTTTATGCACTTCTCCTCAGCACTAATCTGATCATGCGCATTCATATAATGCCTTCACCTTCACAATTTCTTTGATTGTTAGTGTTGTTATCTGTAGCATACGGGATTATGATTTCAAGACATAAAATCTGCTAAATGGTACAAAAAACAGGTAACAAAAGCTTCCCACCCCACATTCTTACCATTTACATACTTTCCTCTTTATGATAACTTCACATTCACATAGTCAGGAATATATGTATCACTAAAACTATTAGTACCTTTTATATGGTTTATAAACTAATGCGAAATGAAGCCTCTATTGCTGATGTGAGTTTTGAAACACTTATTTTTGTAGGATATTTTTGTTGGCTATTTAAATAATAATTCAGAGACTGTATTTAAATCTCTGGAACCTACAGGTAAGTGATTTTGAATTGAATGTATACTTTCTGAAGCAAATACTTCTTTTCACTTGGGTTGTAAATGAATCAACTTTACCTTCATTATCTATTTGTTCTTTCTTTTTACAAGCAGTTCCATGAGCAGTGTGGGTTAATAAAGCCAAAAGTCACTGTTTCATGCCCTTTGTGATTGTCCTTTGCTGTCCTTGCTCTCAACTTCCCCATGTTGTCTTTAACCTACCCCCAATGGTCGCACACAGCAGAAATCCACATATCCCTCTGTGCTTAGATGCCTTGTTTCAGTACTTCATTCTCCCACTCACCTGCACATAAACTGTTTACATTGTTCTTAGAGTACTAGTGCTTTTTACCCCAACTTCTGTGCTTCTGATGTGCTCCCCTGATCGTGATAGATAGATAGATAGATAGATAGATAGATAGATAGGTAGATAGATAGATAGATAGAGCGAACACTGAATCTGCCATAAACCTGCCCCAAAGTCCACTACAGCTGTGCCACAAGCAGCTGGCCACCCACTTCAGAGCCAGCAAGAATTGGGCTGTCTCTTGTCTTCTCCTTTCTGGGACCTCTCGCCTGGGACTCTTTTTTCCTCTGTACAGTCTCTGATTTTGTGATCTGGTAGAGATTCATTATTTGTCTTTGGCATTCTTGTGGCTCTGTGAAATTTTGAAATCTGAGATTAGTTAACTAGTAAGTTAAAAAGTTACTGGAGGATTGACAAATGAACAAATGCACAACACAGATAAACATGATTCGCTTACAAAACTATTTAAAAGATACAGCATCTTGCACATCACAATGTGTATCTGATTTGAATTGTCCACTACTTTGGCAAATTTGGATTCACATGGATCCTTGACATGCAAAAATCTGCATACCGCCTGATGCATACAATGTGTAATTTTCCTGGTCCTGTTTCCATTACTGACTGCAACTGATTGGTGGACTTGCTGCAAGAAATTTTGGAAGCCTAGTTTGGTTCTTGCTCTTTTGTTTCTCCTGCTGTAATGATATTCATGTTGTTTTCTTTACCATTTTATTGTGCCACCCCTATGTCAACAGTGGGAAGTACATAATCCTGGTGCAAAAATTTTAATTCTAAAAATGAAAACCCAAACTCAACTTCATTCATAATCCCAGAGAAATGACTATAGATCTTAATCCTATTTCAAGGAATGAGGATGAGGACATATATTGTGTGCATCCAGAAACTCCAGTTCAGGAAAGCAATTACTTGTTCAAATAAATGCTTAACTCAGCCCCAGTTCAATAAACACACTTAAACAGGTGCTTAGCTTGGAGTCAGTGGAAATTAAGAACATGCTTAGAGTCCTGGACAGTTTTGGAAGTGTTTGTGGAGTTGAGGTGAGACACTGTAAATTCTGGTTGTTACTCTGTTAAAGCAATCTTGGAAAATGCTCCAACAGTGACTGTATTTTTTTTTAAATACGGGTGATACGGTTAGGCCTATAAAAGAGAGAAAAACTGTCAGCCAATGCTCCAAGAGATCTGCGCACTCAACCAAAGCCTTTAAAGTCAGTGTAGACATACCTGTTTGGTATTGGTGGTTATAAAAATTTTTTATAAAATTCAAAAAAAAAGTCTCACTGGTCTAAATGTCTGTTATTAGGAAGGGGAGGGCATTCATGATTGACTGTGCTCAACTGTCCCTTTTCAATTAAAATTGTGGTTATGTGAAAATGCAACTACAACATACTGTGATGGCTTTCCTATAAGGCTTGTCCTAATCTATATGTAAATGAACTATTTGTGTTTGACTTGCTTCAATTTTAGGAGAATATGGGAATTAAAAATACTTTGTATGGATAAAGTGATAAGCAGAGAGGGAGAGGAATTCAGTACTGAAACAAAATGGCTGATGATTGAATTGCTTTTTTTAAAAGCCGGAGCAAATTCTGGCTTTGAGAGTCCATGTGGGGGCTTAAGAATTTGGTCATGTAGGTTAGTGGCCTTGGAAAAAGTGACAAAACAAAGTTCTCCATAGGACAGCACAGAGGTTATCTATCTCCCTGCCACACACACTCACATGCAGACATACACAAGATCTGGGAGCATAGTAAGGAGAAAACTCTATAGAAAATATGTGGACAGAACATCTGTGCCCTGATTATCTGTCAAGTGTCTGCTCAGGCAGCTGAATTTCACTCTTCTAGCCAAAAGGGTTTTTTTATGGTTTATGCAACACTGCTAAATCTTCAGATTTTGTTCACATGAAATCAATAGCAAAGTTCTTTTTTCAAGGAGTCAGAACTGTAGCTGGAACAGGACTATATTCTCCCCAGTCCTGATCTTCTCTCATTTATCTATTATTTATGCTAATAAAGAATGAGAACCAGAAAAAGAAACATCAGGCATGATTAAGAAAAAAAGAGCACATGCCCATGCAGATAGTAAAGTTTTCATTATGTACTAAGTAAGAAACCCCATGACTCTCAGAGTATCTGAAACTGTATCCATCCTCTGGATAGTGAAGTTCTACAACAGGAAAAAGTGGATTAGAAAGGGCATAATTAGAAGGGAAATAATTGTACTTGCAGGTTGCTCCATTTTTTGCTTTCACTGTTTCGCTGCGATTTCTCTCTTCTGTACCCATGTACATACATGTCTGCTCAAGATTGAACTACCTGATTCGTGGTTATCCCTCAGCTGTCTGCTCCCTGCAGTTCCCCGACTCCCTCACGAGCTGTTATAGGTGTATGCAAACAGAAGAGCTGAGGAGGAAAGCCCCTCTCCTGTGAGAAATTACAGATTTCCACATTCAGATGGCTAGTATCAACTTCCACACTGGCAAGTCAACTTTGCTGTAGAAAGTGAGAATGATGGAGCAAAAGCTGGTGACAGACCATAAATCCACACATAAAAGCACTGTTGTATAGATATAAGATGGCACTTACATCCACCCCACACTTCCCTTTCTCTAACAATAAGAACTGTGCATAAGGATCTCAGATTTAAATTGGCCTTAAGGAATTTTAAATTTTTTTCTCCTTATAAGAAGAGTAGTGGTTCATGAAAAAAATCCTCTATTGAAGCCTAAATACCAAGTCAGAGGAAAGAACAGATGAATAAAGAGCAGAGGATATAGTCTTATTCTATCATGTATTTGTAGAACTGTAAAAGAAAGAACGGTCTTGTTGAAACAGAGCTAAGTCACAACATCTGTCTTACCAGTATCCTCTTCTGGATGAAGCTATGGAGGAGAAAGTAAAGTAGACATAAAATGGCATTACAGATTAACCTTGTATACTACTATGTAACAGTGGTCAGCAATGCCATGCTATAAGAGCACCTGTATCTCTGTTGACGGGAAAACGGATTCTCATCTACAGAAGCACGGTACCTAAGGAGGTGCTGGTGACTGCCAGCACAGTTCAGTTCAGGACTTACTGCCATGACAACAAAGAGCATTATGCATATGAAAAAGTCTGTTGTAATCCACAAACACAGCTCACAGTCATCCATTCACTGTATGACATTATCTGTTTCAGTTGTTTTTCATCTGTGGCCCCTGTGCCCTTGTCCTTGTCTTCCCTCTAACACTCCTCTGACAGCCTCCCCTGGAATGTTTCTTCCTCAATACCCCTGCCATATCATTAGTGGAGGTTAAATAGGCCATTTTGCCTGGGGCAGTTGGCATGGTTCCGGAGTATCCAGCTGATGGTCCTCCCACCTGCTCTCCTCAATTAGTGGCTTTTTGACTTCAGGCCGTATAATCTTGTAGTCTCTTACTGCAGTTCGGTGGACACCTGCCTTTCTCACTGCCCTTCCTGAGCTCCAGTACCTTCACTCCAGCCAGTGGCGCAGCAATGCTCAGAGCCCCAGTTATAGTGGTTGTAAAGGGTCATGAACAGAAAAAGAGAGGGAGAGGTGTGACTTATTGGCTTCTAATTCTTCATTCACTGTGGGTTTGGTTTTTTAATTCCTGAAAAATTTCCTTGATGAGTATTTTGTCTTTCTTGCTCCCATAAAATACTTAAATTTTTAAATAATGCAGGTAGCGTTGCCAGTTTGTAAGCTGCACAAGTAAAAATGGTGAGGATTCAGTAAGTCTTCACTAGGTGTGATTAAACAGGAAATGGACAATAAATTTGTGCCTCTTCAGGCACAATATAATGGGGTAACATTTGCAGTATGCAGTTTGACAGTAATTGCATTCATTTATGTAGATAATCTGATAATTCATTTACAAGTACTGCACAATGATAGGCTTGCACATTGCCAGCTTGCTTTTTTCCCCAACAGTGGCTTTAAATAAAGACAATTTGTATTGCAGGGTAGAAAATTAACATATCCTATATGCAAGCATCGTGCTCTCTGACTTCTGCCAGGCGATTCTGTTTTGTGCTATTTGTAGTCATTATCTTCTTGTATTTCATTTCATATTGGCAAGGGAGACAAAGGTTTTTGGCCTTAAAAAAGAAACAGAAATCTGGAAGAGAGAGTTCTCAGAATTTGATAAAAAGCATCGAAAAGATCTCCCAGGTTAGCCAGCCTTACCTGTGCATTAGAGGCTGTTTCACTCTATTTTTCCTGCAAATGTCTCATTTGATTTATCTTTGATTCTTCCTGTTGGTATCTCAAGAACCAGACTTAAACAGTGACATAAGTCCACTTTTGTGCCAAATGTTGGTGCTTTACTACTTCTAACTTCATGCTTCAAGGCTGGATTTAAACGTCTGTTGCACTTACCGAGTTACCGATGATTTCCCACACCAGTTAAATCAAAAGTTGCCTGGACAATATTGCTAAGACTGTGTTTCAGCTGTGAAGGCTATACTGCAGGTAAACACACATGGAGTCAAAGCTATAAGCTAGCATGTAGAAGAATACAAGGTAGGGTATCTGTAGCTGCCACCAGGCTTTTGGCTGACACAGTCCCAATCCTTGGATGACCATACCCCAGGAAAACCGTGTCTCAGCCAGCATGCAAGTACTGTGGCAGCCGGCAAGCTGGTCAACACCTTTGTTGGAGTTGGAGGTTTTCAGTTACTGCTAGAGAAGAGCCACACAGCAAGAGCTGGCATTTTGCTGAACTCCGTAAGAGCTGCTGCTGGGGCAGGGGAGGAGATGGGGAGCAGTGCATTTCAGTTCCTTTTAGGATTTCTGTTTGGGTTTGCTTTTTCCTCCTAAAAGAGAAGGGAAGATGGGCAGAATGGCTTCCTAGCTGCAGCTCCTGTAGGACTGAAGAATGGGAACAAAGGGCTAAGCAGCAAGTTGGCAATCATATTGAAATATTGGCCACTGTCACAGCCCACTTGATTTATTATAGGTAGACAGTTTGTTCCACTGACTTCAGTACCGCTGTCCTGCTTTTACTGCTGTGCGACCTTCAGTGAAAAAATTTCTCTTTTGCCTTGCTTTCAGTCCGTAGCTGCTGTTCTGACAAAGGTGATGCCTGCGTGTGCCACAGGCACAGCTACTGCTCCTTGTTCAGACAGTTTGTTTCACTTGCTGGTATTTCTTCATGTCATTGGGAACTTGTAGTTCAGTTTGTTTGAACTAATACTGGAAGGCTACTTGTAGGGCCTTATACTATGCATAAAATGACTTCTTATATTGGTATTTGATTCTGAAAATACTAAACAGCTAATTTTCTGAAAGTTGACGTTAACCCCTAAGAGCTGGTATATTATTTTAAAATATTCTTTTACTGAGAGTTGACAGAGATGTTTCACTGTTGTTTGGTTTTTTAATGCAATAACGCTACATCTTTCACTGCTTTTGTCTAGTGTATGCCAGTAGGTGTGTGTATATAGAACTCCTGCCCTTTGGAAGCAAAGCAAGGGATGTTTTTTCCTGTTAATTACTTACAGACAGCTCTGTTGCTATTGCTTTCTAAACTGCATCTACCAGGAAAAACTTAATTTAAAGCAGCAAGAAGTATTACTGGTAATGTACACTACAAGACACTTACCTTTTCCTAATAATAATTACTTTGCTAATTAGTAAAATCAGGATGTATTTTATAGTTCTTCGCATGTAAAAGATTATTGCAACGAGTGCTCTGTTTCTTCACAAACTAAAGCAGCTGATGGAACAGCAAGGAAAGGATATGTATTAAACCATCATTCTCTTCTTCTCAAGGACCTGTTTTTTATAAAATAGTTTCCTTTTCTTAAAACCTTCGTGCAAGTGAAAGCAGCAGGACTTGGGAGGGACTGAGCTAACCGCCTGTCTAAGCATATGTTCCATTATGGTGTTTCAGGGAAACGGTTTTACAGTACTTACGTAAGTTGTTTATCATTTCACTTGGACGCAGGGCCTGGTCTAATTACAGGACTTAATTTCAGGTCTTTGAATCCTATACAGCCTGAGGCAGATCCTGGTAATGGTTGGTTATTTAGTTCATTAGATTCAATTTCCCCACCTGAAAAATAGGTAAAATGCAGAACAAGCCCTAGATACCCTTGAGGTGTCTAATGTAATTACTAGATAGACAGGCAGAGATAGATAACCAACAGAATAGCCACATTTTTAGGAAAACTCAGCTCACTGAAAAGAAACACCCCCAGATTACTTGCCCAAACGGTGAAGCAGATTTCCTGAGGCCAGTTCCACAAATTGGGATGAAATCTCTCCGATATCCCACAGGGAGGAGAGCATGGCAAAGCAGGGATGAGCAAAACGCTGAAGTTTCCAGTAATGGGAAAAAAGAATCGCAATGGCACGTCTCCCTTTGGCTTATTTTATATATAACCTGTACTGGGATTGAATCCATGACAGGTTTTATGGATCATCTGGCAATTATATGAAGAAACATGGTAGTTAATGAAGTGCTTCCATCTCTTGAACATTTTCCTGTGCTTTCTTGAACACCCATCTTCTGGTCTCACTGTTACAATAAGATCTCCATTTTCATTAAAATGAAATTGTTGGTGGAGAAGAAACTGCAGAAATGTAAACAACATCCTTGGCTCAGAAAACAAGGCAAGTAACTAGTGATAAAATCCTGGCCCAGGCCAAGGAAAACTCCAATGTCTTTAACAGTCAGGATTTCACTCTTAATAATTTACCTGTTTGGATTGTTCTGCTACTTCTAATCTTAAGGGATTAAATCACTTTATTTTTTATAGCAACCTTAGTGAAAGAACCCTAAAATAATTCACAACAGCAAATTGTTACACATAGTAAAAAAGTGGGGAAAAAAATGAAAAGCACAATGTGATTAAGTATTCCTTACCTTAAATGCAGCACTACTTAGAAGCTCACTACTCTTCATAGAAACATAGAATTCATCTTATTTTCAGAAGTAGTTGTCAAAGAAATAAAAATTCAGTCTTAGTCTTTCGGTATACCATAACAAAGAAAACTTGCTTCTAGGAATGTATTTAAACCTAGCGGTTCAATTGAGATTAATTTTTAATACCTGACCTTGTTTCCAAAAGAATTTTAAGTTCAGACTTCAAACACTGATTAAAGAACTGTGCGTTTGATATTCAGTTCTTAGTTTTCACCTGTATGAAAAATGAAAGTCTGGTTGAACTGTAAATAGGACTTGGGAGATTGTAAACAGCCAATTGATAAATCTGTGCTCAAATAGTAAAACCTCAGTTCCCTGCAAAAAAATCTATGCTCACAGCAGACCAATCAAGAGTAACACAACTGGGGTTCTAGCAGACTGGCACGTTATGTATCAAGAAGTGTTTTGCGAGTATTGTTTTGCGTAGTCTCTTGTACAGCTTTATTCCAGAGGGCAGTTGTCTGCTACTTCTTTACGTCAGACAGACAGTGTCTGCAGATCTATGCAAAGAATGTGAGCAGGAGACTGACTTCACGTGCTTTGAGAATAAGGAAATTCTGTATTTGATTAACTGCTACAGAAACAACTCGTACTGACACATGACAAGGCAAGCATTCCTAGTACACTGAACAGAAAATACTTTGACAGAGAAAGAGCTTCTTCAAATTCTAACTTATAATTCTCTTAATCATTCTAAATAGTAAGCAAAAATAACAGACCATATCAGTTATTACATTGTTAAATTCCTTATAGTAATGGATTGCTACTACTGCCAAGACATGAGGTTATTTTACAAAAATGTGAAAAATACAATGCATGTAAACAAATTGAAAATGAAGTTTCAAAATTCAGTTTTTTCTGAACTCCCTTCAGCTTTGTTATTCAATGGAGAGATTGCTTACTTGCACACAGGACTCATTACAGAACAGGAATGGAAGCGCTGGAGACGAGAGAGTCGATTTGAGCATAAGTGCTGCCAGTCTGGTTTTTGGTGGAGGAGGGATTTGGGTGATTGTTTTTTTAATTACTGTCTTCAGGTCTCTATCTTCTGTGTTTCACCACAATGTGAAGTTAGAGTGGTTATAGAATCATTCTGTATTCCTTTTGCAATGGAAACAAAGTACTAACGCTCATAGGACAGATGACCTATTTAAACGAATAAAGGTATGGCAAGGGATGCTTTTCCTAAATCCTTTAATGAATTACTGTCTTGACTGATGCAGTCAGACCTGTGAAATGTGGAGCCTGGAACGTTGTGTCTCCATGGAAAGTGCCAAAAGAGGAAAAGTGGGAGTCAAGCAAAAATAAACAGCTTTTAGTTTGGGGTTGGTTGGTTGGTTTGTTTTGCTAGTGAATCTTTATGTACCACTTGCTACACACTGAAGAGTTTGCAGCTACATCTCTCTAAATGAAATGAACTTAAATGCTCAATGAATATTTTACCAATCTTTCATTTATGCCAAGTTTCATTTCATCAGTTTTCCTAGATATAAGACCTTGAAGAGCCTGCTGAATATCTGAGATAAAAGCATCCAAGTGAAGCAGTCCTTGAGTACATTAGATTTATAGAAGAACAATAGATTTACACCAAACTCTGTAATGTTACTGGCATCGAAGTATAAAAAGAGCTGCTCTCTGGAGACAAAAGATTAAATGTATGGCCTGATTCTTACCATCTGTAAGATGTCCAAAAACATCTTCTAAAATGTTCTCCAAAATTTTGAACGCAGTTAAGAAATACACCCCACCCCCCCAATAACCACATTTTCTGTATAGAAGTAAGACTAGTGTGAGATGCATCCAGAAAACTGAGGGGGAACGTGAACACTGAGGCACTGCAAATAACACGAGTAGCCTAAAGGGCAGCATTAAGTCTCCCTGTATTTCATTGCCTATGCAGAGATGCCAAGAGCAAAGTAAAACTAATGGTGATTGCTGCCTGTCCTGACATACACCACCCACCCCCACCACCGCCCCCCCCCGCCACTATGGTACCTGCAGCAAAACCCCTAATTTGAAGAGCCTTAGTGGTAGACAGATCGTCTGCTTTTCAGCAGGGAGGCACACGGCCAGCTTTTTTTTTTTTTTTTTTAGGTATCTTTCTGCAAGCCTGTCGTTTGTATCTCAGGGCATCTTTTGTAGAGCTTAAATAATATGGCAGAGGTTCAGTTCCTCTGGCATGGCAAGGGGGCAGTGGTATTCAGCCACAGCAGTTTGGTACAGGTGTACAATTGGGTTTATAATTCAGTCTTCAGATTTTTAGCATTTAAAACGCCAGAGTTGATAGGTGTCCCCTCCCCAGATCTCATGTCAAACTATGAGGCTAACAGCCACATACTGGTTTGTAATTGCAAACCATCTCATCAAAATTAGAGACCCATGAAGTTTATTTTATTATTTGTTTATAGTAGATATATATGATTATAGTTTAAGAAATAAAAACACAGTTTTCTTGATCACAGTGGTGTGGTGAAGGAGCTGTGGACTGTTCCACAGCCACAGACAGCCTTTCTGTGAAAGGAGCTACAGATGCCAGAATGAGGTGATAACTAACCGTTACGTTTCCCAGGAGAGGAAAGGCAAGTTATAACGGTCTCCTAAAAGGATTCCGCTTCATTATCCGTATTTCACAGTATAAACCAGAGTCACAATAAAAACTTGATGAAGTTTTGGACAACCTTTATCCTGCCTGGATGCTGCTACCAATTTCTTCTAGAAGCTTTTTCCCTTCCATGTGAACAGATTTTTATTTTTTTTTTTGTCCCCACTCCTGGAGCAGCACTGACTAGACCTGCCACTGACACCCCAGCCCAGCTTGCTGCCCAGCCTGCCATCTTCCTAGTGTGGCTCTAACTCCAGGCAACCTTAAAAAAGTGGAAGGATTACAGACACTGAAGTCACCAAGAAACTTCAGGGAAAAAAAAACCCTGCCCCTTAAGCCCATACACCTGCCATAGAACCAAAACTATCTTCTCTTTTCCCCCCTCTGGCCCACAGCAGCTTCATAGTGGTGTTACTACACAGCCAGTGCTAGAAAAGTGAGTGTGTATGATGCCACCAGTATTGACCATTGAGGAGGGTGTGTGTACGTGTGAAGGTTATTCAAAGCTCTTAAGAAGCTGTTGGGATCATGGTGATGTCAGCTGTTCCAGAAAACAACAGATAATTAAAATTTTGTGTGTGTACGTGTATCTGTGTATAATTAATCCTCTGGTTAGCATGAAAGAAAACAGGTCATGGGAAACTTTTGTCTTTCTCTCCTCAGTCCTTCTGACCAAGTAATACATATTGTGACGCCGAGTATTCAGCAGTTTGAAATTTGGACAGGATCTCAGTTCATTTGCCAGCGAGCTAATGCTACACCACTAGTCGGCCTCCCTAGGAAAAGGGATATACTGGGACTGACGACCTATCAGGAGTGTAATGACAAGGCCTCTGAGCAGAACACGTTACTGATAGCCTGGAAGTTTATAAAATGTTTGGTTTAAAAGCAGCATTGGAAATAAGCTTTAGGCTTGGAGGTCACCACATGCTTTGAATTTCATGTCAAATGGTTGTATCACAAAAACTATGTTGTACTGCTTAACCTAGCAGAGTGCCTCGGCAGCCTGCTGCCCTAAAGTTCAGTTTATAAATCACAGGCCCAAATTCCTTGCTGCAGCAAGTAATGAACTTTAGAAGCCTTTACTTTTAGAGGGAAATTTTACACTTTTTCTTGGGAGTGTAGAGATAATTTCAGTTTGCTATCAGACATATGTGTGCATTCAACCAGGCCTCTAAGTATTTTAACTTGGGGGCGGGGCGAGGGGGGTAGAATTAGTAAGGGGTTTTTTTGGCACTTCTGGAGAGAAGCAGTAGACGTGATATTAACTGGAGGCTTTTTCTGCCAGTTCAGGGGCATTTCCAAATCGCAACTAAATCCAGCCCACTGGCTGCATTTTTATTATTGCCTTATTTGCATTTCTGTGTATGTGTATCAAATGTGCACAATCAACTTGAACACTCAGTAACACTCCTCACCTGATCTTCATTTGACCTGGCAAAGGGGAAAAGACCTTGAACCTTTCCTAATGGCTCAGTTTGCAAATCTGCATGTTGCAAAAGACTGTGCAGTTAGGCTGGATGACAAAGTGCAAGATCATTCTCCCACTAAAACCGATGGCCTTTTTAGAGAACTGACTTCATTGCTTTTACAGAAGTGTTTCAACAAAGAGGATGTTTAGAAGCTGAAATGTAGTCTCTCCAGTTATATGGAGTAATTCTACTATTTTTACATCCAAACCATAGTGGGCTTTCCTAGTGTTGACATATATGCAAGTGACAAATATTGCTGAACAATGTGCTTGGAGCATGGAAGTGTGTACGCGCACACACATACTCTCTAGAAAGTAGACTGTCTTGCATTTGAAGTTTATATATTGTCCTAAAAGCAGTGTTATTCTCATCCTGGCACACTGATGTAAATTCAGCTTTTAACACTCCTCTTCCCTGTTAGGGGAGGATGTCATAAGGCAGCAGGCGGCTCAGGTACAATTTATTTATTTAAATAATACTTATAACAAAAAGTATTTTAAAGAAATAGTAACTGTAAGTTTTAAATACTAAATAATATTCAAATAATAAATATGTAAAATAGAGCTTTCTTGAAGGTATTCAGACTGGAGATTCCTCTCCAAATTGAAATTGTCAGCCTTGTAATTAAATAGGAGTGTGGTGTCATCTCTCCAGATAAAAAGCTACTCATTTAGGTCACTGAGGTGATTTATGCCCAATATTTGTCCCTAGCAGTTCTTTGGTGCACTGTTACCACAGCAAAGATCCCTGAAGTTACCCTGAATAATAATACCTGAAGGCAGCCTTTATTTCAAGCAAATAAATCCAAAAGAAATCTAATGGTACAAAAAGCAGTGTGCTCAAAATGAAATATGGCATCACTCAGCTGTTAACCGACCCTGTCAAAAAAAAAGTTTCCCATATGACCAAAAATAAAACCATAAACATTTCACCTAAAATGGGATAATTTTTTTCCTGTTTGACTGCACTGGATGTGTGGTGATACCTTCTGAAGTGCCTGGGATGGCATACAATGCCTAACATTACCCACAGCTGTAGCAAATGTACACAGAGCAATTCTCTGCTCTTGGATTTTAAGACCACAAGACATGGAAGGACACCTCCCCCCCCCCAGCCACCAGTTCCTCCCCTTTTGTGTGTTTGTTGTCCCTATTACTTCTGAAAGGATGAGCCCAAGCCTTATCAGTCTGTGTTTTGAGAACACAAGAAAAAAGAAAAAAAAAAACCCACACTTTTTCTCATTTCCAAGGGCTGAAGTAATACTGATGGCCAATTACAGGCATCACTTCTTTTGCCAGTGTTGGCCTCCTGTCAAATACTTGCGCTTCTTCTTGCTTTTGTCAAGCCACAGCCTCTGAGATCATAGCTCTCCCCATCAGAGTAGTAACTCTGTTCTGCAAACAGTCTGCTTGAAATCTCTTTCTGGAGCACATCACTGGACCACACTGGTGCCTGCAGTTTGAGATTAAGATTCACTGGGGAGGGTTAACACAGAATAAAACGCCTCTACTCAATACACATCAGAGGATCATTTTTGCCATTTGCACAGTGCAACTAGCCTCTAGCTAGGCTGCCCAAGTCCTTGGGGCTGAGGAGGTGGCTAAGCCAGCGAAGCGTCCCCAGCGCTCTCTGCTTTCAGCCCACAGACACTGTGCAGCCCGCAGGCCTCCAAGGTATGAAGGGAGCAGCACAATCACTGAATTTGCTTGTATTGCACTACAGAGCAGTACGGCAGAGCCTACTCCCTTGTTAAAGCTGTCATTTTTGTTCCAGCTAGCAGATTTTCAGTTAGAATTAAATGCACTATTTCCTATTTCCATCCGTATTGATGGAAAAATGCCTTTGCTTTAACGCTTGTATACCTATGTAGTATCCTGTTGAAGATGGTAGTAGGTGATAGGGATTAGTTTGTTACGCAGTCTGCCTTTGGTTGGCACTCCTTAAGCAGTTTGAGAGGCCACACAGTCACTGCAATTTCTGTGTGCTATCCCACTCAATTACCCTTAAAAATCTTAGCCACTGAGACTAGGTTCAGCAGCTCTGACGAAGCCAGCTACTTCACAGTATCCCAGCGTTGCTCAGAAGCGGGTGTGGGAGCCTGGAATTCGACAGGAGCAGCTGGAGAATTTGCCTAGTGCTGATACAAAGGAAGTAACAGGTCACATTTTCATAGCTCTTCTTTGAGTTGGTTTCATTAACCATGAGTAGTAATTGCAATGAGATGCTGCAGACAAGCATAATGAATTCACGTTTTAAAAAAAGAAGACAACAAACGTTATCTACCTAAGCATTTATAGTCCACCAGCACAAATTTCTGTGTATCGGTTTAAGTCTGAGCAGTGGAACATAAATACAATGATCAAACACACCAAGGGGAAAACAAAGAAATAAGGGTTTGGTATGGTATGGGAGTCTTTCTTACTTTTTAACTGTTGTTTACTCCTGAGCATATTGTGATTAAAAGCAGACCAGCTTCCTAGGCTAATGTTTCTGTTTCTTACTACAGTTGGATAGCGTCACTTCACTAATTCAGGCTGCCAAAAATTTAATGAATGCTGTGGTGCAGACAGTGAAGATGTCCTATATTGCATCCACAAAGATTATCAAGATTCAGAGTCCTGCGGGCCCACGACATCCTGTTGTGATGTGGAGAATGAAGGCTCCAGAGAAGAAGCCCCTAATTAAAAGAGAGAAGCCAGAAGAAATCTATGCGGCTGTCAGAAAAGGTTCTGCAAAGAAGAGAATCCATCCTGTTCAAGTCATGAGTGAATTCAGAGGCAGAGAAATAGTCTAATATTCTGCCACTTTTTGTGTTCCTATCTTGAATTTCTGATTATTTTCATCTTTTCCCCCACTTATTTAATAATTATATGTTAATGTTTTGCTTTTCTCTAAATCTGTAAGATAACACTTGCTTAAATTATTTGAAAATGCTGTTGGATTAATTAGAAGCACACAGTTGAAAAAAAATACCCATTCTCTTGCAGTGACAAACTATCATGTCTTTATACTGGCATGTTTTCAGCAGAGCACTTTGAGTGATACATTATGGGACTGCTGTAGTTGGAAAGGAGGATGCGATGTGCCAACCTGCCCAAAGTCCCGCTGCATTCACTAGGCTTAGGCATTCCTTCACCAGCGATGAATGTGGCCAATACTAAACTGCATGTATCTTACGACATAGAGCTCTTTAAACATTATGCTGTTGGGCCAGATCCTTTATCAGCATCATTACACCGTGATCAAATCAGCTGGACTGCTTGATGGTAGCTGAGAGCCTGGGCCCTCAACTTGTATCTCGATTGAAAGATCTAAAGCTCTTCCCTCGTCCAAGGCCCAGCCTTGGAAATGTAAGTTTGAAAATGTTTGATGAAACACAGAAAGTGTTCTAACAACATAGATGTAATAATGCAATAAAAAAAGCATTGACTGCAACACAGCAGTAATAATAGCTTTTCAAAAGGCCTTTTGAAACATTAACATTAATCTGTGTTCTGCTTCCTACTCTATTCTGTGAGCTGTAATAAATCTGCTGACTGTTACATTTGGAAGTTCAGATAAATCGGATATTAACAATAAAAAACTTTTCTAATCACTGCACAAAAGAACAAATATGAAATAAATCATTATTCTGAGATCAGTGGGTGAACTACACATATCTTGAATCTTAGGAATGATGAGATTTTTTGCAAGGTAACTGTAGAGATTTAAATTACTTCTCTTACGACAGTAAAGAAGTCCTAAATGCAGGACTGTGCTGGTGAGTGACTTGCTAAATGGCTGCACTGTATCTCAAAGTATGTAATGAAGATAAGTGCTGTTAGTGCGTGATCACCACTAGGCTTCTGTAAGATATTTGGAGAAAGAAACTTTTTCTAAACCTGTTTGAATCCAAAATCCACTTGGACTGATTTTTTTTTTTTTTTTTTTTTTTGAAGAATCTAACCTGTCTTCCCTGCCATGTCACTAAGTTTTCCCAGATGACACTTGTTACTCAAGATGTCTTTGCTTGGCAATTAAGAAGATCCTTTGGCATGTTTTTTTGTACTTGCTAAGGTGAAAGGGCTGCCTCAAATGCCAGAACGTTGTGATGCGTCATTGACTGCCATTATGAGGCAGCTCCAGACTATGGGCTGCTGCTCCATGTCATTTATTGCCATGTTTTGCACAACAGTGCACCTGCCTAGCACAATATGGGCAGCAAAAAGAACCATAAACTGTGTTTTTCCTCTTGGGGGCACTCTCTTTCTAAGTTCAGGACTGGAGCGGTATAATTTCTAGGCTGTTGGTTAAGAAACCCATGAAACCTATAGTGATCATGAATTGAAAATTTTACAGATCACTATTCCCCCTTCGCTAACTTTACTATCTGTTAAATGAAACAAAAAGGGAAGTTTGGAAGCAAAATTACTTCTTCCCAACTCAGATTCCCTCCAACACGTTTGCACCAAGATCTTAGTAACACGTACAAGTCTTCGCTCGTCCTCTTAGGGCTGCAGAGTGGGAATCGGCTAACAGTCGAGTAGAGCTGGCAGAGCTAATAGAGAGCCAGTCATACAACCTACTTCCAGTAGGTCTGCTGGCAGACTGAGCAGAGCTGAGATAAAGATTCTGTATGGTATGGAGATCAGGAGAGTGTACATTATGGTCACACCGTAAAACCAAAATCTCCACGTAGTATTTCAGGTTCTGGCCCACCCCCTCAGACTACCTCCTCCCCCAGCAAGGTTCAGGTCCAGGAGGCAGCAGGTAAGTTGACATAACCTTGTTTTGGGGAGGTGTTACTCTCTTAATAAATTCTCATGTCTCTGGGTTACACCTTTGATATAGGTCACCTTGACATCAAATGTTTGTAACTCATATCTTGTTATCACATTATTAATAAAAAAGCATGTACACTACTGAGAAGACATCTTTATAGTGTTGTGGGATTTATTTTTTTTTTAATGTGTCTCCTTATTGGTCTCCAACACTAATGAACACCCAGTTCAAAAGCCTGCCAGGTTTGCTTATAGGAATGCCAGCCTTCCAGCACACTAAGTGTACTTTATTAGTCTGGTTTGAGTGAGAGTTTTTCTTGCATTAGTATCACTAAAGCACAGTTTATTGCTTGATTTAATGCTCCTTCCTGCAGTGCTAGTCACTACTCTCTTATCCTGGCCATAGTCAACAGCCAGTTTGATCTCAACTTCCAATGCTATTCCTATTACATAGGAATTTATTAGGCAAAAACCAACCCTCTAAATGAGCAAGAAAATCAAAACCTACTGCTGGTTTTTGAGAGGAGCTGAAAGAATTGTTAATTGTATCTAGATTTCTTTTTCCTGGTTAGAGTTCAAACCCAAGCGAAAAACATAACAAGGTGAAGTTATTCCTGCCTAAGGAGGCAGGGGGATAAGAAACAAGTCCTGAAGATGTAAAGAGCCCAGTGTATTAGCTCATTACGCCCCTCAGCAGGTCTGCGAAGCAGGGAACCACCACTTCTATGCCACTATTAATAGTGCTGAAGAAGGATGTGCTGCTCAGTAAGTTTTATTGAAAAATGGTACTCAGCTGATCCTGAAATCTACTCAGTCCTTCCTAGCCCCAGTTTTCAGACTATTAATTTTTCAATCCATTGCTGCTTCCCTCTGTTTGCATGATGTCCATAGCGTATCAGCATGTCACTTGAAAACTGTGCTCGCTCTTAGCTGCAGCTTTGCAAGGCTTTCTCACCTCAGCAGCTCAGATTATTTCATTAGCTTGCCATGTCCTCTCCCCATTACTGCATTACGGAGCAAAGTATGATGGACAACTGAAGGCAATTTTATTTAAAAAAATTCAGTGGAGCACTAAAAAATGAGATAGATTGTATTTTTCATTGTTGAGGCACATTAGTACCAGAGGACACATTCACACCATTTCCATGAATCCCAAAGCTGTTGATTTTTTTTTTTTTTTTTTTTTTAGAAACTTAAGGTTGTGTCACTCTGCTCTCACTGCTGATGTCGTTTTCTTTAGTATTTAGTGATCCTAATTTGTAAGCAGCAGTTTGTCACTGCAGATTGTGCTGAGCATAGTTTGCAGTTTGTCCCAATTACTTCATCATTGTCTTAAGTGAGCGAGCCATTCCTGGTAAGTAAAAGTAACGAAAGTCCTCTCATCTCTTGGGCCCTCAAGAAAATGTAAAACAACGTGTCCCTCTACTTCGGCCCACCCCTGGAGCCCTGCTCTTGTGCGCGCTAAAAACTGTTCTGACATAACAAGTTGGCTTTTTTTTTTGAGGAGAAGGTGGGGAACAGATGTGGTAACTCTCTCTGCATTTACACTAATGTTATTTTTCTCCCAACTTTTAACCTGGTATCGCTTGGGAAGCTCTATAGTTGCATCTCTACTGAAGAAGATGACAAAGCAACCTGACATCATGCAGGTCTGATGTTCCAGATGGTTTTAAAAGGTCTTCAGCTCTCTTGAAAAGGTGTTTTGTGTTATTTAGTTCCTGTGAGTCCACAATTGAAGCGTTTAAGAAAAATGTGTTTATGCAGCAAGTTGTTTAATGAGCTTTTAGAAATTTTCTTTATGAAGAAAGTACTTGTAAGTCTTTACCAGTAGTAGACAGTACAATTCTATGTGGTCATACCTGCTATTTTTGCTTCCAGGTACTACTTATCCCTTGTGTACTGCTCTTGGTTAAATTTTGGGGACTTGCCTGTATATTTGGCTCAGGAAATTAGGAGATAAAAAAAACCCTGTTAGCTCAGGTTGGATTTCAAAACAAAACCAAACCAAAACAAATGCCCTGCATTGGAAGAGACAGAGAGGGACCGGTATGTGTGTGTATGCAGGAGAGGAAAGAACTCTTGGGCGCTGGAGTGAGGAGAGAAGCGAGGGTGGTAAGCAGGGGTGGTACTTTTGGCAGAGGACGTGGAAGCGATTGAAACTCCAGAGACAGAAGGGCTTGATAAAATGGTGCTGCCCATCTTGGTCTTGTACCTGAGATCAGCACTTTGGCTTCAGAAAGTGAATGGTGCCTGTCCTCTGCCTCCCGGCCTTGCAGCCAACCCCCTGAATCCCAAAAGCCTTGAAAAGCGCCGTTCACCTCTGTCATCCTCCCTGTCCCTGCCAGCAGCTCTTGGTGGTCGCTTGAGGGACAAGTGACTCTCCCCAGCCCTCTTCGGGGCTCCCGCCTCCGTTCGTATTCCACAGAGTCTCCTCTGCATCCCATTGAGTTTTGCCTGTAACACTGAGGTAGCTCTGGTTGTACACAACTGTTAATAAACCACTTTGTCTCTAATAACCCACTAAAACCGCTGGGGTGCTGGGAAGAAAAAGTGAATATAACAAAAGCAGTCATCTGAAATTGTCCAACAGAGCGCAATTTAGGAGCGTATTAGTAGATTAATTAAATAATTAAAGCTCAAGCAGATGATGCTATACGCTTCATTTTTGTTTTATCTGAGAGACCATTAGAACTGGCTTACTCCTTCTCCTAAGATGGTTAGCGGGCTTGGTTTTTTTGCAGAACTACTTCTTAAAGAAAATGCAGTAGCACTGTTGATGAGAAAATCTTATGGATTTTGTGTCATACACTGGAAGTGTTATTGCTGCAGTGAAAAATACCACTTTTCAATTAATACACTGCAACTCTGTGGAAACTTCCTTGGGATAAAGAGAAACAAAATATATCCAAAGCAGAAATGGCTTAAGAGTTATGTAAAAACAAACCAGGAAAATGCTTCAAAGTCCCTGTTGTTTACCATCAACAGGAGAAACTTGCTGCTACAGTCAAAGGAGTTGAAAGCTGACGGGTTAATTTTTGACTCCAGCATGAAAGCTTGCAGTGCAAGAGATGGATCTAGCAATTTCATTTTTAAGGAGTTTTTTACAGTATAGGAAATATTCATGTTCTGCTTCCTGATGGTGAAAATGACTGCATTTAAGCAGGCTGGAGAATACAGAGTTGCCTTGTCATGCAGGATGATGTTTCCTCTGGACTCTCAGTCTTATATCAGCCTGGCCATTTTAGAGCCATTGACTTTGCTGGTGTAGTTCTCAACTGTTTTTACACAAGACAGCAAATGATTGAACAGCAGCTGAAAATAGCCATGTAGCTCATTAGCTGTGGGGTAGACTGTGCCTTTTCGGCACTGCTCTTCCAGGGAGGCAGGGCAGCAGGATGTTAAGGGAGCTGGTGCTGACTGCTCCAGCAAGCCTGCCGGTAGGTATTTTGTCTGCTTAGTTTCCAGAGCTCCCTTATTAGATGGAAACACAATAGGAAATTGCTCCCACACTTTCAAAATACAGAACAGACCACCATGCTCTGTTTGCCCAACTAGCCAGTATGGCTGAGGGGATGGGAGAAGGGAAGAAAACTTAACTTTTCTGTGTTTTTTCAGCTTCTCTAGTGGAGCAAGACCATCATTCAAAAGAATGATTTCTCCAGGAAAGCAGAATTTCCCTGGAGTCAAGGCTTTACTTTACCAGGATCAAGGAAAAAACCAGCAAGAGGCTGTTTCATGCCTTCCACTCCCTCTATGAACCCAATCTAGTCCTCTGTTTTCTCTGTCCTAAACTTGCTCTTAATTGCAGATTATCCAAGTATAAATTTTGCACTATTTACCCAGCTGTTATTTTACAGCAACTGATGCACATACTGGAAGCCTTCCTAACAGTAAGTTGCACTGATGAATTGTTCCATATTACTTATTTTTATTTGACGTACTAAGGACCTTACCCAGCAAGCTGCAAAGCCCAAACCCTCAGTGATGTCACTCAGAGCTTGGATAGGCAGCAACCAGGAGAAGGAGGCAGCAAACCATTCCTACTGCTACTTGTGTAAATATTTTGAGTGTAAAAATGTTGTGTGGTTTGTACCATATTCCTCTGCTCAGTAGTGACCACTACGCAGTCCTAACTAAGGCCTCTTGTGGAGGAAAGGGAACAGCACTACAGACATAATGTTGTATAGAGATGGTAACTAGTCACACAAGAAGATTCAAGCTGTCATGGCAGGCTACCTATTTAATCACCAGCAGCTGAGCTCCTGCACATTTGGGATGTGGCTGCTTTTACAGCTTTCTGTGTTTTGCCCTTTACTGTCAGGTGTGGGAATAGGTTTGCTTGGACTAACACCTTTCATTATTGTTCATTATGTGACACGCCGTAACCACACTGTGCAGACTATGTGTCCTTCAGAGGAGCCAGAGCTCACGCTGTTCAGGAATTTAATTGGGAGTGGGTCCTCAGTGGCTCCACAGGGGTGCTTGGCTTGCTTGTCTGCAAGGTTAGCCAAGAAAGGAGGAAGGGAACCGCTAAATCCCTTCCCCACAACCTCCTAGTATTATTTGTATGCAGTGACCAAGTAACCCACCTGTCCTATTCCCTTCTGATCCACCTTTTAATTTCTATCATCTATCCTATTTTTGTATTGTTTTGATATCTATGCTCTCCCTCAGCATTGGCTTCCTGTCTTCTGTACTGGACACTGCAGCTTCTTTAAACAAAAAGACAGCATACAGGTTTTCAGCACCTCCACCCCGATTTCCCAAGATCCTGTTTCACTTCTTCTTCTCAAAACACTACAACAAAAGAACAAGGAGAAACTGTGTGGCCAGCTCAGCAGCCGGGCTAAATCAGCACAGCTATTTTGAGTTCAGTGGTAAAATATCCCCTTGACAGTAGTTACTGTAGTCCTTCCTCTGTAGCAGCTCTCTGAAAATGTTATCCCTCACTCAGGCTGGCTAAGACCGATCAGTCACCTTGAAGTTTGCTTTTGAACAGGTAGAAAGCACGCCACCAGTAAAGAGATATGCTCCCCCAAAGAAAATATGTCTTCCTTGCCCTTTCCTCTTGCTGCATTTCAAACAACTTGTCTTTATTTAGGCATGTCGGGGCCAACTTTAAAATACCAAAATACAAAATATGAAGGTTATTAATACAGCAATCCAAAGGGCAAAGAGCTTATTGGTAGTATGAGCTATTGAGTCATGTGGGTGGTGATGGCACATCTTCAAGCACTCTATTATCATAATGCCTGGGCTGAAGACTCCATTAATTTTCTGCATCACCAACAGCTGAGGACCAAAGCTGACAGCCAATAATACATGAGTCCAGTGTAAGCCAAATACATGCACAAACAAACTTTCCCATCACCTCCTAAAATATTAACAGACGATCAGAAAACATGCGGCAAAAGACGGAATACAAAGAGAATTGTTGCTAAGTATAAGAGCCCTTACAATATTGTTTTTCAGAAACATTGTATTTCAGCTCCCAAGCAGCTGTACATTTATCTTTTTCACTACTAAGTGAAATCTGAGGGTCTGAAAGTGCTAAAACATATTCACGTACTTTGATTCTTCAAGGTATCAAAGGAGAGAAAGTGGGCAGCTCTTCCTGTGTTTTTGCTTAAGGTACATAGCACATGGAATGCATCTCTCCCACCAGTGACTTAGGCTTTAAGAGATGCATGTCATTCTGTGAAGGGATTTCTGTGAATTAATTTTGGTTGGCTGCCTATCGGATAAAACGGTATGGGGTTTTTTGTTAACAAAAGCATGTTCAGCCATATTTTAAAGGGAACAATTTACAAGAGATCTTTAAGAAGCCCATTTTCTGGCCAAATCTTAATTTTCTTAGTCCAGAAACTTTGTGCCCGGATGCTGCAATCTCTTTTTCCTTACACAAGGCATCATCTAAAGAAGAATGGTTATCCAACTACATCTAGCTATGAGACCCACACTTTGGTACAAAATTCGCCACCAAGTATTTGAAAGTTCCAGAGTTTATTTCCAATGCAGAAGGACTGGAAAAGCTACTAAAAACTTAAAGACTACAATTTAGGACTTCTTTTGAAAACTAATTAAATCTTATTATCATTGGTATTTGACTTTTATATAAACAGACTTAAGAAAAACTTGAAAGGAACATACAGTATGCTACCTAGGCAGTGGACTGGACAATGGACAACTTATTTAAACCAGGCATCGTGCCCAGTTATTAGATAGCATACGGTAGACTTCTCACTTTGTTGGGTTTTTTTGACAGATTCATGTAGTTTGTTGTAATGAGAAATGGAATTACTCATTTCAGATGTAGTATTCCCTATAATATGCAAATGTTGGGTAAGATACTGAGTAAGATACTGAGTAAGCACGGGCAAACTTTGGCTGAAATACCCTTTTTTTTTTTTTTTTTTTTGAAACAATAATGTAGCCTTTGGTATGGCCACCAAATTGACAGCTACTAGTATTTGGTCAGACTAACAGTAACATGCTTTACCCTCCAACACAAACTGATATAACATACCTCATCACATTTTATCACAGTGAGCATAAGCAATGATTCCCACTGAAAAGAACTCTCATGGATCTGCCAGTATTGCAAACAATATAATTAAGCCTGTGCTTAAATGATCTGTTTGGCAGGCCTGGTCTTATGGCTGTATGAAAGTGCTTTGCTGAATCAAAGCCATGCTCCTGGCACATTTAGGTCAACAACCGATCTCAGGAATCAGCAAGGTATGGTTACTAAGAGAAACATTTATTACCCAAAAGTTATATGGATTATTACAGGGAGTATAAATGTGAAAATAAAATGGTAGCTTATGACTGAGATTTCACTCCTGGCAAACGGCTCCGATGGCACATTTCACCTTACAGGGAAGCTCCACTACTTTACATATGGACCGTACGCGTGCCACAGATTTCATACAGAAATAAACACAAATAGAGGAAGACCACATGCACACACTGCAAACCATTTGCCACTAGTCTGATTGCCTTAATGCTTAGCTGATCTTTGCCCTGGCCTCACAGAAAAATACCTCTCTTTCACTATTATTTACCTATTTATAGAATTATATAATTTACTTATTTATTATATATGTTATGTATAGTAGAATACATATTAGTAATGATTACTATAATACATTAATAAAATATTAGTAACATACAATAAATGTAATTATTTTACATATTAATAAATATAATTATAAAAATATTTTTCTATAATTACATAATATTTAGCTATTGATAAACTACAGTTGTTAGAATTCATGGCCAGTACTATCGGAAGTACAGGAATGCTGCACCTTAGTAAGGTGCAGCATTTCCGTATTCAGCCTCAATTTTCTGCTTTTGAAATAATCTGAGAAAAAAAAAAAAATCAGCTGCAGCTTATGGCAAAAGTATAGCAACTGCATCTAGTCAGTCAAAAAGGACAAGAGGAAATGGCCTCAAGTTGCGGCAGGGAAGGTTTAGATTGGATATTAGGAAAAATTTCTTTACTGAAAGGGTTGTCAGGCATTGGAACAGGCTGCCCAGGGAAGTGGTGGTGTCGCCATGCCTGGAGGTGTTCAAAAAACGCGTAGACAAGGCACTTCAGGGCATGGTTTAGTGGGCATGGTTGACGGTTGGACTCAATGATCTTAAAGGTCTCTTCCAACCTAAGCGATTCTAAAGTAAACTGGAACCTAAAACCCCAGCAATTAAAAATAGAACACAAAATAAATATGTCTACAAACCTCTGATGAGTTTGAATATTCACATATGGTAAAATATAAAAAAGTGAAACAAGACAACTTTTTGGCTAACAATGAGCTCTATTTTTACTGAAATCATCTTTGTCTAGCTGCAAACATTACACGAGCCAATATAATTTCAAGTCAAATAGGTGTTATGTTAACAAGAATGACTAAGATGCTTCACTTGCCCCAGTGTCCTATCCTCTGCCTATTCTTTCTTATTTTCCCCCCAGAAGAACCTCTTGTTCTCAGGGTTCTGGAAGGAATGTAGCATGTACAAATGTACCAACATTTCAGCAAGTGTATCCAGTTATTATGAATTAAACGCATGATCTGGGCTAAAAATAAATAGGGTGTAGGCAACCCTGTTACTGGAATGAAATTCAAGACTCAAATCTGCCAAACTATTCTGTGTTCATTCCCCATGTCCCAGGCTCTTCTCTATTCTGTTTTGCTTTTTTAGCTTGTATGTAAGACGCTGCCTGTCACTAGGTATTACTAGATACAGATTTCACAATATAATGGGTTCAGTTTGTGATTGAAACAAACGTTTGATTTTTTTTGGAAATGTGGTCACAAACCAGACTCTGTTATACTACTTTGGAGCCTGATGTCTAATGAACGCCAAGCTTTAAGGTGACAAGTCTCATCTTGCCCTCATTCAAGTACCTCTAATAATTCCAGCTGGTGTCCCACCTGGTCTCCCCATCACCCTCCCGCTACTCCGCTCACAACTCTCTTCTTGAGCTTCCACCGCTGGCCACGCTTCCCCTTCCAAGTCACTTTTAGCAGCCTTAACTCCTAAGTGTGGAGCCTATGGTCTAGGAGAATACTTGGTTAAGTTCATACATCCCCCAGCAGCCGTATGTGGATGCCAACAGCGATCTCTAGTCTTCTCCATGCTGCTGCTAGGTACTGCTGAAAATATTTTTGCATGTGTATTGGGTTTGTGTGGCAGGGTTTTGGTAGCAGGGTGGGGGCTACAGGGTAACAAATTGGTAACAAATTCCGCCCCCCTCCCCAAGTCGAGTCTGTTTTGCCTGTGACCCTAAGTGGTGAGTGATCTCTCCCTGTCCTTGTCTCGACCCACAAGCCTTTCGTTTTATTTTCTCCCTCCCATCCCACCGGGCGGGAGGAGCGAGCGAGCGGCCTCGCGGTGCTTTGTTGCCGGCTGGGCTTAAACCACGACAGCGTGAGAGAACGCATTACCCATTTCTGAGCTGAGGGGAAAAAAGGACAGAAGGAGGGAAAGTGACATTTACATAACATGGAAAACTTCCAGTTTATAATTCCATTGTAAAGTCAGCGTTTCCCAAGGGGGCAGAAAAAAGTGCTATTTTTCTCCAGAAAGGCCTCGGGAGTTTCTTTGTATGGAGTTCCTACACATGCCCAGCTTGTACTCAACACTTTGCAGCTACCAATTATCAGTACACAGTTAAGGATTTTGAAAGTAACCACCGAACACCTTCCTAAGTAAGTTCACTTTTCATTCATTGAATTGCTCTCTGAAGACGGGATTCAGGGGACACACTGCTTGTTCACTGAGGAAAAAGGCAGTATTAGGACTCTTTGACACATCTGTAAGTACTGGGTAACAAATACCCTAACGGGCCAACCTGCCAGAAGCAGATGAGCTGGGACAGCAGTCAGATCACTTTGCAGTGGCTTTAATACTGCTTTTATACAAGTCCGATATTTACCTGAACCCTATCCCTGCCTCTGGAGTGAAAGGTCTTTCTCCCTCCTGTCAAATCCATATGATCCTGCCCTGCTCATGCCCTCCCACTTTTCTAACCTGGCAGAAGCAGACAGATAGAAATTCCCCATATTTTTTCAATGCATCTTTTTTCCCTTATGGCTAGATGTTCATAAATAAATAAATGATCCATTGACCAGCTTCTACCACAGCCTTAGCCTAATTGTAATCATTCACAACACTTCTACCCTGGCAGTAAGACTCCAACTTTCTTTTTTTACTGAAGTGGCAAGCTGTTTCAGCAAGCTGTGTTAATTACCCACTGTAATGCCCAAAGATTCTGATATCTAAAGGGAGAATAAAAGAGGGACTAGTAGCAAAATACTAAAGAATTAATGCAGCACACACAGAAGAGCCTACAAAAAACTCAGAACCTTAGACTGCAAACAGAGCAGGGTATACTTGTAAAGTCAACAAACTAATTGCAGCGGCCAAAGGCTTCTCCTCTGATTTTGCAAAACACAATGTGATTTGTCAACAGCAACAGTATTTTCTTGTTTAGGAAAAGGTTACCTTATTTTTTTAAAACTCCCATCCTTAAACTTGTGTGCTCTGGGAACAGATGGCAAACCCCATGTCATAAAACAAGAATTTTAGACAGAAGAGAGACAAACCCCAAGTTTTCTCCTTTAAAAACGGGAATTCTTCACTGGAGTCCTGAAGCCACTGCACTGCAATCCCTTATTACATAAGCTAGTCTGACAGGGTCTCAAATAAATCAGCTATCTCCTGAGAATTACATTAAAAAAGGGGATAATATGAAGTACCAAAGAGACCTCAGCCACCTCTGTCACTGCTTACTTCTGTAGCTGTCTCTTGAGTTTTAGGGACATCGGTTTCAACATTCTGTGATCACTGAAGTCTAGCTCTTCCCAGAAGCACAGTGACCACCAGATTTTTATTTTTTTTAATTCTTCCTGCATCTCAGAGGGAGCCATTTTATTTCTCTCTCAGTCACATAGGTAAGGAACATAACCGATACGCAACACTGCAGGGCAATTCCAAGAAACAGCTGGCAGGAAAAAAAGGGCCATTGCCTATTGCACTCCATCAAAATGATAATAGGTTGTAGGCAATCTTCCCAAGATCTCTTGTGCCAAGCAACCTACTGTGAGCAGACCCAGTTTATTTCACGAGAGGAAAGCCGTTCCTCTAGCGGACTGCGATACGTTATAATCTTACCATGTTTCTCTAACACGTGTTTAGGAAGATTATTTCACCCGAAAGGAGCTTTCAAGGTGTTACTGCCTGCCTGAAGCGAGCAGGAGGAGGAGGAGGGCTGGCTGAAAGAATGCCTCCTGCTGCAGCGCGGGAACGTAGTGTGTGTCAGAGACGCAGAACTTAGAGCGGCGCTTCCCGCCAGCCTCCCACCTCCGCACGGCTGACCCCCGGCTGCTCTCATTTCCAGGGGCAGGGAGGCACTGAAGGGCTCACCCCACGGGGCGACCACCCGAGGGGGCTGCCCCCCAGCCTTCAGGGCAGCACCCACCCCAAAATAACGGTTTCATCGCCCAGGAATAGAATAATTGAATGTGAATGGGACAACTGTGGACGTATTTCATTACAGGAGAGTCAAATATAGATCATAACAAGGATTATATTAAATGCACGGCAACAAAACAAAGCCAGTATTTACGTACTCTGTTTCAAAATCGAGACGATTTTACTTCATATTTTGCTGGGCCACCTAAGCAGCAGGCCGTGTCTTGCTTCCTGAGTAGTGATGACTTTCCGTAGCATAGTACGCATTATTCAGAGGAACGGATTTGGAACAGCTAGACTGTAAGTATATAACCCTACAAACATTTAAATTGCTGTGTTTTGATAGTGATGAATTAGTTTAGTATGAATTTATACAAAGTACAGACAAGAATGAAATATTTGGACAAATCTTTTACGCACAAGACTTTATCTGGACTGACATCATCTTCCATAATTTTGTTATATTTTATTGAAGAAAACTGAAACATTTGAAGACTCAGATAAATGAATTATTAAACCCAGTTGAACTTTCTTCTTCCAATTATTTGCCATATTGAAAGAGTGATTTTTATAATAGAATTGGACGTAATGAAATTTGTAAAATGAGAAATTGAAATTAATTAAAAACATTGATTTTTCCGCTAAAGATGCATTTTCTCTTGACATCTCTCTCACTTTTTTCACTATCTTAGCAGGATCACTAAGTACCATATTCAGAAGGCACCTGGCATCTCCGAAGCAAAAGAAATTGATTTTTGTATTAGCATGGCAGTACAGTAGCAAAACTGCAAATTTTATTCACCATATTCTGTTTAATACTGTTGGAGAAGGGAGACATTTGAATGAATGTGTCTTTGTGTATGTGTGTGTGTTCTGTCCACATCCACATATTTTCAAGTTAATAAGGCTGTACAAAGAATAACTGGACCTATGGTAGTTTTTATGGATAATTTTTAATATGCCTACCTTCTAGATATGTTTTATTGTTTAGCAAGGTTTTGCATTGAAGCTCCATAATTTTTGTCCAGAATACAATATATAATTTGAGACTCTTGTCTCAGTTTCTTACATAAGACCTCAGGAAAGTCACTTGGCCTTTCTGAGAATTATTATAAAGTAACACAAGTGGTGTAATTATAAAATGTATGTAATTAATTTCTGTAAAGCAATTCAAATCAAATGTAAAGGGTAAAGCAGAATAATAATTGATTTTGACATTGCAACCAGTTTTTACTGGATGTGTTTACCCCCTATGTCAGCACCTTAAAGAGCAAATTTCTTTTTTTTCTGCCGGTATATAGGAAACTGTTTTATTCTCCATAGTTCTCCGTGAAAGTCAGTATTCACCCCACCGTTGCTGGGATGCCTTAACTGTTGACTACTGTAACTAAGCACTATGAAATCGTATTATCACCAAGCTCATTTTTCCAGCTCTCCCCATAATTAAATGAACTTTATTCAATACACAGTGCTTCACACACATACAAACAACAGAAGAAAGATAAAACTCCAAGTTTCACGCCTGTGTAGTCCCTCTGCTGCAGGATACGTGACACACTGCTGTAGAGCACAATGTATAGCCTGGAAGACTTCCATTGTAGGCAGAACGCGGAGCGTAACATACTGCCCTGTCAACATAAGCGCTGTAGGTCAAAAGAAGCAACAGCTTACAGAATCCAGCAGTCACCAAGATTACGTCTGCAAATGATCCGTTGGTGACTGCAAGAGCTCGGCTCTGCCTGTCCATCTTGCCCTAATGCTGCCCTTGGCTGCATCTGGTAACCTGCCTGCAACAGGGGATGGATGGCTGGGCAAACAGTGCAGGAGGGGACCGTGCCATGCTCGCTAGCGCTATGTATGCAACAGTGATGCCAGCACAAGGGAATTTATCTGCTGGGAATCACTAGCTGGCCCAAAGCCACTTCACACTAAGCGTGAACCAAAAACTGATCACAGCCCACTGAAAATCCATTAACATAATCACTGCACCTTAGATACCTGAAAGAATGCCCCTGACATCTCAAACCTATTAATTTACTTAAACTCTAAAGAGGAGGAAATCACTGCTGAATATGATCAAAGCTTACTGCCAAGAAGGAGAAAGTATTTTCTGAAAGTTAGGGAAGAAAAAAAAAAGATTCCCTTGTTTTTTCTAGCAGCTGTAAGATTTCAAAAATGCTGCTTGCACTAAAATAAGCAAAAATTTGCTGAAAGGACTCAGGAGGGTGCTCTGAGTTATGCACAGAAATAAAGAAATCATCTTTCATTTAAGCACTGAAACAGAAATCCAGGATTTGAGAGCAGCAGTCAGACCTATATTTATCTAAGAAGGAAGGAAGTAAAGGGAATCGTCCAGCTTCAGGGTCTTCCTCCCTTTGACTGATCTTTGCTTGCTTAAAGAGCTGTTTTCTCTTTATGACTGTCAGATTAGTAAAAAGTCATATCACCTATACAGTCAATAAACTAAGGAGCTAAAAGGTACTGTATGGATTGTACAAGGTATCTAATGCTTGATCTGCAAGGATGATACTTGTCACTGGGCTTTGCCTCTGTATTGTACTGCTACTTTTCTAATTAAGTGTGACAGAGTCATTTTCTTTTCTCAGTCACTCCCCAAACAGCAATGAGCTACTGCCTGAACTGTCTCCATTTGTACAGCTATGATGCCATGCTGTCTGTAATGCTCTCTTGTCCATTTTAATACATTAAGCCATCTGCCAACAACAGAGCATGAATAACAAGATTCAATCCATCTCTAATATGAGTGTAGTGCTCTTCTGTGCCATTTCCACTCATTTGATTAGCTTTCCTTCCATTTCTGTTCAGGATGGGAAAAAGATAATATTTTCACTTTCCTATTTTCTGCAAGTACAAACATATATATTATTTCAAAATTCAGCCTAATCTAAGCATAATCTCTTTTATTTACTTCAGCTAAGTAAGACATAAGAAAAGCTGTGCCACCTACTGAGAAGCAAACTGGGACACAGTGCATTTGAATAAATTTTACAGGTAACTTTATGTCTTTCACGTGAGACACATTGCTGGTGTACTAACCGCACTTGACAAGCCCACATTCCAGGGTCTCTGCCTGTTATTCCAACCTAAATTACAGGAGGAGCCGAGTAATGTCCAGCAGGAGAAATAAATTACATAATTGGGCAGGTTTACAGTACAGCTATAGGAAGGGCCCCGGGAAAAACTATTCCCACACAAAACATCACTGTGGGTTGATTCAGTGTTTTAGCCTATTCTAATAAATGAATCTGTATGGGCAGATTCAGGATCTAGAGAAGCACTAACAATAGCACAAAGACAAAGCGTTAGGCTGATCATCCAGAGCAGCATAACCTGAAAAACCCAGTTGTCAAGATTCTGAAGATGAAGCATTTCCTCTGAGTGGGAATCCCAGTGCAAGGGGCTGGGTGCTTCTGCCAGGATGCCTTTGGAAGCTGCTGCCCTCGTGAACATCTGAACTCCATGCAAGTGAAGACATCTGTTCAGCAACTTCAGTGATCATACACAACCTGACATTTCGGGACAAATTTGTCACTACCTCCCCCTGTCAGCTTTTCCTAAAGCATCTGTGCATATAATATCCAGGATCAGCATCCGATTTCATTATAATTTTGTCACTTGAAGTATCTTAGACATTTCTTCGTTCTTACTTGAAAATTCAGATGCCTTGCTGAAATCCAGATACTCTATTTTTGGGGGAGAACAGATATGGAATCTGATTCTTATTTACACTATGGTCTCTTGGCAGTACAAAGAGTATAAATTACACCTTCATCCACGGGAAAGCTCTTTCCACTCCCGGAGCAATTTAAAGGTATCTTAGTATGAATAAGAATCAGAACCTGTGAGACATTTCTGATATAGATTCTGCTGGAAAACTGCATTCTGCTGTCCTAGCTGCTTGGACACGCTATTTTCACATTTTCTGCTGCTTGCATGTCAGGACAGTCTAGCGTGAATATGAGACACACATTGGCTTCTTCACAGTAAAGAAGAGAAAACTTAATTTTCTGCTTCAGAAAACAGAATTGCTGTTTTAGAAGGTCATCAAATACCAGTCTCCTCTATGGAAAGAAAACACTGAAAGGGAGTCTTGTAAAGGAAAACTCTCATATAACATGAGATCCTAACAAGCTGACTTTTGGTGGCGCGTATGAGAGATGGAGAAAGTACAGAAGGCAGATTTATAACTCTGCAAAAAGACTAGTATTACTTTTTTGCAGAAACATTTATGTATTTATTCCGTCTTGCACTGGTATAGTAGTTGCAGCTGAGAACCCTTCTTCAAAACTTTAAGACTGACTATAAGAAATATTTAATAAGGCAATTTGTATGTTGAAGCTATGATTAAAGAAAACAGACTATTGCAACTTTATATGCATGTTTTGAACTATTATGAAACAGAAAAGAGAATTTTTTCTTACACTGTTTCACACATTGAAGAGTGCCAGACAATTAACTCCAAACTGTCTTTATAAGCATAGAATTTTAATGAGAAATCTAATGTAAACCAATAATCTAAACAAGTATAGAAATCAACACTACAAATTCTGTTCATGTTGGTCTTACAAAAAAGAATAATCTGTTCTCTTTATCTCAATGTGAATTATAAGAGAGGGGTATGAATCACACCGGGCTGATCTTCTCCAGAATTTATCTAGTTCCCTATTTGCAGCAAAGAATTGCCCACGGGTAACACGGTAATACTAGGAGTCTTCACAGCATCTAACCAAAATCATCCATCTTAGGGGCTATGAATGAACCATCCTTTGGAAGTGCGTATCTCTCTCCTTGACTATGCAAAAAACTTAGGCTCTTTGTAACCCAGAATAACCTACATAAATGGTGAGAGCATCCCTCCTATTACCAAAGCAATAGAACAATTTCTGCTGCAGCTGACGCTGTTTATTAGTCATATTACTGAAAGTACTAAATAGTTCAGACCCGGACACATAAAAGGTTTGACACATCTAACAATCTCATACTTTAGATATTCTGAACTTGCATGTTGGCTGTTGCTTCCACTGTAGACATATAAATTTCCTAAAAGCCTCGTTTTCCACCAGTAAGGCTTCCCTAGATGACTAAGTGCTCTGAAGAATGTATTGTCACCTATGACATGACTGTATTAAAGTATAAGATACTTCAGCCTTAAGAAGATTCAACACTGATATTTTTTTGGTTTGTTGTTGTAGTAGTGGGGCTTGTTTGTTGTTTTCCTTCAGCTTCAAGACTTGTTTTGGTGGGCAAAGGAAAAAGACAGTGAGCTAAGCAGCTTAACCAATTCAAACACTGCTCAAAAATACAGGACACAGCTCTCTTTTCTGCTTGATTTGGACTGATGACCACACTACTCTCTCTTTTCTCAAAGCTGTTCCACATTGTGTTAAAATAAACAAACAAAACTGAACACCGTAACAGGGGCATGACTTTGATTCTTTAGATCCCTGGGGTGTGCTCTTATTCAAATTCTTTTCCTCTGTGAGCCAGTGAGTATATACATTTTACTCTGGAAAGTGGAACAGCTTCAACAGATAAGCATAACAGATGGAAAGCTCAGACAATAAAAGCATAAGTTGCATGGATTATAAAATAGTTATTTTTGCAAGGCTTATAAATGGATTACACTCAGGAGATTTTCAAAGGACAAAGGCATTACTATTCTGTAACTAGCTCACTGCTAAAAAGCATGCCCTACCCAAAACTTTTTTATACTATTTATTGAATTAAAATAAAGACTGAACATAGAAAATTGCAGCACAAGTGGAGTTTGTCAAAATCGAAGGTGATCAATATAAGAAAGTAACTTCAGATTTGGGAAAAAAAAGGCCTAACTCTCAAGCATCCTGGCACCCAGTGGAAAACATAACCCTAATGTAGCCCTGCTAGTTCCCTGTGGATGAGTATTTAAGATGGCTTGCTGAGTTGACTCCTAACTCATGAGCATCTCTTCAGAAATAGCCCAAATAAACCCATTTTTTTTTTATATCTTCCTGATCGATTACCCTTTAAATTTAATTGAAAGAAATTTAGCAGGTCAAATGCCAAGTTTCAACCTCACCTCTTTGACTGAGTCATTGTTAAAGAATGGAAATTGAAGTAATTTGCTTCTGGTTATATACTTCCATGAATATCGATCCTTATATATACTACTTATTTACTTAATAAAGCAAGTCTTAGCAGAGCAACTTCTTCACCAATACTCACAGTGGAATATTTCAGCACTGTTGATGTTCTACCATGACCCTATGTAATTATAAATTGCAACGGCCAGCTACTCAGTGACGTCAAACCGAGAAAGATTTCTAGGTTCTTTGTAATAGATAAAAGCAGATACCCAAGATTTTGCTGTATTTTTAGTATTATCCATAGTAAAGAATAAAATTTCATAACCATAGGTGTAACTTAAATTTCTTTTAGGGCAATAAAGCAGTACATAAATCAGAGCCTCTTACTGTATATTCGGATCAGCTCAATTGGGAAAACTTCCTTTTTTAAATATTTAAACTTAAAGAAATCTAAAAGCCAAATTACCTCTGAAATCCTGTACTGCTTGTAGAAGAACATATTAATATATCTCAGAATGAATACATTAGCAATGAAGTCACAGAATGCTTGCATCAGGTTTTCCTGCAACATTTCATGGTATATTAAATAATTGGTTCCACAGAGCAAAGCAGAAATGTAGAAATGTATTTCCAGAAAGCTAGAAATAATGCACATAAGTCTGTATTACATGTGCACTGCTGTGCATTTTAAAAGTTCAACAGATTCTGGAAACACCAGCCACTAAACACAGTACATTCACTGTACCTCAAATACTTTAAGTGGAATTAAAAATGGAAATCAAAGGGATGAGGTGAAAAACACAACTCACAAAAGCCCAAGAGCAACCTATGTGTTAAGAGTCCTCACAAAACTTACTACATTTGAAGATGGAATCCAGTATGGGTTTCTGTGTGCACAGGACATTGATGGAAGCGTCTGTGAAGCACAGTGGGGATGAAAATGGCAGCTGAAGATGTACAAAGGGAATTCTGCCCCAGAACAACTTATGCACACAGGAAGGCTGCATATGTTTCATTCATTTGTAATAACATAAGTAATATTGGTTAATAACTTCACTGGTTAGCTATTGCTCCACTGGATTTACTGAATCCAAATGAAGTTTGCCAGTGCATAACTCTGAGCTTTTGTCTCCCCACCATCAAGAGTAAATACACCTCAAATGGCAATCTTTTCTCTTACCATTAAAAGAGGTCAAGGACCTGTGTTTTTCCTAAGCATAGGTGGTAGCTAGCACTACCTCGAAACAGGTAACATATCTGAGCAAATCTACTGGATGTTTGGTCATTTCTAGACATAAACTGTATATTGAAACATACACTGATTCTGGACATACGTTGATTAACTTGATTAACATACTGTTGAGACTTGGTTATAAAAGGGGAACACGAGGAAATAAAACAAACAAAAAACCAAACAAGAAAAACCCCACCAAATGCAAGACCTAAACTACACATAATGATGTAAGGAAGCTCTAGAGGGAATAGCTGGGCAGCTGCCAAGGAAGGCATGCAGAAGTACATTAAGTCATGAAGCCACAATGAGAGGACAGTGGAAAGGATCTGGAGGAAAAAGATTAGGCATTTGCTTAAGAAAGAAAGAAGACAGACAGACAGACTGACTTCTGGGCCACTGATTAAAGACCTAAGTAGGAAAGTGAGTAATGAGGAGGAACATTAGAGAGATGATTCCGGAAAAGAATTCCATTTCTTCTCATTCTATTTAGGGAAAAGTAGCACTTTAAAAGAATAATATAAGAAACTGAAAAGCTAAAATAAAATACTAGTATTTGGAACAGGAAGGAACAATTAGTCCAGTGTTCACCCTGAGCAGATTGCTGATTTAAATTTTCAGCTTGTAGGCTCTTGATATATGTGAAAAATACCTCTGTAATAGAACTACATCTGTCTCTAGTGCCTGACTGCTTCCTCCCTGCTCCCCCCCAACACCCAGTTAAAATCCAGTATCTATTTAAATCCACATTAGTACACTGCATCCAAGACTTAATATCTGTAAATGGCAGGTACTGATATGCATCTTGGATACTGTTCCTTCCTTTACTTCCTTTGATGGAAGCCTTCTCTTCTCTTTCTGCAGCTCACACAAAAAGTGATGGTCCTTTCCTGCTGTCTCAGGACACAGAGTTGTATTAGCAACAATGCAATGGAGCAGAGAATTTCAGCTGAAAAGTAGCATCCCAAAGAACATTTGCAATAAAAGATAGTGGCAGATGTAATTTTTGAGAAATGTTCTTTGTATCATGCTCATCTTTCAGCTGATAATACAGATCTCAACCATAGCCACCTTTGCTTTAAATGCTTCCCTGTTTTGCCATTCCCCCCGCCTTTTCTTTTTCCTTACTTTACTTTCCCTTTCTAACAGTCCCCCCTGATTAGCAACATGTTATTTGTTCCCTGTATTTCTTTTTCTCAGATGTTACTCATTTTCCCTTCCCAGATGAATTTTCCTAGAGTCTATTGATTCTCTCTTGCTCCTCATCCCTGAAGCTAACATTTTCAAATGTTACCCCCACTACATCTCTACAAGCCTCAAATCCAGCATATTTAGGAAGCTCCAGGGTCAATAGCTGGTCAATCTCTTTCTTTTTCCTTTATACTTCAGACAGTGACAATCATTCACCATAGATAAAACAAGGCCTTGACAAATAGTTTCTGAGCATACTTGACTTGATTATCTAACCACATTTAGATCAGATGGACTGCTACCTTCAAAGGAGACTAATTACATATGTCAATGTTACTTAACACAAAAAGGCTGCAGATTTGGAGCCAGAGGGTTTCAAGTGAACAATAATTTTACAGTTCAACTTCACGGTGAATTCAATGTTCCTTAAAAAGGGTTGGAGTCTGCTTGATCACAAACAATAGGAACAAAAGCATCCGTGTTCCTCGTCTCCAGCGTGCTGCTGCTCTGCCTGCAACCATCACTGCTGGATGCAGGAACTGTTCCTTCACCTTCCACCCAGGAAGGTTCTTGGGCTCCCTCCCTAGTGAGGGCCATCACTGTTGCTTTTAGCAATGACTACGATGACAGTTTTCACCCAAAGGTGAAGGGCACTGTATTTCATTACCAATTGCCTGAGCTATTTAGTGTCCAGCCTGAGAATGTAATAAAACTACAGAAATTCATTTGAATTTTACACACACACAAACACACACATGGTGTTAACCGTTTTTTTGGCTTCCCAACAAAAGATGCCAATTAATCTTTTTGCCAGTATGAAATGTGGTGCTTAATTGCTCAGAAATCAAGTTACATTAACACTAGCATTAGCTATTGAAAATTGGCAGAAATACCATTAACAGATGAAGCATCATTTAAATTAAATGCTTCATTTGTATTTTTTTCCTATCAAAATTAATGCATAGGAAATGGGCATATCCAACTTCAAAAATAGTATTTCTTTTTGGTGAGGAAGAAGGCTAAAATGAATTTTCCACTGAATAAAACTCAATTACATTTGTTTTGTTACATGTAATTTTAGAAACGAAAATGAACACTTGACCTACCACTTCTCAAAAGAAATGTAGGCACTTCTGAAAGAAATGATGAGGTGACATGTAAGTGGTTTCAAAGATTAATTTAGATATCTAACTTTGGACATCTCTATTTGAAAATATCTACTTGCATTTTATATTATAGCATATATTATGAATGATACAATATTTATTAAAATATTATAAACTTACCAAGTAACAGGTTCAAAACAAACAAAAGGAAGGGGTTTTTATTCAGCATATAATGTTGGAATTTACTGCCACAAAATGTTGTGGAAACTAAAAATATAAGTGGTTTAAAAAGGACAAATACTAATGGAGAATGGATTGCCTCTTAGATGTTACCATAATGGGTGGGCAAATCCCTGGTTCAGAATTAACTTCTTTTGGGGACACCTTCCCACTTTCCAGCAAAGAATCCCATTATACGTGTCCTGCTCCTACACAAATTCACTTTGAGTTTTCTACTGCACTGTTTCACAAGCTATGAGCCAGATGACCCTCTATGTCCGACTAAATATGGAAGTTTTTATGATTAAACAGTAACGTTTAGCAACTACAGTAAGGCTAAGCTATCCTTGCAGAAAGCATAGATACAAGGAATTGCCAACAGCTGAAAAAGTTCTGATAATAAGAGTAATGTTTCATGTTCTTTAAGTAACGCAGCTATTCGTATTTACCTGTGCTTTGTTCTCAGTGACACTGAAGGGTTACCTTCGTACTGAACCTGTATAAAGCAGAAAGTGGCGACTTGTTTCAGAGGCACTGCATAACACCGTCTTGCTCAAGGATTTCAGTAAGGGCTAATGCTAGCTGTCAAAAACTGCAGCTGTGAGATTATGTTCAATAATCAGTCAAGTAATAGACATTTTTCTTTGCGGTTATACAGATTCCTTTGTCTTTTTTTTTTTTTTTTCCTAGGGGAGGAGAAAGGGAGGGATTTATTGTAATACACAGTACCTACCATAGCTATTCTTAGGGAAATGCACATGAAAGCAATTACATGCAGTGTATGTAAATGTTAATTATGCTGAGTCTATAAAAACCTCAATAAATTATCTCCTCAGAGAAGTCTTAAGTTTATTCTTAAAACTCATTGCTCATGACACTTTCTCCTGCACAGAGAAAGTTAGTAACACTTTTTCTTCCTCAGCACTCTCTTCCTAGTTTACAAAATGTTGAGTTGTCGTGTGTAAGAGCCAAAGGCTAATCACCAGGTGGCAGGTGTGTTTCTAACCAAGTTTTCAAATGGTCTGGACCCACTGAGCTTTATAAAAGCAAGCAGCAGGTTTGTGTGTTTGCTTTTGTTTTTTTTAAATTTAAACGAAAAAACTGAACAAATGAAAATGTATCATTCAAACAGAGTCACTTCAGTAATACTAACACACTGTAATGAAGAATAACACAATTTAACATTTAAATCTAAATCAAAGAAAGGTCAAATTAATACATCAATAGGTTAGCCTCAATGTTGGTTGAATTAAATTAATTAGATCAAAAGATTAATGCTATGACTAATCAATCTTTATAAACACTAAAGGTGACAATAAGCTAACCTAGTTGGTTGGTTATAAACTCAGCTAAAGAATTTCATTTGTGTTGGTCATAACTCAGCTTAGGAGCTTATTAAATATCTTAAAACTGAAAGCAAAGTCTAAGTCACAACGTCAAAAGCAGCTCTTCTCACGTAACTACGTCTTTTCTCTCTGGCCCCACATTCTTCCTGCCCCAGCAGGAGCAAAAAAGATATTAAAAGGAGTCCCTAAAAAAGCAAAAATGTTATAACCTTTGTGACTTTTCATGGTAGGACATACCCTAATGAGAACTTCTATGACGCATGCTCAATGGGAACTTTTTCCTGTTTTCCTGTATTCAAGTACTAGTGCTCATATGCACATAGCTATGGATTCATACAGTAAAGCTGAAGACTAGAAAAAGGCTGGACTCTCTTACTGTTTATATTTTTAAAGAAGTTAAATAAAATAGCTATGAAACGGAAACAGCACGAAACTTCTTCATGAACCACTGACCTCTCACAGGCTCCTTGCCTGGGAGCACGAACTACGGCTACAAAACGCGTTCTCCTGGCACAGAGCTTTCCGATCAAATTTTTTTTCCAGAAGCAGGGACACAGGTCAAATACTCATGCAGAGAATTTCTTAATGTCACAACTATTTCCACCTAAGGCAGCTGTGTCTTGAGAGATTATGAAGTTCACCAGTTTCCCTTAAGATTTTTCACTACTCCAGAAGGCAATGAGGGAATTTTTATGCTGTCAAAGTTTAACTTGCTCTCAATGAAGCCAAGGGCTTCAGGGAAATCTGGTAAAATGCTACTCTGGAGCCATGGAACTTGGTACAATCAAGTCTTATATAGGAAATATTTTTTAGTGTATGGATAGGCTGCTGTACTTCTGAGATGTCTTCAGTCAAAGATTGTTTAGTGTCTCCTTTCTCTGAATTGTATCTTTGGCAGAGTCACACATACGAGGGTGGATTGTTCATGTGCTGGTTCAACTATTTGTTGAAAAAAACTATCAAAATGAAAATAACATGGAAAACACAGAACAAATTACTTCATTTTTTTCTTTCAATGCTAAGTCCTGACAGTAGATTTCCATTTCCCTAAAACTGTGTATGCGTTTGCTAACACGAAAATAATAATCAAACTAGAGAAAAATTTAACAGGACATTTTAATGGGTCAAATTATGGGTCAAAGGTGCAAGTTCCATCTTAGAACCTCTAGCCACTAGAGACATCCATAAGAATTACTTATTTCAGTCACTGCCATTTTAAAGAAAAAAAAAAAAATCAATTAACTTACTAAAAGCTCTGTTCAGTCCAAACTATAAGGATTAGACCTTGTGTCACAGTATTGCAAAGCCAAATATTTGACATTAATATTAATCATATTACATTATACTTGAGACATTCATAAGGATAATTTTTGGCAGTGGTGTATGTTGTAATAGTGCTGCTACAATTTGGAGTTATGTTTCAAGTGGTTTACAGTCTGGTAGAAAAAAATCACAGCAGTAAGAAAATCCACAGACTAAGATAAGTCCACCTAGGTCATAAATACTTTCATTGTAGGCCATCATTGTTAGAAGAAAGTAATTTTGTTTTATAAAGTATCATTCATCTGCAGACTACATATTCAAGACTTTGGATTAAAGAGTTGTCAATGAGATTATGGAAGAACTGACTTACTGCTTTGAAGGCATGACTGCATTCAGTTGTAGCAAAATATGCATATGTATGGTACATAATGAGCCTTTTAAAAATCCCCTAACCATGTATTTATGTAATTGGAGCTATTTTGCTTTACGTCACATCAAGTGAAGAACATACCAAATAATTAAAGCAGCACTCACTAGTGATATGAAGTTGGCAGCTGTGTGAATAGAAAAAACACCATTAGTTTCTTTTCTGTAGCCCTAAAATACAGTTTGCAGTGTGTCTTATCTGTAGGTTTCATGTAAAAAAACCCACTAACAATGGACTAACATTTGAATAATTATCTACCTTCCCACCTACCCAGAGAGGACGTGGGAGCTTCAACATTAACTTTACAGAAGTGCAAACTGATCACTGACGCTCAGCCAAGCCAAAAGTATGATCCTGTGGGTTTGTCTGTCTTTATAAAAATAGATCAGAGATACCAGTGAGGAGGCAAAAAAAATATAGCAATACTGGAATTAACATGCAGTAGTAAATACAGGCCATGAAACAATTGTGTTTCACCTGGTATCTCTTATTATGTTGATTACGTTAAGTATAACATTCTAAGTCACTAATTTTTTGGTGGATTCCAAGACAGCACTTCAAGGCTCACAAAATAGAACCGGAATCTGAAGCTTAGTCATTGAGGTTTTCTGTCCTAGCTCAATGTTCTCTCGACAGATGTGTGACTGTCGTTAACACACTATAGATCAATGATTGGCAAGCTCAAAAAGACAAAAATGATATGAAAAACTTTTACGGGAAAAAAGTAAAAACATGATGACGTGTTTCCATGATCTTAATACACAATGGTTGCTAGAACTGAAAAATGAAGTCTAATACACCACCACATATGGAAGTGATAATAATAAGTAAAACTGTGGATAGATACAGGACAGTGAGGAGTGAAATATAAGTGATTGGTCAAGTAGATCAACGAAGCTAGATTTTTGGGGGGGTTTAGGTCAGTTTAAAAATATGAGAACATAAAAATAATGCAATCACAGAGATCCCCTTTTTTCTAGCAGTTCTATACAGAAAGGCCCCCTGGACCTATCCATATTTCACCAATTACTCTATCAATGCCATGTTATGTATTTATAAAATAGGAAAGCATTTATTTGAAATATATGTTTTATTAGTTTGGTGATGTGATCTGGATTTGAACTTTTTATAAAACATGCCAAAGGACATTGAGACCATATGGTAACCTTCCAACAAGCTGGTTTTGTACATCTGCTGGTTTCTGCATGTCAAGTGCTCCAAATAATTTTACTTGGGTCTCTTCATCAGACACAAAATTAATGTAAGTAAACAATTCAATGGGTATGTGGAACAACACTTGTTATATATCCAAAGTTGCCAAATAGAGAGCTAGTACATTGCTTTTATTTTTCATTAAGTATATATTCACTGCAAGGATTGGTTTACATATTATTTTCTAAATATGCAGTGCCTAATTCCATATAAACACCTTGCAGTCAGTTTTAAATTTTCTAGCTATGATACTGTTGATGGATATGGCCAAAAATGTCTTTAAGTAAGTTAACATACAGACTTTAGCATAGCATGTAAGAACATGTTGATGTTTCTACAAAAGTGTGTATTGCAACTCCTGAGTCGCTAGGGAAGCACTAGTGTAAGGTTCAATGGAAGGGAGACTAGCGTGAGGGAAGAGAAATCACACCAAGGATGTTCTTTTCTGGAGTTTCACGGAAGAAGAGCAGATTAGATGGGAAGTTTGGAGAGGCAGAGGAACCACTGGGTTACCTTCCACAAATCAAGACAAGAGACAACATAATTATTTCAAAGATCAGGACTCTGGAAGTAAGGCACTTGGCACCCACAGGCTGAGATACGGCTTCAGTAAAGGATCAGTCTAGATCTCCACTTTCTGCAGCCAACCTCTTTCCCACCCACCAGGGGAACTGGCCATGGAATCAGGACTACACTTGGGCTGGACTTATGCCATGAGTAATTGCACATCTTCGGATGGCAACATTATCTGTGAGTAGTTAAATTTGTGCTATCACTGCTGTTTCTGACGAGCCTTTGCATTCCTACTGATGTCTTAGTCTGAGCTGCTATTGTGTAACTGAGTCTTCAGTTCAAGGCAGCCCTTTGCAGGAGGCTAATATTTGGCAGTTTAGGCTACAATGGTCAGTATGGATTAGTAAAACCAGGGCTCTGGGATTCATATGTAGCCAAAGGTAAATGACTTACTAGGATAGTAAGTTTCAGAAGACACAGGGCAAACCAATTAGATTTTGAAAACTACATAATAAAACAAACCAAGAAGCAATCACTAAAAACAAACAGATTTTTTGTACATGTGGTTTAGCATCAAAGACTGAACAAAAATGTATACTTCATGAGAAATTTTCCCCTTCTCAAAAAGGCAGCACACCAGTTACCAGCTGTAACTCATGAATGTCACTTATTCTCTCAACAATTACATCAATTGTACCAGCCAATATGACAGGCTATGCAACAATCTTAACATGGCCTTGTGGGAATAAGGAGTTAGGAGTTATAGGAATTCTTATCTTACAGGAGCCGGTTATGTACATAAGGAAAAGTCTTTAAGCCCTGTCATCTTATGCATATAAGAACTGGAGCTAGTTGAAGTAATGGACAAACCAAAACGCAGGACCCTGCATTAGTAATGATCCTGATTTATCTAGAAAAAATGTTTTTTCTGATATGAAGAGATGATCAATGTGCAGTTGTAAACATCTTACAGGCAGAGGAAGACAAACCAATCTCCCTTTCGAAAAAAGGGATTGTGGACAAAAGCTGCTACGCCCAACTTCAATTTTCACATAAAAATGACTCAAACATTTTTTCAGTCAGAATTGCTGTCCATCCTTGGTTCTTGCTAGAATGCAGAAAACTTCTAAAGGCTCCTTTTGTGTTTTAGGACTTTAATGTTTTAGTGCCGAGCCTCCTATAGGAGACTCTCACAAGAGCATTCCCTAAACGGCCGAAGGGAAGGCTCAGAGGTAATTGAAAGGAGAGTTGGGAGCAGTGTATTTTTAATAATAGAAGTAGTTTAAAAAGTTAAGGGGTAAGTGTGCAAAATCCAATTATTTTTTTTAAACTGTAGGCTGCTAAATCCAATTAAAAAGATTAGCAGTCCTCTCCTGAAAATGTATGTGTTTGTAACAGCAACAAATAGAAATAAGAATTAGAATTTTTGGTTTAGCTCTGCAATTTATCTCGAAATTTTGTCATGGTGCTGAGGAGCCCGAGGTTTGAAGGCTACAGAAATAAATCACATAGCTACAACATTTCCCTCTAGAGAGCACAGGCAGAATGTATGCCCATCACATACTTTCAAGACACAGATCTGGGAACTAGCGGGAGAGGTTATCATCATACATGAAAGCATGCATGCTAAAAGAAACCAAGGCCTAGGTCCCATAAAGGAATAAAGCCCACTAGTACAGGCTCTTGAAGATACTGAAAGAAGACTTAAACCCAATAAAAGTTAGGAGCAAAATTCAGCAATTAGACTCAACTGCAATGAGTAAAAGAAAGAACCTCCAGCTCAGACAGCAGCTGAAATTAAAGTGTGTGATGTTTTCTGCCCATTTATGCTGCACATGGGAGGAGGCTCAGAAAGCAGTGCTGTGCATCCAGGTGAAGTAAAAAATTATGCAATCGACAGTTCTTGCATAGATGTTCTGAAAGCGTGATGTACATATAAACAAGAACTTGAAAGAGAATTTATGAAAACAAATCAGAGTGATGGTAGGATACCTCCAGGTTTAGCCCCAGGCTGACCGAAGGAGAATACATGCCTTTCCCTCTAGACTGCAATGCTGCTACAGAATTGCCACTATGATCCCTCTACTGCTGAAATTAATTTAATCTGGACTTCAAAAGCTGGTATGAATCCTGTACCACTTTGATTTCTGTAAGAGAAGCAGAACCATGGGGTAGGTAAAAAGCATCAGTTAGTGCTACTTAAATATTCAATGCATAAATATTTAACTAGCGTTTCTTCATCTTTCTAGTTGAATATGGACTCAAGCTGACTTAGGAAGACAGAAGCTGGATTCAGGTCCAAATTTCAAAACCCTGCAAGTTAAATTCTATCTGGAGCCAGTGATCTAGTCTGCAGGCCTCAGAGTCTGTGGCCCTTCTTCTGAAGGAAGTCTTTGTTCTTTCAGATAGCTGCTGCCACCAGCCTTGTTAGCATAAAGCTCTCAGTGTAAGAGAGATCAGATACAGCACAGTATATATACTTGGGAGAGAAGAAGGTATCACGCTAGATAGCATTATTTTTCAAAGTCTGTGTTACCCATTTATATATCAGCATCAACACTAGTTCCTGCTCCTACAAGTAAGCAGGGAAAAAAATGAGTATAAACCACACTTCAAATCAGTGTAGTGGCATTTTCTGTTGTAGGCACAGTCCATTCTGATGGGCAATGAATTCAGCATAATCACGCCGTTTCCTGGAGGCTTCCTCCCCCACCAGGAAAAATATTTCCTGGTGACCTTGAGTAATACCAATTTTGGTCTTTAGTTCCTGGTCACATTAAGTATTATATTGATATCAATGGCTCAGTGAACATTTACGTTGTAAATACTCTTTAAAATTAACGCACACTGTTGGAATAAATGGCTTAGTAACTATTGCTTTTTCAGTTCTATAGAAAGAATGGTGCATTAAAAAAAAAAAAAAAAAAAGGGCACTCAAAAGCTTTTATCCAAACACTTTGCACATGTAGTAAAAAGGCATAAACATTTTTGTCTTATTTGACATTTCAAGGATATTCCCAACATTTGTAATAACAGTAAACCAGGTGGAACAAATCTCTGAAGAGTATAAAACAGAATATCCAATCTTTTCTAATTACTTTCCAAAATCTTTATGTCTACTTCACATCTGCCTCCTCCATACAGGCTGCATTTCCCCCCAAGTAAACCTTGAAACAGTTGTTGCATTCTCAGGCTAAAAAGAAATGTGACATCTGGATCCAAAGTCAGCCAGCTGGCAGTTACTCATCGAGGACATACAATTTCACTTTTCATTTGACCTGCTGTAATCCATGATGCTAACCCCAGTGATATGGGATGCTTTGCTCTTCTACGCTCTTTCAGTTCTCCTCATTTGTGTCCCTTATGTGCCTGGAGAAAGCCAAATTGTATGTTGGTTATCTCCTTCACACACTAGTCTATTGCTCAGAAGGCTAGATAAATTCTAATGTAGAGGAGTGGTAATTCAGAAATAGAAAACCTATGAAAATAAGACCAGATTTCTGGTACTTAAAACCTTTCATCCCTCACATTCAGAGAATAAATAAATATGTTTCAAGAGAAAATAATTATAGTCATTGAATAATATTTTCTTTGAGAAAAACGGGACTGCCCATGACTGTAAGACTGCAGAACAATGTCTAGAAAAGATTTTGAAATCAACGTCTATATACACCTATTTGTATACAGATACTAATTCCAGCAAAGCTATCAATATGGCTTTAAAATATTTTCCATCACCTCTTCTGCATCAAGATCATCTGAAAATATTTTCTTTTGAACTTAATCTTTCATATACACAGCCCCAAACAAAAATATTTCTTCTCAGAATGTCTGAGATTTCATTCAGCTGGTTTTTAGACATCTGATATGTTTAGAATGTATTTTCCATTTTCATATACTCAGGGCATAATTTTATTGTCACTGCTGCTATTAAAAAGCTACCATTTAAAACTTCAATTTGTGTAATGTACATGTAGAGTATCCTGGCTTTAAATTGAGAAAATAAGAGCTAGAAGATACTGAAAGAATACCATACTGAACACGTGCAATAAGTTTTGCTGAGACCATTAGCCCAATAGCTTGACTTACGGTATCATGGATGGAATTGCATTTTAAGTATTCACAACACAGCTTACTTATAAAATCTGAAAAAAAAAAAATCCCTGATTCTGGAGTACAAGAGTGCTGGGTACATCCTCTTAATGGAGGAGAAGTCCTGTAAACCAAACAGACCTATGAACAGGAGAAATAATTTCTGATTTCACAACAGAAGCAGAAGCAGGTTCTTAGCCTTTTCCAATAAGCTTATCAATGCAAAGGAAATTAATTTCCCATTGGGGCAGACTGAACTACTTTACCTGATAGACTCAAATGAGAGCAGAAATCACTGAGATTCCCCTTAATCCTCTCCTTCTCTCATTAAAGTATGAAATCAGCAGGTTGGTGATGGAAGAGAAGGGTTAGACTTTGAGAAAGCACTTTTATGTTGTAACTAAGCCAAATCCAGCTGTTGTGGCTATTGAATGCAAAAATCAAAATCAACCAAAGTTAAGAAAACAAATTAATGGGTGGAACTTCTAAGCATCTTCACTGCAGTAATTACATTAATTGTAAAAGAATTACAATTACAGACATCAGATATGCTGGGAATTGTGGCCATGAGTTAGGTCAAAATAATTTAAATACATCAGTAAAGAACACAGTGGTATTTTATACCACTGGGAGGAATCATAACCTACATGGCTACTTCTGCATTATGAATGAATGCAAGAGTTAAACAGTTATATTTTCAAAGGGAGAGGTACTTAAGTGTTATCGTGATGAATACCAAAGTTGGGGAAAATGAAGAAAAAAAAAATAGGCAAGAATAAAAGAAAAGTAAAAGGAAGGGCTAGCAGCTAGTGGAATTCTGTACTGAAAGTCTGTCCAAGCAAAACATGTATACCCTGACATTGCCAACCCTACAGTCAGGAAATAAGAAGGACATTTGCACAGAGACATTCAGACGGAGACCACTACAGCACCAAAGGAGAATTTATTTTAGTACAGTTTGTGATTCATTAGCTGTACTTGAGAGTTAGAAGGTAAAAGGAAGAGAAGGCCTTGGTTTGTTGAGTTTCAACTTGGTGTATGTAACAGAGCACATGCTGCCAATAATAAACCCGTTTGTAAGTACTGCTGAAAGTGAAAGAAGAGCAAGATCCAAAGTAACAGACCAAATTTTAGTAAAACAAATATCACTAATGTTCTTGAAATATGTGAGAACAGAGTATTACTAAGAAAGAGGGTTCCTAGATAAGCTACTAAGGGTTATTTAGGATAGAAAAAAAAAAAATAACGTATGCAGAGAATAATTTATACAAATTTAATAATAATTTTTAAAACCTGCAATGAGGATATCAAAAGATGTACCAAAAAATCAGAAGATGGCATAATAGTTGACTCAAATAAGATATTTGTAGCACTGTCACTACAGTGTTGCTTAGAAGCTCCTATCACAGGTACTCAGTCAAACGTTACAGAATCCGGGTAGAAGAAAAGCAAGTAATCACAGACAGAAAGAATGCTGTCAGAAACTATGTAAGGATAAGGAACAGATGAATGATATCGATTGAGCAGGTAATTGTAATTACCACCATTATAGTCTAAAGCAGCACATGCTGCTAAAAGAATGAAGAATGGAAAAGTTCAAAGACAGGATGATGCACCAATAAAGCTTCTTGAACAGCAGCAGTAGAAAAGTTGCTTTCTATACTCATGAAGCTACGGGAAACTGGAGGAGAGCCAGGTTCTTGGAAAAGATCAATGTACATTCCAGGACCTAAGAAAGAGTACTAGAAGAAACATACAACTACAAATCAATCTCATTGATACTGCATGGAAGCAAGGTCATTATTATGGAAAGGATTCAAAGATTAAAAACACAACTCAGAATATCAATGTGAATTGGTATGACATACTCTTGGAAGAGGCACAAGGGACAAACCTCAAGACCATGATCAGTCGTGTTCAAATATTTTAGTAATCATCTCTCTTGTTCGTTGACTTCACTAAAGCATTTGACTCAGTGGGAAATGATCGGTTATGGCTGATGATGCTTGAAATGGGTTTTCTATCATACTTAGACTAGCTACTGTGTAAAACTTAGCACAATCATAAATTTGCTGTACAAGAAGTAAGAATAATCTAAGAGTGGCTCTCAAACAATAAAGGTGTACAGGAAAAGGTGAGTTTTATCATCCCATCCAGCATTCTAGCAGAGATGGCACAGAGGAAAGCATTAAAAAATTTGAGAGGAGGTCTGTGACTTTAGGGATGCAGACTGTATAATATTGATTACCACCTGGTCTGAGGCTCCACAGAACATGTCAACATGGTATATATGCTAGCAGCGTAGATTTCTGTTAATCTCTTTAAGAAAAGAGGACATCATTCTATGGTTCTAATGGAGGAGAAAGAACATTAGTGGGTTGAAGAGTTTTCATATTTAGGCTCAAGTACTGACCAAAATAATTCCTGTGAAAATAATACTTGAAGGAAATTAAGTACTACAGAACCAAAAAAGACAAATGTATCAATGATCTGGAAAAAAATAGGGGTCAGCATGAAAAACAGAAATCCATGCTTTTTGAAGACAATAGCTTGAGCAACATATACCTATGAGAGTTGGAGGCTGAGAAGAAGGGGTGCTTCAGAGATTGCATTTTGAATGCTGTTTGTTTTACAGAAAAATAGCAGAGAGACAGATTTGGGGGGTGGAGGTAGTAATGTTAGTTAGATCAAATACAACCACCCCAGATTTCAGAGCTGCTGTAACTACAGTTTCAGCAAAAATCTTATAACTGGACGTTTAAAAGAGTGGTATGACAAAAGACCCTCTCAATATGATTAACACAGGAAAACACAAAATACGGTCACGTGATCAGGAGGGGAAAAAAGCAACAGCCAAAAGAAGATAACCATTCAAGAAAGTATGGAAAAGAGGAAGAAAGGAAGACCAAGAAGAGCACCAATAAAAGATACAGACTGCTGGATTTAATTGCAAATCAAGCAAGCAAAAAGACTGGCAAAGAGAAACAACTGGTTTATCATGACATAAAGCAAAGGAGAATTCATATGGATAAGAAAATTCCTCAAATAGAAGTGCACATAGAAGCCTCACAGAATTCTAAGGTCTTAAATAAGAAGTATCTTTTCATCTTTAATCTACTTAATCAGATATAAAACCCAACTGGTCATCCAGTTGACCTGATTACAAGGCTTCAGTGCTGTGCAGAGGTATCTGTGCTGTCATGGACCGTCCCAGCAGGAAAGCAATGCCAGCATGGAGGCCTGTTTGGGTTAATGCAGTTTGCTTATTGGCAGACCCAGTAAGCCAGTGCGGACAGGAAAATTCTCCGCCAATTTTCTGTTAATGCGCTCTTTTACAGGCACTGCTTTTGGCTTTATCTTTTAACTAGCTTTTCCCTGTTGGTTCTTCATCACATTGGTAAACTTTACACTGACAAATATCAGTCTTAAAGTACAGAAAATAGTATATGCAATGGAACAGCGTAATGATATTGGGAGTTTTCTGAGAGTAGTTAAATCCTAAAGCCTGCCACTCAGCTTCAACTAATCTAGCTCTTACACCCAGGGCTGAGTATCATTTGACTTTTTAGATCTCAACATTTTATGATCCTTGAAATTTTTAAGTATCCCACAAGTTGTCGAAGAATGATTAATTGAACACTATTATTTCATTGGAAAGATGAATTTTATGATGTTTCACATTCTATACTTTGCCTTTAACTGTAAAGCTCAGTTAAATAATTTAATTAAAGTTTCAGTCTTTCCAGTGACAGCACTAGACAGCCATTCTGTCTCACACTTAAATTTGAACATATCAATGTAACAAAACAATCACTTTCCACATGAATATAAATCTTGAAGCCAACAAAGTTAAAGAAGCTTGTGTGTTTAATCCTGTCAGAGTGCAAGTCTTTGTAAAAGAAGCCAACCAAAAAATTGCAATGCACAGGTTTTCTTTCAAACCCACAGAACAGAGTATTTTTCTCTTTGACTATGGATATATCCCATATAAAAATATTCATTAATGCATGTATAAATTCTATATGCATCCATATATATTTTAAATTTATACATATTATATATAAATTTATGACTGCATTATAGGAAATCCGTGTCCACAACTTCAATTTACCCACCGAAGTCCTAAATAACATTTAATTCAATTAAATCAATAGTGGTTTATAGTGATCATAAGCGGGTCCAAAGCAGTTCATATTTCCTCCATTACAAGTGGTACTTCCAAGGTTGTTTTTCCTTCACTGCGTTCAGCTGTATCAGAATTGTGTCAGGTATTTGGAGCAAGCACAGTCCCAACTGTACTATGGACATATTGAAAGAATTCTTGTTAATGTTTATGGACAACTTTCTATTAGAGTACTAATTTGGCTGCATTTTAGCTATTCTTCACACTTAGCATGGCTATTCAATTTATTTATAACTGGGCAAATAAGTTCTAACCTCATTTCCATCAGTATCTGGAACAGCTCCAGTGAAGCAAAATTAGTTACCCTTTTTTATATACCAGTGTAACAAAGTAGAACGTATGCCAGGAATTTGCCCATAAACTATGCCAAAGTTAGTCACCTCTCTCAGCGTTACAGTTTCTTATGAATTATAGTATGTATATCATGAAAACATTTTACAGCATACCTTCAGTATCAGGTTTGAATGGAATCCTATGAAAAGAGCACATATAAGAGGACATATAGGAAGAGTCTCATGCTAAGCTATAAGGAATTAATGCTATCATGATCACAGGTCTCACAGTCAGAAGAAAAAAGGTTAATTGCTTCTTAATGATCTATTAATACAGTCCTTTTATTTTGTGAGTTCTGCATTCAGGAATGTATTTAAGCAATTACCTAGATTCAAGTTTGTTAATAGCCTCATTAAATTCTGTGGGCCTCCTCTCCTACCAGTCATTTTAAACATATTCTTGATTTGGGACCAGAGACAAGTAGATAAGTGAAGAAGTCAGCACGGAGAAGGTTATGAAATTGCAACACTTTTAAAGAATGCTTTTATTATTTGTTGAACGCAAGATATTTAACAACGTGAGAGAATCCTGGATGGGGAGTGAAGCTCTAGTGGGTCCCGATTACATTCTAGGAAGTACAGCTGTATCAAAGTAATAACACAGAAAATATCTAAACCAAGAAGTATACAGGCAAAGAGATTTTACACTACAAGAATTTTATGTGCAATATGCATGTGCAACTTCCTTTCTCCCTCAACCAGGGATTGATGCAACCTGCCAATTATTTCAGATGAAAGCCATATTCCTTAACTATTCTACAGCAACAATTTAAGAAGCTAATCTGGTAAGAAAGCAGACAATAAAAAGAGCTTCTTCATCCCCTAAAATCAAAATGAGCAAATGTGACAAGGCAGGTGTGAGACAAAGGAGCAAATATCAGGAGGGAAAAAAAAAAAGTTTTATAAATGAAAAAGCAACAAAACTGAGTAAAGAGAGAATGATGATTTTATTACGTTTTTAGAATGAACAAGGGAAAAATATGTGATAGTAACAAACTGTATGACCTGTTTATATTTTTTTACCTATTCTTCTAAAATAAATTTACCTTCATCTCTCTTACCAAAACATCCCTGCTTCTGAGAATTCAGAAATTTTATACATTTGAAGAAAAATTACTCTAACAAGAGCAATGACCCTTATCTTCATATTTATATATTTCCATGTAACAATCCCCCAAGGATACAGTAGACATGATATATCTCTAAGTGGCAGTTGCTAGAATGAAGATAAAAATGCCAGCTAAGAGTTCTATAGCAATCAAAAATATCAAGAGATTGTTTGGGATGCATAGTTTGTCAATACATTCACGCCATAGGTGGGCACAAGCACAACAAGCTAGAGACATTTTAGCCCTACCAGTGTCTGAACACTGTGCATATCTTACTATCACAAGTGCACTCTTGTACGAGTGAAGCTCAATCCCAGACCCTGGATTATATCCTGGTAGAACTCCAAGGCAAAACAGAAAGACACCAGGACTAAAAAAATACATGTAGGCATAGGAATTCTCAAAAAATGTCAAAGTAAGTCAAAGTAACCTATCTTTTTTTTTGCGGTGATTGTTCACGTGCACAGCTGGGTGACTGTTACCAGTATAAACCTAACCTGTGTAGATTACGAACATAAAGATTTCCTAGAATGGTAACTGGAAAGTCACCTTTCAGAGAGCTGTATCAGGCCTGGTAACTTCCACAAAGCATACTACTTAGCAAAGTTGTGTACAAAACTTGAGACAAGCCTCGGCAACAGACACTCATCAGAGGTGCTCTAAGGTTGCCTATATTCTCCTGAAGAATGTTCAGGTCATGGATGCAGCTTGACCTTTGCAGAAAAGGCTTAATATAGTCCTCCTTTTCAGTGCAACAGCCTCTGAGTCTAGTTAACTTGATGGCCTTTCTGCCATGGAAACAAAGAGGTTAAGCCTCTCCCAAAATGGCTTTATCCTATAGAGATGGAGATGGAAAGCACCACCAAACATACTAGGTGAATTGATTTTTTTGAAACTCAGATGACGTAAGGTTTAGGGATACACTGAGCTGAAGAGTTTTTTTGACTTAAATTCAATTGAATGATAGTTTGAGAAATGAACTGGGGATATTAGAAGAAGAACAGGTAAAGAAGGTGAGTTGTTATGACTTGAATCTCTAGCTCATCTAGCAGAGTCAACAGCCACCAAAGAAGCCATCTTCATTGGACCAGAGGAAGAGGAAGAGGACCATGAGACTGAAAGACTTTCTCATGAGAGATTTCAGCACCAAGCTGCAATTCCATTAGGGCTGGAATGCTTCACTGAACTCTGAAAGAGCTGTAGCTATTAAGAAAACAGCAAAGAAAACCAGCAGACATGTCTTCCCATGATAGAAGCAGAAGTTGCATCTCCTCTCTTATTGACTTACCAGACATCAGCAAAAATCCAAGTCTTAACCACAAAAATGTTCATCTTTCTCACTTCTGCCTGGAGCAGTTCAGTTTTTCTGATGGCTTGGGCTTTAAAATGATTCTCAGCAGTTGTTTAAAACATGTCCACAAAATCATCTATTCAATGGTTGCATTTGGATTGAGTCATGTTCTGTGATATTTTTCTCTGCTACTCTCAATGTTAAGCTAGCCTTAGTCACATCACATATTATGTCCATCTGGTAGAGAATTCTAACAAATATGGCTTAATTGTTCCTTAGGTGCTTAAATCCAAAATGTAAATCCCTCGAACACTTGCTCGGCTACCACTTACAGTGCTGGTGCCTAAAGTCCTTACAAGTTTGCATTGGTACAGGTTCTCCAGGTACTGGAATCCCACATTCTGGAACAGTGGGCCTGGAATGAGCCAATGCACTCTTTTTTTTTTTTTCCATCTTAATTTTTTCAGCTGATCATATTTTGCAAAATCAGAATTAATTCCCATGCAAATCCATCTCTACACACAGCGGCATTTTTTGGCAGTGTAAACAACAACAAAATGACCAAAGCTTGATTCCCAAAGACTGAACCTCTCTTAGATGATTTTTTAGTTATTAAGAAAAGTTATAGACATCCAATCTTTTGCCCAAGGAATCATGATTTTGAACATCTAGGGACAGCAGACAGATATTATTTCTGTGCTGTGGATCCTGTGGCACTTAGAGCCTGAATGTAGGGTATGCATAGGATGAATCCATATGTTCCTGCTGGTTTCCATGGGAACCAAAAGTAGGAGAACATTTGTTTCTCAGCGAGGAAAATGACCTATGCCCATCCACTTATCCATACACCCGCATACAGGCATAAGCATACACAGTGTGTATTTACCAACTGCAGTCATTATGGAAAAGTGCAGATTTCCTATCCTTTCTCTTCCTATGTGTAAATATCCAGGCATTACCATAAACCTTGGACTCATTCAACCAGATGTGCAGAGTTGCCTGTAAGAGGCACGGAGCTTATGTAAATAATCTACCTGTCACAGTTTGCTCCCAGAGTTAAATTTCCTTCTTCAAATAAAAGCAGAATCTAAGCCCTAGCTTCTCAGGATTGTTAGGCCGATGAACAACTGAACTTCATAGGACTTCAAGCTCTTCAGTGCCTCATATCTACAAAGTTCAGTGATAGTAAACTAGAGTGAATGGAAAGCATCTATGTTTTCTCCTTCATAGCATTAACTTTAAAATAAAAATAGTTACACAAAAACCCCCTTTTTTATTCTGGAGCTTAAGAAACCTTATCCCTATAGGGTCATTGGGAGTACTTACCTGGGTAATCTACTATTTTTAATCTAAATGGTTTTAGGTAAGTATTAACTGCATTCACTAACATTTATGTACAAGATGCTCAGCACTGAAAGTAAAGCTTTGTAGTTATCTGGGAAGCCAAAACCTCCTAGATCTGCCACAGAATTAATGTGTGACTTTGTGCGAGCTGCTTAACCTGCATGTCCTCTTGCTCAGAACTTAAAAATAGGGCTAATGTCAACTGTCAGATGTGTTGGGAGGAGGACTTCATTAACCTTCAGATAAAGCACTCTAACATCCTGTGCAGAGAACAAGCTATATTCTTGGATATTTACACAAACCCCAGTGTAAAAGCAGAAAATGCTCTGTATAGGCATGCAAGACAAAGCCCCTGACCTGAATGCTTACCCTCTAAAATAAATATGCACCAGGAAAGCGAGCACAGTTACACCACCAAAACCTTCCAAGTTCTAAAGCTAGTTTTTATTAAGACACAAACCAAAACAAGGTGACTCTTGAAACAAAGAAAACTCAGATCTGTTGGGTATCACAGCACCTATGAATAACTTGCTGGTCTCATAAACTGATTATGTTACTCTCATAAAAAAGGGGGAGAGCGAAGGAAATAAAGCAATGAAAGCCAACACCTAAGCAAAACTGCACCACCAGATTCTAATTTCCACTTAACTGTGTAAAGATGCTGTAAATTCTAGAACTGCTGACAAAATATTCCAAGGTCATACAGTTTGACAGAAATTCAGTATGTATTTTAGCAGGTCAGCTGAGTGGGTGAGGCTGCAAGATGCCAACCAATCATGGTTAGAAAATAAGCCAGATCAGAACACATCTGTTTAAAAAAACATCATAGTGAGTTCCCTCCTTCTTCTTGAGCAGGTAAGTATTTCAAGCCCTGTGGCCCCTAAGGGACTTGGTTTTATAATAAATCTTACATAAGCTGGGCTACAGAAGTGACCCAAACTCCTCTGACAGTACAAGCTGCAAACTGAAAATAAATAAGATTTTAACATCAGAAAAGCAGTACTGTATCAGACAAAGGTCATGAGAGCCAATATCCTACCTCCAAGAGCGGTAATGAGCACTTTTAAGGTAAACTCTTCTAACTCGTTTAGCTTTTAAAGTAGAATTCTTGTGTTAACTATTTTTGGCCTAGGGAATTCCTGACTTGGATGATGTTTCTCTAAATTTAGCATCCCTTCACAGACATTTCTTCCATTAACTCATTTCTTGAATTCATCCAAACTTTTAGCATCCACAACTTCTTTGCTGGGGGGTTCCACAGCTCAATTACTTGTTGCATAGGGAACCCTGCCCTTCTCTTTGTTTTGAAACTGGCTCTTACCACCTTCACTTGATCCACTTCATTCTTGTACGGAAATAACAGTGTGAACAACTGATCCCAGTTTACTCTCTCCATTTGGTTTCATGCATCTCCATCAAATCACTGTTGAGTTATCGTAGTATATGCCCCTTGACTATGAAACTCAGGAAGCCAAAGAAAGGAATATGCAATTCACTTCCCAGTACTTCAAGGAAACGAGCCACCACTGTGTCGGTAATTTAAATTACCCCACAGCCCCCAGTGCCAACACAGACCACCAGTGGTCACATGCCATAACCTGAGCACAGTAATTGCTTTCAGAGCCCTTTGGAGTGACACTTCTTTCACTAGAAGCCCTGATTATTTGATGCATTTATAACTAACTTTTCATCCATTACTCTGGTGCTTTTATTTTTCAGATTACTTTCTGACACATGAAATATGAATAAAACCGAGTTGCTTATCATAGAATTCACCCATTTTTCTAACTATAAGACTGTTGTTAATCATCTATTTGATCTAGCTGCCTATTTTGCATTCCTTAGTGTATTTGGGAGATTTGATTTAAAGAGGGATTCAGACCAAACACACGATGCAAGTCCTTCAGTGTTTCTTTCATCATTTAGCAGGAAAACTTTGAGCCATTTCCATGCAAAATAACAAACTGCATTGAATTTTTGGTGCAATTTTATAAAACACAAATGAGATGAGCATACTAGCCAGTTCCTCAAGTACAGAACAGAAAACTGTGCTTTTTAAGGCTGTTTAAGGCAAAGCTCTCATCTATGTCAGTAGCTATCTGTAATATGGAGTGTCACAGAGACTCTGCTGATGGTGTGGAAAAAGCTTTGCTGGAAGGGCAACTTCCTTGAATTCATAATGTCAGAGATATACCTGTGTAATGAGCAGTTTTTTAACAATGCACATCAGTAAAAGATACTGTTCCTAGCCAAGTTTAAAATATCTGTTAAGCTTCAACAATAGTGAATTTGCCAGTTTTACAGAGTAACACATCCCTTAACTGAAGAGATTTACAAAAAAACATTTCAAAAGGCCTCAAAAAGATTGACATTGTATTTTCATTTGAAAGGTTCTCCTATATAATTAATTCCCCAATAAACAGTTGACAAATTCAAAACAGACTGGTCTGAAAATATGTTGTACATGCTCACTAGCAGCCTTGCAAATACATATATAAGCTATTTCCTGTTACATATACCATACAAATGGTTTCAAATCACTCAACTGCTTATTCAGAAAAAAAACAACCCTACCCATGCCATTTACAAGCCAAATAAATTTCATAATAAAAGAGTGTAATTTTAATAACTGGTGTTAATGGGGAACCAACAAAATATTTTCCCTGAAGAGTGCTGTGTATCCACAGAAATAATCTACATGTTACATCCACCCCCACCTACAGTGTCTCTGTGTATCTCTTGCTGAAGCTAATAAGCCTTCTACTTCCATCTTTTCAAAAACCCATAAAAAATACCATTTTCAAAATAAAAATAAAAGCAGAAGAGAAATTTAAAGAGACAGAAAATGACACTATTCCTAAAATTGGATCAGTAACTGCACTGACGTTAGTGTGACATATAAAAGAATCAGGTAAAAATGTAGTTGCCCACATAATAAGATCTCCCTGGAGCCTTCTCCTCTCCAGGCTGAACAACCCCAACTCCCTCAGCCTGTCCTCACAGGAGAGGTGTTCCAGCCCTCTGATCGTTTTTGTGGCCTCCTCTGGACCCGCTCCAACAGGTCCATGTCTTTCCTGTGCTGCGGACCCCAGAGCTGGACGCAGTACTCCACATGGGGTCTCACCAGAGCTGAGTAGAGGGGCAGAATCACCTCCCTCGACCTGCTGGCCACAGTTCTTTTGATGCAGCCCAGGATACGGTTGGGTTTCTGGGCTGTGAGCACACATTGCCAGCTCATGTCCAGCTTTTCATCCACCAGTACCCCCAAGTCCTTCTCCACAGGGCTGCTCTCAATCACATCATCCTCCAGCCTGTATTGATACCCAAACCACTGGCACAGGTTGCCCAGAGAGGTGGTAGATGCCCCATCCCTGGAAACATTCAAGGTCAGGTTGGACGGGGCTCTGAGCGACCTGACCTAGTTGAAGATGTCCCTGCTCATTGCAGGGGTTTGGACTAGATGACCTTTGAAGGTCCCTTCCAACCCAAACCATTCTATGATAAACAGCTAGCCTTATACTTTTCAAGGGGAGACTATTCATTGTCTTCCATTTATAACCCCAGTGGCTTGCTTGTTGTTAAGCACTTCAGCAATAAAATATGCAGACAAGAGTGACTATAATCTTTGTTTAAGGAGAAAACATGACTATAGCAGACACAATTATTTTTATCTGTAAAAAAAGAGAGAAGTACTGGTGTCTAAAAAATGGATGTTTCATAAACGATTCACTCCAAGGTTTCTTGCTTTTCTCAACTGTCTCTGCTCATCACTGCAGCTACTACAGCTCTTAAGTTTTCCATCTGACTTTTTGGCAGCAACCACAGTGACAGGCCAGTATCTTCAAATTTCTCTCATTCAAGAACCATGAGGAAGTCTCTGAATCTGACAGATTAAAAATAACTGAAACAACACTGAAAACATTTGCTCCCTCAAATTATAATTTGTTTGTCTTCAGTACTATGAGCTGAAATTCAAATTGCCATGTCGCTAAAGTTATGGAACAAACCAAATACACCATGAATACTTTCAAATTTCAGCTTTAACCAACTGGATTTTAGGAATACATAAGAAAAGGGATGACAGCAGGAAAGACTGAGAATGAAACTTAATGACAAATGACTGAGTGGTAGGTACAGCAAATGCTGTTTTAATACACTGGGTATTTTCTTTGTTACATGTAATTTAGAAGGCACTAATAGAATCCATCTGATTCTGGAGTGCAATTTTGTATTAATTGTGGGTGTGGTGGGGATTTAATTAGTAATTTGGTAGAAGTGTGAAGGTTGGTACCATTCATCAGCTGAATACTTTTGCCTATTGGGAAGAAAGTATTTAGCTGGAATGTTGACCCCCCCTTCCCTGGCTACTACTAACATCATTTACAGGGTCCAGCCTTAGAATCTACTGCTTCTCATCCCATCCTGACAGAATGAGTTCAAAGGCAAGGTAACTTTCACATAAAACTTTAAGAAGATTTTTGCCCTTCTTTTCCCCCTCTTTCCTACTCATTGACTCCTAAGTTGGGCTGATCAAGCTGAAGGAGTTCTTTCTATGAATCAGCAACCAACTAGAGTACTTTAACACTGATAGAAATGCTACAAAAGAAGAGTGTATCTTCCAGCTCCTATTCTACTTCTGGAAAAGACAAGCAAAAATCTGAAAAATCAGGGAAGCTTCTGTTCTAATTTGGTATTATACATCCTTGCTTATTATCCTGATGTGAAATTTGCCTCTCACTCTGTAATTTGGTTTCTTCTTGGATTTAATTGCAGTAGGAGGAGTAAAGGGAGTAACATGCTCTTTTGTTTCTATATAGTCTATGTTTGATCACAGGCATCCTTTTCTCTACAGTAAAATAGTTTGAAAAGAAATGCAGCATTCCCCCATTATATGGGTATTTTTAGATAGGGACTAAACACTCTTCATTGTATATTGGTAATCTACTGATGAAAGACAGTGAAGACTTTGTAGTAGTCCTGCCAAGTACAAAAGAAGGTAAGAAAAAAACTGTGGTATGGCACACTGTGACAAATGGCATCCTTGTAATATTTCAGATGATTGCTCTGTTTCACCCCAACTATTGAAGCAGCTGTAGACAACTTTTATGTTACCTTGAAGAATAAAATAGATCTGAAAATCTAGCATACTTGTACTAGTAATCAGTATTTTAGAAATTCTAGCTTAAAATAGAACTAAGCTTTCCAACAGTGTCCTAGAAAGTTGGATGGAATACAATGTCTATGAAAGCAGACCGTTAATGAAACTGATATTTCTTTAAAAAAAAAAAAAATTGTAAGCCAATAATTCTTTTCTCTACAATAAAAGACCCCCCCCCAACCACGCATTACCAAGTTACAAAATGATGTTCTGTTGTCTCTCAAATTTAGACAAACTAGTAAAACCTTTCACATATCTTTTACAGGTGGTGACAAAGAGGCTGAGGGTATCATAAATAAAATTACAAAATACTTTATTTGTGGCAAGAAGTCTTGATTTAATCCCATAATAGCAACTGAGGCTATGAAAAAAAAGTTTGTATAAAATATTAACTTACTGATCCTAAGCTGTTAAGACTTTTACCTGCCGTGCCCCTGCCTCTTTCCAACCCCCCTAGTCATTCCTGGGACAAGTCTTTGTCTTGGCTCTAATGGGTCAATTCTCAGCTGTCATCTTCTAGTTTTATTTTTATTAAGAAAAATATGAAAATGTCTCTGTGCTACGTCATTTTTTTAAAATGACTCTTCCTCAAGTAGCCTTTCTCCCTACCAATCTTACTCGGCTTCAATACAGTAAAACGCTACCTCTCCTCATCACTTCTCTCTCCCTCTTTCTCAGTGCCAGCATTATTAATTATGAGCCTGGGAAATTTTAGTAGTTGTCATATGCATCAAAGCCATACAAATGATGATAAATTCCTGTCTCCAGAAGTGCTTGCTTTACCTTATCTGGCTGATATCATAAATCCTGACAGAAATAAGGAGTTACTGTGGAACATGCATCTATTTTTGAAGTGTAAGAGTCATGTTTATTGAGCTAACCTATATGAAAATTATTTTGAAGTGTATTGTGCCCACAATATTGTCTAAGATAACTTTGGTTAGCCTTTGAGCTCTACATTAAGTGGCAGTTTTAGCAACATAAAAATTTCAAACCACCTATACCTAAACATCAAAAAGACAAAGAAAATAGTAGAAAATTTGAAGTTCGCAAGACACAGTGTGTGTATACACATACAGCAGTATTTTTTACAGCAGAAATAGTTATTTGAAAGTAAAGACGTGCTTCTGATTGTATTATTACTTGAATACAACTCTGTGACTTACTGTTTCAATCCACACACCTCGTGAAGTCTAGTTACTAATCCATTAATCCAGTTTCAGTTTCATACCCATCCCTCTGAGTCTCTCAGGTGTCCATCTGCAAGCCTAGGCCTTGCATGTGTGAAAGGAAAAGCAGGTGGTATGCGTTGGACATACAGACATAAGCACATGGTAGAACATGAAGTGATATTCAGTATGGCTGTACGTTACACAACTTTGTGACTCCATCCCCCCCCTTCTCTTATACAGACTTGCATTTTGGTGCGGTGCCAAAAGTCTGTAACAAAGGTGCACTTTGTGCCAGTAGAAACCCTTGATAGAGGCATAGTTTTAGTGATCAAAGCTCTAGTCAAAAAAGACCCAAACTTTTGCCAGCAGAATGTGGCTTTCAGGGAGCAAATGCAAGATAGTTTAAGGGGGATATTTTCTGCAGAGCTGTACAGAAGTGACTGGTGCTGCACTAACATTAGGAGCAATTGTAGGGCAGACTCTTTCAAGATGTAAGATTAGTAGCCCCAGCTGGAGGGGTTATAAGAAACCACATGCAGGTAACTATGGCCATATTCATTCATTTGGTTCAAAATATGAGTGTCCTGCGTAGACACACAACATCTCAAACTCCCTGTTGTAGGCTATTTCTGCTCAGTGGAGCAGAAATTAGAGATTTCCACATTCTGACTCACAATGAGCTTACCCTAGAAGATGGCAGGGTTGTTTGCCATCCTTTGCCAGGTGGCAACAGTTACTAAAGCTAAAGACAATATTTTAAGTTTTTGCTAGCCGGGTCAGGTGTGTAATGAGGCATTATAGTGCCTGCCATAGCAGTATCAGCAAAAATCCTTACTGTAAATAGTTACGGTGACAAAACTGTTTCTACTGCTCTGACTTGTTTCTCTCTGATCAGGAATAATACTACACCTGTAAAGGAGCATCTCCCACATACCTCACTGGAACTTTCAAACATGTTCTCGCAAAAGTTCAAAGAAATTTTGGGCTATTCCATGTTCTTGTGTCCCTATGTTTGCATCATTTTATTTCTGGTTCTCTTACCTTGTTTTCCTTAGGCTTACACCCGCTCTTCCAGGTCCCAGTCCAGAATAGCTGTATTTGCAGCAGGGGTTGCTCCTTCCTTTTCCTTCCTGTGAGTGACTTCTACAGGCAGTCCAAGCAGCAGTTTGAAGCACTGTGCTCATGCCTCTCCATCCTGCTCTACACCAGCCTTTCAAAGGCAGAGCCTACTTCAGTGCTTTCCCCAGTCCTCTTCCTGCTCTCTGTGCCAGAGGTGCTTTGTTCATTCTTTGTTTCTATCGCAATTTCTCTAAAAGTGCTCCAGGACAGCCTCTTGCCTGCTGCTGGGTGGGCTGTGCATGTTACACAGCTGGTTCCTATTTGCTACTCAGGCACAGATGGAAGAGGTGATGAGGCCACATTAGGCTTTAGGGGAGGGAGGCTGCCTGTCCTTTCACAGGCATCTCAGGATTGGCTGCTACCCATGGTGGTATCTCGGGTGCTGCAGACTTTGCAATATGCAGAAAAATAACTGATATCTCAAATACTGCCATGTAGCCATTTGCTTTCGAAAAGTCAGTACTACAATAAACAACAGTGTTGGCTTGGTTTTGTTTTGTTTCAATATTCATTTCTAACATTCAGGAATTTGATACGAAACATTGTGAGAAGGCACTTACTTGTGTCTGTAGATGAAGTGGAGGAACTTTTGTTTACTGCGGGTGGGCTATCATCAGGTCTGCAAAGAGTAACTTTCCTTCCCTTGCAGCCAAGTGAGACTCAAGAGACAGGTGCTGAGGTAAACTGGAGCAACTTCAGTGGAGCCAGTCTATTTTTACAGGTAGAGCACATGGCTCAGAGGATTCTCTGAAGAAGCCTTTAACTGTCTGCTCAGAGTTTCTTTATTGATAACTCCTCGATAGAACACATTTTCATGTACTACAAACTCCCATATTGTTGAGTTATGGTTGAATATTGAAAACAGTCAGCTACTGACTGAGACATTTCAATCCAACAACTTTTCCTAGGGAAAAAAAAAAAAAAGTCAGCTAGGATCTAAAGAACTCTAAGTGATGCGTTCTTACTATGAGCTTTGTTTTTTACAGGCTGTGCTATCGTATGGTGTAGTCCTCGCTTGTGACAAGACTGCAGAATTGTAGGTATAGCAGTTTGCTAAGTATCACAACACAATTTACTCTAACTATAGCAAATGAGTAATAACCATCTCAATTTCACAGCAGTTTATATGATGTGTATCTATTAAAACAGCTTGGGTTTTTATTGTTGTTTCTAATAACTCAATAAAAACCCCACAGTATTTATGATTAAGAAGCTATATTACAGTGATCAAACTCTACAATTCTCAGTCCCAAGCCATACTGTACTGCTATAGCTTCTACAACACAGTTTATAACCATACTCTATTTAGCTTACTGAAATTTCACTGGATATGATCTAGTCTGTAACCAAACCTTAACAGCTATGAATAGTTTCACACAGGACACTTGATTGCCAGAAATGGATGGCTAGATACTTAGCCTGACCTTCTTCACAAGTCATCTACAGGATTTCACCCTATATTCCTGTATCAAAACTGTAACTTCTGGTTGAGCTAATTCATAAGATACACACTCTGCCTGCTTTGGTGAGGAAGTCATTTGGAGGGGTTGAAAAGATCTCTTGAGAAAGCTGCCTTAATCACTGAAGATTCTTGCTAATTCCTGTCCTGCCCACACATTTCTAATCTTTGAAATCTAACCTGCTTGTATTGTTAGTACTTCTCTAACTGCTATGCCTATCACCTTTTCTGCCAAACTTGTATTGCATAGATCAGGCATTTTGCACTACCACAATTATGGGTATTATCTGGACAAATTTCTTGGATAGTAGTGGCTCATAGTCTCTCTGGCTCCAGTTTTGTTAATTCTCCTGCATGCTTGTACAGAGCGTTTTAGATGTGAAAAATTTGCCGTACATCTTGATACAGGAGCATTGCTGATACTGGACTGAATGGGAGTGTTAAATCAGCTCTCTTCCATCTGACCTTACCTCACAGTCAGGATTTGTCTGAGGTGGGTCACTGGTAAGGTTATTGTGAGGCCTCTATTGTTCCGGAATCAAGCATCATGCAAGCATGTGATTCTTTCATATGTTATTTTTTGTAAGGAATGGTACTATATTGTACTGACTTTGTTACTGGTGGGTCTGAGCTAGCACCACTCTGAAATGAAAAGGATAAGCAGGTCACAGCTCTTCAAGCTGTTATTCCAGATTTAGATGCCTGTCTCAGTCACTATTTCTTGAAGTCTCTTTGTAACCCAAAGCCACTAGGAATTCACTTCAAAAAAGCAAATCAAAACTGAGTGTATGCCTCCAGTGCACACAGTAGTGCAGAGAGGTCAGGCTAGTGCTGACTGGTACATCTGCACAGAACAGTGTTAACATGTTAGTGATGTGCTGTGTCCGTGCTCACAACTCCTGCCTCTCGCGAGGGCTTATTAACTGTAGTGCTGACAGTCAGCTCCAACTTCTCTGCACCATGTACCACAGTGATCTTGAATGCCACACAATCAAATAAAATACTTGTTTGTCTCGAACAACCAAATTCAAATTTGCATGTTCCCTAGCATCACCTTTACTAAAAATGTTCTTTATGAGGATGAAGTTAGTACAGGAAATCTGCTTGCTTCACTGGAAATATCAACACATTAGGGCAGGGTCACAATCCATACTAAAAGAAAGTAGACTTGAAATTCAAGATTTTTTTTTTTTTAGTAAAATATGCATGATCTTGAAAAACACTGACCAACACCTAAAAATTCTTATTAAATATTTGACATTGAAGGTATTTTTTAATAATCCTTGCTTACTCTTTATCCTCCATTTTTTACAATAATTGACCATTTTACTTTGATGCATGTGAGATCTAGGAATTATCTACAAGAATGGAAAGAAAAAAACCTTTTAGATAAACTTTTTTCTACATTTACGTAATACTAATAGCTTGGACAGAATGCACATAAAGAAAGAGTAAAAGATTCCTAAAGTATTCAGATGTTATCTACGTAACTGCTGAATGTTCAGATCTAACAAAGTTTGGATAAATTGCCATGACTGCAAAATATTGGATATGCTGAGTTACTGCATTCTGGATGAAGGAATGGTTAATGTATTGCTGCAATAAATTCACATGATATGGAAAGCTTACAAGAAGACAAAAATTTATTTTTGTAATCCTTTAATTCTAAGTCTGATGCAAGAAAAGGAAACTTTACTTAGAGCCACTAGCCAGATGATGAAATGCATCCTTCCATAAAAGTCATTATTAAAGAGAATAAGATTAGAATAATTAAGTAGTTACTGTTTTATATGGTCAGAAAATGATTTTCAGTTGGTTTGGAGTCAAAGATTATTACGCTTACTAATAATACATTGCAAACAAGTGGCAAGAAATATGTCCTATTTATCAAATTAATTACCAATATAACCTTCAACATGTAGCATTAATAATGATTTACTAAATCTTCCTAATCAAAGAATAGTTCTTTATTGGTAACTAACACTGGAGGCAAACTCAAGTTTTATGTGTCTTATCTGTGCATTTCCTAGTAATAGTTTCCTCAAAGCATGTTTTTTATATCAGTCTGACCCAAAAAAAAAAGTTTTAGGTATTTAAGTAACCAATATGCTCTGGAATGGGTTTAGACCAAACTTTCTACCTGTTGCCTGACAGTATCTGTGGCTAATTCAGGGTAATTTACCTTCAGTGACGATTAACACATGCCTAAGCCCAAATACTCCTATTTACAATACAAAGGTTTCAAGGACTTCTACTGCTGTTCCTGAGACTTAACAGCACCTGATACAACCTACACTCACACAAAAAGTGAGAACTGACCCACAAAATTACCTAGATGAGAAAAGGGATTAGTGCCTGGCTGCCTTAGTGGCCACAGGGTTCTCTAGGCTGTTTCCAATTGTTACATGTAGCCAATTCTACATAAAACTTGCTTTCTATTAGGATGTTAGCAATGAGACCATACCCCATCACACCAGTCACAGTCTGAGGACCATCTCTTGCAAATAGCCGTTGCATCTTTCCCCTTTGCCTTTATTGTCTTTAACCACCACAGATGATAGGATTAGACAATCCTTAGGCAAAACACTACAAATACTCATCTAGACCCTTGAACTCAGGTTATTCCTGCAGCCCTCAAACTCCTCTGCAATCAAAGGATAGCTCTTAAATACATTTGTTTTTCTCCCATGAAGCACATATTGCTCTCTGTATCCTCCAGTTTGATATCTCCATCTGCTAGCCAAACACCCTCACATACTAAATCCTCAGAGACTGCTGAAGAAGAAATGGAAATTGGAATACTGAGTGACAGATCAGAATACGTGTACGTGTTTAGTACATAATCTGTGTGGGAGAGCATCCCCATATCCCTCATCAGCATCCAGTTCAGCTCTGGCAGGGACACGTCTTATCACAAGTACCTAAAATATTCCACTTGAAAGTCCTAATACAATGCTTAACAAATATCCACGCACAGGCATGACAATGCCTGGTTTAGCAGCACCAGTTTACCAGGACTGCTCACAAGGGAGCAGCCCCAAGGCCTAGTTGGCCCAATGGATCAGAGCAGTTCACTGGAAAGGTACTCACAGGTGTAGGATCTTCCACCCTCCACCTTAGGGGAGTCCTGAAAGACTTCTGAAGTTTCTGCTTTGGGGAACCATACAAACTTTAGCTATGTTTCTACTAGTCTTACCTGTGGTACAGTTCTGTGTAAGTTTGTGTTACACAGAAAGAGAGCATGCTGGAAGTGTGGCATCTCCACCATTCCTATACAGGTAACACTATGAACACATATTTTTTGCTTCCCTTTCATGCTGCTTTTTCTCTTCCTGCCCAAATAAAACTCTATGAAATATATTAAAAATAATCATATAAAAATAAAGTAACTGACAATGTTCAGATTAAGAAATACTTAAAATTATAGAGTCATAGAATACCTTTATCTGTTACAACCATTCCATATTCCTCCTAACCTGCAGTCAGGTACACCTTCCTCTAGTGTCTCTTCCAGTGACAAGCTGCTTGGTATTTTAGTCAATACTAAGATCATTTAGTAAACTATTTTTGACTTCGGTGTCTGTCCACACTTCACTTGTCTCAGGAAACTCTTTAGCTGCGTTGAGCAGATGCTTATGATTCTTCTGCAAGACTTTTGCTTTTCACTCATGGTTACTAAACAGGAATGAAGGTTACTTGTTTGACCAGAGGAGCTCTGAGTGACTTGATTTCATGTCTTCCCCTTGCCCCACCCCCAGATGATCTTCTGTTTTATACTGTAGGTTCAGAACACTCAGTCTCCAGAGGAAAGGGTGTTCTGAATTGCCAGTTTTCTGCATTGCCAGTTTTCTGCGATGCTACTGAGCATAATGTGTGTTTCTTAAAAAATTTATGAATACAGTTTTTAACAGTATTTTGGCCATCACTTAAAAATGGAGAGGAATGCTGTCTTTTTTTTTTTTTTACAGTATTAGATAACGTTAACAACAGTATCTCAGAGCTAAAGAAAATGCACTTCTAAAAAATTACACTCAAAAATGGAGTTGCTTCTTTGCAATGGACAGTTATAATCTTCCAAGCCAATGTGAGGAAATAATCCTCAATGTTGTACAGCGGCGTTTGTTTGGCAGGTATGAGTATGTGTTCTGAAAGTATTTAAAAAAACAGTTAGCAGTTAAATAGAAACACTGACAAAGACATGGTAATTGTAACCTTTTTTATAGGCAAGGATCTCATAAAACATGATTCCATGCCAGTTTTAGGTCATACTAGGAGTACCTGGGGCTTAACAGTTTACTCAAATTATCTTTGTACTTGCTTCATTTGGTGAAGAGATGTGACTACCTTATGCGTTTGCTTAGACATATAAAAAGCACTTTATACACAAATCTACCCATCTATCTCTGTCCTAAATGTGCTTCATCCTCTCCTCTGATTTACATCATACAATTGGTTGGTAGTAGAGATGGGATTCACGACATAAAAGGTCAGCTGATATGAAGAATCTAAGATTACAATCTCACACACTGTTGGGAGAAAAAAAGATAATGCTGCCACCAAGACAGTGAAGCAGATCCAAGCGTCACTCTGCCATAGATATAGTCTACAGCCTTGGTCAAGTCACTTTTTGTCATGTCAATTTAGACTATATTTCCTAGATAATGGATGCTATGCCATTATTTACCTCTGTAGTCCTTTGCTCCATATGGGCTACAAGATGAAGAAAGTAGCTCACTATTTGGTATTGGGAAGCACATTCTCAAGGGTATATTATCAAACTTGCATTATTCAAAGTCCACTAACTTCAAACAAGCAATAAATGTACATGACCCTGACAAAAGCATCACATGCTATAGCTTTAAGCATCTGGGGTGATCTGAAGACAACCACCACTAAATAAGAAAACTAACAAGTAATGACACTATAAAATGGAGGGAAAAGATCAATGCCCTCTACTCATAATTTTAGTAAAAATGAGCTTTCAGGGATCCCAGCAGTGTTTTTGAAAAGTCCACAAATTGTAGGTGTAATAATGATGACAAGGAAAATACTGAAACAAATAGACAAAGGGCACCTTGGAACAGTCAAATCAAACACGACAGGTAGAGAAAGCATATGCAGGACCCGCATTAATAGTGACATCAAAGAGCCGGTGAGTATATGTGTAATATATCACACAGTGATTTCCCACAGGACAAACAAACAAGTGAAATTTCATGGAACCAAGTTGGAATTGCTATGTTTGGTGTTGAAAAACATGATCAGCAAATGGCTACTAAAATTTTCCAGGATAGTCTCAATTTAAAGAATGAGAACAGTAATTATCACCAGAAAATAAGTTTAAAAATAGTAAAATATGTGAAAATTCTTAAGAGATCTAGCTGAGATGCCCTGAAACTTAGAATTTTGCTGAATAAGTACGTATTTTTCAAAAAAGCAATGAGTACAAGCAAAAACACGTACTTAGCATTACCATGACACTGTATCTGTAATCTCAAATACCAAGAGCTGTATGAATATTCAACTACCAAACTGAAAGCTAAATAGCAAGTCTATGATAAACAGAAAAATACTGGCACATATATGAATAAGCACACAAAACAGCTCAATAAAGAAACAAAGCTGTTCTAGCAAAAAACAGTAAGGCTGTATGAGGCAGTTTCTACAGTATGTAACATAAGGCAGTCTGACACGCAGACAACAAGCCTATTTATCACACTGCCTCCACAAGTCTACTTACATTTAAACATCAGTCCTTTGAATTTTTTTTTCCGTTTATAGATGCCTGTAGCAAAATTAGAAGTATGAAAAATCAGTTTTTAAGAGCATGTTTTTAACTGTTTGTTTATTTCCCTTTGATTTGATTTTGAAGAGGTAAATTATAGACTTCTCTAAATGAAAACTCTAATCAAAAAAAAAAACTTAAAAAAACTTAACTTAAAAAAAAAAATCCTTAATGATTGCCAGGTGCTCTTTTTATCAGCCCGCTAACTACTACTGCTGTGCTTTTAACCAGTCAGAAAAAGAATGGAATACATTTGGAGGATTGTTTTTTGTTGTTCTTTTTTTACATATCCTAGTTTCTGCATATGAAAAATATATCTCTAGATGCTGATGTAAAGTAAAGGAGGTATTAAACTCCACAGAGTAAAACTATGGAATAAACAGGTTTGTATAAAAATGTAAGAGACATTTAGAAGGGGATAGATGGAAAGAGGAAGAACTCCGCTAAATATTCTAAAAGATTTATCTGTATTTTGATACTGGTATTACCAATAGCATCATAGTGATTTACACAGATTTCTGGTGCACTAGAAGTTTGAAAGTAATTCCACAGCTTCAGCAAAACCATAACATGTCTCTTGAGTTTAGAAACTACCAATGACTTGGGATCACAGGGTACCTCAGGTTGGAAAGGACCTCAAGAGGGCTCCAGTCCAACCTCCTGCTCAAAGCAGGGTCAGCTGTGAGGTCAGCCCAGTTGCTCAGGGCAATATCCAGTCCTGTCTTGGAAACCTCCCAGAAGGGAGACTGCACCACCTCTCTGGGCAACCTGATCCGCTGCTGGGCTGTCCTCCTGGGGGTAAATGTTTTCCTTGTAGCCAGGCTGAACCTCTCTTCTTCCAGCTTACTGCTGTTGTCTCTCACCCTCCCACCATGTGCCACTGTGCAGAGCCTGGCTCCCCCTTCTTCGGGACCTTGTATTGGAGGGGCTGCTCTTAGGTGCCCCTGAAGCCACCTCTTCTCCAGGCAGAACGAACCTCACAGAGCAAGTGCTCCACCCCCTGACCATCCTCATGGCCTTCTGCTGAACTTCCGTGAGTTATTAGGTCTCTGCATTTGCTCATGCTGAATTCCGTAAGGTTTCTATCAGCCCATTCCTTGCTTCAGCTCTGTTTGAGCTACAGTTCCTAAACTCCATATAGGCATAAAATAGCAAAAAGAAGTTACATGAAATTTTTATTTGTCACAAAACACTGCTCTGTGAGATGACTGTAGCAAGTTGTACGCACCCAGAGCTGGTGTGATGAGATGAGACAACAGAAGAGCGCCTAAAAAGATTAGAATTTCTGAGACATGCAGAGAACAACTACAATATCTGGCCTTAAACCCATGTTTTTTAACACATAAAAGTCTTGCTCTGTACTGATGGACTTGCTCTAAAATGTTATCCCTGTGTTGTGCATATACAGTTGTATGAACACATTATTTTCATTATCAATTCCTCTTTTCTACCATACTTCAAAAGCAAATTGCTTTCTTAACTATAAATTATAATGAATTTTGTAATTTACTGCTACAGTGAACATGCAGAAAGCATTAATTTAATTTTGAATTTTAGAAGCACAGTGTTTTACTCTAAGTAGCAGCTTCCTGAACAAAAAAAATCATCCTTTTTGTTGAGGCTGTTTTCTTTAACAATTGATCTCAAGCATGCTTTTTGTATTTTTTCTTAATTGTAGGTAATTTCCTTAAAATTATTAATCCTGTTTTATATAATGGTGTATAAAATCCCTGCACTCCTCATGGCACTTCATAAGTATCTAATTTCTTGCTGAACTTCTGTATGTAATGTACCAAAGAGTTTTCTGTTTTGAAGAGAAGGGAAGGAATATTGCAGTGGAACAGATCAGAAGTTTTCTTCACTAAGCAAAGTCCTTGCTAATGAACATAGTGGTTAAGCATAACACTGCTCAGATACGCAATAATTATAAAATTATTATTCCATTAAAATTATACAATAACTCTAAGTATATATTAAAGGATTTTTTTTAAATTCTGAGAAGTTTGGTAATCTAAATTCCCATTGACTTTTTAATAGGACTTGCCATTCTCAAATGTTGAAGATGCTTTGGAAAAGCATCTACTATAAACTACATTGTTTTTACCAGTTCTGGAAAAACAGTTTATTCATTTTTTAGTATGTTCTTGTTGTTTAATATGGGGTTTTTTTTCTTAAGTTATAACAAGAATTATGTAGAAGATGGAGGTATTGTGCTATGCACTTTACGAACACAGAATAAAAGATTGGCCCTGACCTGAAGCCTACAACAAAGCTCATAGTGGTAAGACCAATTCTACACAGGGAAGACTGAGGTCAAAGTTCTAGTCCATGGCCTTAGCAGTAAGATTTTCTTGGCATATTCAGAATTCTTACTGGAAATGTTAGAATTTGAAAGGAACACTTTCATAAATGTGATTAAAATCACACATAGTGAAAAATTATTGAATAGATTTATTAATCAGGATTAATTTGCTTAAGAAATTCAGAAATCATCTTGACAAACAGGTTCTTTACAATCATTTGTGAAATTAAATGGTATTCTGTTCCTTGCTGCATAGTTTAGATAACAAGAGCAGTGGGAATTTTGATATACACATTTTGTAGTTCACAGCTGGATCCTGCTCAGGCTACTTGTGAGAATTCACATGAGAGAAATTGATTCCCCAGATAGACATGAATAGTAAATACAGAATTATTTCAAAGCACTCAACATTAATTAGTTTAAAAATGAATATTCACAGAAATAAATTGAATTATTTGCCCAAGACTTTGTTCCCTAAGACTTTTCACACAGATAATTCTAACTGATATCTTTATGTTTTGACAGAAGGAGTAAATTGGTGCTTTTCTGTGAGGGCTGATGTGAGCATGGCAGGCTATGTCATATGTTTCCATCTTGTACAACTTCTAGAGATATAATCTTGATTGAGGAATCTTTCATTTTGAAGCATTCAGAGCAAAATATCTTAACTGCAGTTTCTGCAGGTGTGCAGATCCCAAACTTAAGTTTCCAGTATTGGTGTGATTGGAAAAACAAAAACAAAACCATACTTCTGATCAAAGCTCATTTAGTCTGTAGTCACTGAGCCGTAATAAACATGGGAACCCCACTTGTGGGCTCCACAGTAAATGAAAGACTAGATCAGCTGGGTGAGTTTGGTGGATGCTCACCAAGATGGTCAGGGGCCGGAGCACTTGCCCTGTGAGAAAAGGCCAAGGCAAGTGGGCTTGTTCTGCCTGGAGAAAAGGCAGCTGCAGAGGCACCTAACAGCAGCCACTCCCAAACCTATGAGGAGGTCTTCAAGATGCAGCTGGGCTCTGCACAAGGTATTCTGGCCTACACACAATGTGTTCTACCCTACAAGCAATATTTCTGAGATTTCAGTTTGGATAGAAGATGAAAAAGAAAAGACATCCTTTGTAGACAACATCTGGAATTTTCCACCATTGGAGGCTAATGCAGGACACAAGCCTGAAACGTGAGTATGAATATTCTGTCAGGAGATCAACTGGGGATGCTAGCAAGCACCTCCTCTAGCATCTAGTATGTGTGTTGAATGCTACTTCCCAGCAAATCCAGAAGTTTTAATTGTGCTTGGTAGTAAAATTAGCTGATGAGTTTCAGGAAGGCCTGGAAATGACACTGAGAGGTGTTACAGATGCTAAGGTAAGAGTACAGTATAATTTTAGTGTATTTATGCAGAGGTCCAATGATCTTACTTCACCTAAAATTATACTGAGTTCACCACTAAGGCAGAAACAATGCTTTGTTATAAAGCAATTGTCCACGTAAAGAAGGTCCTATGAACCTAATATCCAAGGTGTCTGTCAACAGGAAGCAAAATCTTTATAAATGGGCTACAGGAAAAATGAAAAGCAGGGCATTGAACTGATTGATACTGGTTCTTACCAGCTGAGAACTAACACAATGGTCTGATGCAGATATAGATGTATATGTCCTCCAGCCTGAGAAATGAAAACTACTTCCTTCTTCAATGGAATTACTGCCCACAGAGGCACCATTCCAAATGAGAAGTTTTTGATTAAAAAAATTCAAAACATTTTCTAGCCTTCATTCTTGTAACTGGAAAGAAGTTTCTGAAAAACTCATTTGCATCAAAGTGTACGGGGGATCAATTTTAGAGCACCTGGATAAAACGATGATAGGATTTCAATATTCTGTGATGGTGTCTGTTGTGTTTTGACCCCAGCCGGCAACTAAGTACCACAAAGCCACTCACTGGCTACTATGAAGAAAACTAACTATCCCAGCCAAAACCAGCACATTGCCTTAGAAAGGGGATGGGGAAGTAAGAATAGATTGAGGTATTGTCAAGAATTAAAAACTATAGCCATAGACTAGGATATTAAAAGCCTGTCTTGCAGAATTTATAGACTGCCGTTAGGATTTACATCTGTGAGTCTATCCTTGAAAAGACATGTGACTGGAATTATGGGTGGTGGATCTGTGTGTAGGATTAACAGCTTTCAGCTGTCTGGCAGAGCTGTCTCACTGTGGAGGTATTTGGTGCTGAGGACTGATGACAGCAGACCATTATTTACTCCTGGAAAACTTCTGGAGCATATGCTAAGAAGGGGCTAGGGCAGAGAAACAGAATGTTTTGCAAGAAAGCAAGGCTGTAGGGAGGATTCTTCCCTGGGAGTGTCTTGGAATATTCCTAATAGTCTCAACACAGGTACAGGATGCTCTGCAGAGTGCAGTGATTTAAGCACTTGGGAACAAAATGGGTTCTTCCCCTCAAGGGGGGCAGTGTTCTACCTGAAATGAGGCCTGAAATTTGAAGGTAAAAGTATCCTTTCAAAGCAGGAGCTGTGGATCTTGCTGTGATTTCAGAGCTATGCCTACTTTGAAGTCTGTATGTTGAATTGTCTGATAATGGGGGCCTTTTATTCCTGCTGGAATGAGGCTTGTGGGTATCTAGTAGTTAAAAAAAAATAAAATTGGTGGCCAAATGAAGTGGGAAGTAGTAGGAGATGGTAAAGAGTTTAGTCAGTAGATGAGAATAGAAGATCTACACTGCTCAGCTTCTTTCTGTGACAAAAGCTGACATTAATAAAGTTAGGATAGCTGAAGAAAAAACCTGTATACCCTCAGAGACAGTAATTGCTATCAAAACTTTAACAGACAAAGCCTCAAGATGCCATGTTTTATCAGAACATGCAAGCAGGCACAGGCTGGTAATACGTAATGTTCATTAAAAAAAGAAATTATTTCAGAGGACTTACTCTGAGGTTGCTAGTCTTTCTGATAATTACAGGAAGAATTTTCTGACAACCCCCTCCTGCAGCCAGCACAGCACATGGTGTGTCAGTACTAAAACAATACAGTCTGAAGGAATGCCCTTTCAACAAAGAGGAGTCAGGGATTTATGAGGAGAAAGAAGATGTAGGAAAATATGAGAATGGCTTGAAACCCCAAGTAATCCCAGTTCTATTTGTCTTCTGCACTGATTTGGGAGCTGCACATAGACAATGCATTGTGCTGCTATTTCAACAAGCATATCCAAAGAGAAACTGATGGATTTGGTGAGTAAAATTTCCTGCTGCATGTTTCCTCTAAATAGATAACTCAGACTAACTCTTGTCCCTTCTTTCCTGGTATACTGGTTTTGGCTGGGATAGAGTTCATTGTCTTCATAGCAGCTTGTATGGTGTTATGTTTTGGATCTGTGATGAAAACAATGTTGGTAAAACAAGTTTTAGTTATTGCTGAGCAGTTCTTACACAGAGTCAAGGCCTTTTCTGCTTCTCACTGCACCCCACCAGTGAGTAGGCTGGGGGTGCACAAGGAGTTGGGAGGGGACACAGCTGGGACAGCTGATCCCAACTGGCCAAAGGGATATCCCAGACCATATGATGTCATGCTCAGCAATAAAAGCTGGGGGAAGAAGGAGGAAGGGGGGGACGTTCAGAGTGATGGCGTTTGTCTTCCTAAGTAACTGTTATGTGTGATGGAGCCCTGCTTTCCTGGAGATGGCTGAACACCTGCCTGCTGATGGGAAGTGGTGAACGAATTCCTTGTTTTGCTTTGCTGGCTTTATCTATTAAACTGTCTTTATCTCAACGCCCACATTTTCTCACTTTTGCCCTTCCAATTCTCTCCTCCACCACACTGAGGGTGAGTGAGTGAGTGGCTGTGTGGCACTTAGCTGTGTACCAGGATTAGCCCATGACACCTGGAAAGCTTTAATCTGTAGCTGTAAACCTCCTTAAAAAGGAGCTTCATACTGGTTTTTGACCACTGTATTGGGTCTGGCTGAGATGGAGGTAATTGTCCCCATAGCAGCCCTCGTAGTGCTGTGCATCAGTAGCTAGAAAAGTGTTGATAACACACCAGTGTTTTGGCTACTGCTGAGCAGTGCTGGCACAGCATCAAGGCTGTCTCTCCAACATTTTTGCCCCACCTCAACGGCAGGCTGGGGCTGGGCAAGACCTTGGGAGGGGACATAACCAGGACAGCTGACCTAAACTAACCAAACAGATATTCCATACCATATGACGTCAGCTCAGATATAAAAGCTAAGTAAAGGGAGATGGAAGCAGGGGCAATTTTGTCTTCCGGAGCAACCACTACATGTACTGAAGCCCTGCTTCCCAGGAAGTGGCTAGACATTGCCTCCTGATGGGAAGTAGAGAACAACATCATTTGTTTTTCTTTGCTTTCGTGCGTGACCTTTGCTTTCACTTTATTAAACTGTCCTTATCTTGACCCACGAGCCTTTTGTTATATTTTCTCCCCCCCTGTCCAGCTGAGGAGTGGGAGTAATAGAGCGGTTTTGGTGGGCACCTGGCACCCATCCAGGGTCAACCCACCACAACCACAATGCATTTGTGCATATTACACTACTGAATGGAAACCTGCAGTCTTGTGTTGCTATTAGTAGTTAAATATTTAGCCCTTAAAAGCTGCAACTGACTTGGCAGCTCAGAAGCATACTCTTTGTCACTACTGGTATCACATACAGAGTTACACAGGGTAGTACAGCAGAGGTCTCGCTAGTGCTGCCATTTTTTTCTCCTCGTGTTGCAGATGTTACTACCAGCTCTGTACTGATTTGAAAGCAGCTCCACGGGCTATTATTGAAAATGCCATAGTTAATCATGAAGAGGAAGAGAAGACAAGACATGGCTGATTTCAAGGAAATCCATTATGTTGGAAATGAGCAGAAAGAAAAGGAAAAAGTAGTTTCCAAGATCTGAGGAGATAGATCACAAGGAAGACAGATGTTTTAATTTTCAGATATGCAACTGATAATCCCTATTTCTCCTTCTTTTCGTTGACCCCTGTTGTCCCAATTTCTAGGAAACTGACTTAGTTTTCAGGAATAATCAGTGATGTCATTCTGAGTTTGGAGATCCCATATGTTTCACCGTTAGCTTCTCAGAAAGACAACTCCTTAACATTGGCAAACAGGCTTCCAGCAGACAGACTTAAGATTCTGATATACAACTAGGTCACACTCCACAGCTGTAAAGGCAAACAAGGTCTTCCCAGAAATATGAAGATTCACAAGTGCCTTGCTATAAGCATAAAATACAGAGCAAAAGCAGATTCAAATAAAAGCAGCCTGATGAAAGGCACTAGAAGTAAAATTGAACAAATTTTCTTCCTCCCCAAGACACCATGGATGCATGCATCCAGAGGTAACTTAAACATCACAATAAAAATGAAATTAATATTAACAAAAAGTGTAAATGTTACCAATTATAGAAAGCGCATGCATCCATAAGTCCCAAATCCCGAGCTAGATGGTTATCTTTGGGTTCAACTTATTAGCTTTACTTCTTTTTCCTTTTTCACTTAAGTTATTTAAAGAGACTTTATATAGATATGGGCTTAGTGTCACTGCTGAAGTATTTGAAGGGGAAATTCAAATTGTAACTGCTCAGCAGTGGTAATTTGTGACTAAAGAAATGATCTGGCATGGAGGGCAAAAAGGCCCAACTGCAGAAGGGGTTGAACTGTCTGGAAGCTGGAATGCCAGAGAGGGAAGAACTCCCTGTAAGGGTGTGAAGTTTCCCTCGCTGATCGGGTAGGAAATAGCCACAGCATTGTCTTGTAGAAATGCTGGAATGCCAATGCTCAGGGGCCACCTTTGGGCAGCAGAGCTGACCCTGGGGATGGACCCAACACTGGGCTGAGGCACCCCATGCCAACGTTCATGGGACTGATGCCAACACAAGTGTATATAAGGAATCAGCTTGTCATGCATCTTTGCAGACTCCTTGTAGAACCACTCACTTACGACAGTAGGACTCTGTCCAATGCCTTTTTTTTTTTTTTTTTTTTTTTTTTTTTTACTATATTTAAGCACAAATGTGTGTTAATTCTCCTCAAGGAGTACAATAAAAATTCCTCAACATATTCCTGAAATTAGGTTCCTGCTGTGGGAGATTATTGTCAGATTGTAAATCTATTTGAAGTGAGTTTGCTCTAACAACATATCTTAAGCTACATAAAGTATTTTTTAAAACTCAAATTACTCTCCCTTTCTCCACCCCAACAAACTCACTCTTACCCATAGCTGAATTGCTGGATACATAAACTGGCAGCAAAATGGGAGCCAGATCTCTGTGATACAAAACATTTATCCTCCATTAAACCTCTGGAGTAAATTCCGATGGGCAGTTTTCAGTTGTTATTATTATCTCCTTTTACATTATGCTGTAATACCACGTGCTGTATTTCCTGAATGTGTAACAAATGCTGTTTCTGTGTGATTTGTTTACACCATTGGAAGCTTGCCATCAATAAGCTCCATTCCCCCAGGAAGAGTTAAAGTTGAAACATGAGTGCCATGTAGGGAATATACTGGGTAAACTACTGCACTGACTGTGCAAACCTGCAGTAAAATGAAGTTAATATTAAATAAACATTGGTCTTTATATTATCGTCCTAAAATTGTCACCCTTTGGTCTTTTCCATTCTGATAAAATTGGGCTATCACTTCTATTCATATTACCCTAAAGGAACTTGCAGAGCTAAAAGCTGGATGAACAAATTCTCTCTGCTACACTAGAACACCTAGGCATGTTTCTCAAGGTCTGCTAGGTGTGGGAGCAGGCATTCACCTACCATCCTCTTCTTTTCTCCAATTTTGTTTATATCAACTCTCCTAGGATATTGTAACTCAGGATCCTTTTTTGCCCAGAATGTCAGCGATTTGTTTTCAAACAGTCCTTTCTTTTTCCTAAGGTTCTAGCTCTCTTATGTTTTACTGTCGTGAGAGTCTCATTGGTAAAAGTACTGTCGGAGAGCTCCATGGATTTTTTCTTCCTTTATTTTACTATGACTGCTAAATTATAAGATTCTGATCTTGAGGGGCATGAACAAAAATAATTCTCTTTCTTTGTCTTCCCTTCTCCTCACACACCGCTTCTAAAGAGTATCAGTTCCCCTTGGGTGATCATGAATTTCAGTGCTCCCAAAAGAGAGATATTCAGACTGGAAAAACCAAAAAAGTTGGGGGTTTTTAACAGCCTGTTGGCAACAGCTTTATTTAAACTCACCTTGCCATCACCTGTTACCATTTCCGATATGCCAGGTCTAACAGAAAAGATTCATTCATTCTGAGGCTGGGAGGAACTCCCGTGTAATATGGGTCACAGAACCTTCCATAACAATTTCTCCATTACACCTGTAAGCTTCTACATAAGCCATAGCATATCTTTATTAAAGGGATACAACCTTGACTCAAACATTGCAAATGTAGGATGATTTGCCTCTTTTCTGGCTGGTTATTCTAACAGTTTAACTATGCTTGGTACTGAAAGACAAGAGTAGGCAATGACTGTGTATGAGGGTTCTGTAACTGCCTCCTCCCATGGTCAAATGGGTCAAGTTTCCAAAGTAAGTTTGTGAACATTATTTATTTAATTTTATATACATAAATAATAACTCATACACAGAAAAAAGTGTGGCAGTGTAAGTTGCCTACAAATGGGAAGTGTTTACTAGCAGCCCCATATAGTTCTCATTAAGAATCATAATGCAGACAGTGAAAGAGTATACAAACTGATTTTCCACAAGCCAAACTCTGTAATCCTGTATTGTGTCTATTGACATTATTTTAGCAATGTCAATGCAGATTTTATGTCTGTCGATGGTCATTCAGCAAACACAGAATGTTTTGAAAAAGTGGGAGACCACCAGCATACAAACTGCTTGAATTAAAAAAATAAAATAGAGTTATTCCTGATAATAAACAAAATTTTAAAGTCTCAAAAGCCAAGAATATTTGATTAATTAGAAGTGGAAGAGAAGTTTCCTTCCTGGAAAATTACTGTGGGAGAGAAAAAAAGAATGTATATGGAGTAATGCCAAATATAGGAAATTTCATGTTAATATAACCACGAAAATGAATACAATAGAATCTGTCTGTTCATCAATTATATGAAGGCCATATATACTATACAGCCAGCAGGGCATTTGCACAATTCAAGATTTATTTACTTTCAGGAAGTGCAGGGAGATACAAAGAAATAACGTTCACAGCAGATCAGCTTCATCTGTTTCCTTAGATTATACTGACAAGTTAATAAGTAACATCACCGTATGTGGCTGCTGTAATGTAAGTGCTGTTAGTATGTATATTTCATCTACTCTGGCAGTAGACAGAGTAAGATAAATTATTGTTGCTAAATCAAAATTGGGTTGGCCCGTTTAGGAGATTTTGAGAGCCAGAACTTCTTTTCCAAGGATTCATGGTACACAAATGGCATATTATTTGTCATAAAGAACCTTAAGAGGGGCAGACATTGTTTAAAGCCTTTTGCAGATATTTGAATAATCTACTTTAGCAGTCAATCTTTCTGCTTCATATCATTAGATTATGGTCAAAACCAGCCATTTTAATTCATTCAGCATTGCCTAGTTTTTTCACCTTTCTTCAATCCAGCATAAATCTAACAACTAAAATACTATTTGACAGGCCAGCAGATCATGGAAAAATTGTAACAGAATGTTTTGATGGACTGAAGTCGTGTTCTATGAGCATAATTACTATGTCTTTGTGGCATCTGACAGCGATACGTACTCACCTAGCTGGCCTACTTGCTTGATAAGGAAAAGGACTCGACAGTATTGCTAGCTCTGCTCTAGTGACCTGTTCTGTGATGCTCCACAGGTCCAAGTTACCTCTTTGTGCCTTATTTTGCTTACCTGCAGAAAGACAAAAACCCCATACATTCCATTAGACTCTCTAAAATCTAAAGTAAAAATAATGTTGTGATTTTATTTATTAATAAACATTTATTATCCTTACTAACAGAACAAACAGAAGCTCTATTAGTACTGCATAAACTCATAGTACCAAAAGACAACTTTACTGCCATAGACTGTAAGTTTGAACAAGTATATACAAACAAATTAGTAAGACAACTGTGAGCATTCACAGTATATGAATTAAAATCTCTTAATTACTTGGTCTCTTAAGCAATTCTTTTAAGTGATACATAACTCTGAGCACTGGCAACAGTTACCAACAGTTACATACAAATATCAAATAGAGAAGCTTCCTTAATAATTATTTTGCCTAATTTTTAGAGTAGAAGAATTGACGATGTAATATGGAGCAAGACACCTCTGACAACTCATGCATCATTTGCGCAATTTTATAGGAACTGTCCCCCTATTGTTTCTGTGAACTTTCAGCCTTACCAAGAGCTGGTAACTGTATAATCCGTATAATCCAGTCGTTCTCCACATTACCAGGTGTTGGCTGATACAATGAAGCAACTAATTCCAAAAAGTGGCTCCTTACTGCTTTACTTCTGCACTTCCTGTACACAGGGTTCATTCTTCCTGCCATGAATTTCTCAAGTGCCAAGCAACTGAGAGACACTAAAAACAAGACATAAGCATGTCATTTACTTACTGACTTTTCCAAAAACTCTTCTAAAAAATACTCTGCTTTGTTGCTAAATTCTTCTGAATATATGAAAATTTGGATAAATACAGTTAACTTTTCTGAATATTAGAAGAATTACAATAGTGACACTATAAACCATAAAGGGCTTCACTGACCCTGAAGTAATGCACTCGCTCTCTCACAGATTTCCCCTCTCCCTGACAAATTTCCCCAGCACAAAGGCTATCATGCTGTTATTACATTACTTTGAACAGTGCAGCTTGTTGCAAACAATTTTAGTGATTAATTCAGTTGGCCTGATTGAGTGAGAACAGAGCAAGAGACATCTTCATTCTCATGCTCATTAGGTCGAACTGGATTTTACAGGACAGCAGTAGATACTGGGAAATCATTTGCAATTTCAAAGCCTGAAATTTTGCCATGTCTTTGAAGGAAGTAAAGTAGGGGAAGGCTCTTTTTGTCTTACCCCCCGCCCCCCAGGCAGCTTCTTACAATGAGCAAATATAGAGGAAACCTCTGTTTTCTGCTAGCACCCCTTTTTCCATTAGTATCAAAACATGAAACCCAAAGGTCCCACTACATGACAAATGACACTCCTCTTGGACGCATGCATCTGAAGAAGTGATCAAGTCAGTGTTACAGAGAACTTCTAAAGAGATGGTACTTGTTATTATAAGAGCAGATTCTCATTCTTTGGTGTCCCATTATAGCCCCTTCTCTCCTTTTGAGCTCTTGGGCTCTTACAACGAGAAGCGCACTTGCCATCTAACTTCCTGCTTTCTATGTTGTTCAACATTTACAATGTTCTTCAACACATTTGCCTATGCTCAGTGAAAAGAAGTTAATCAGTCAAACCAACTGTGGGAAATAATAAGTTCTTCACCTGATCAAGTCTGTTATTTAATGATGTAGAAGATGAGGGGATCCTTATTCAGGAAGTCAATAAATTATGGATTCTTCTTATACAGACAACTACTCATGAGTTAGAGATACTTACCCTTACTAGAAATTAAAGAGCAAGGGTCCTACATTTTACATTAATTAAAGCAAGGTTTCTACTCCTTTTCCTCTTAAAAATATAGTCAAGTTAATAAACACTGGCATCCTCATAATGAAATTATAAAAGTGAAAATTCTACAGGAAAGCTTGATTACATTTTAATTACATTTAATAGATGTTTAATGTAATAAATTTAAAAGGAGAAAGAAAATAGTGTCCTACTATATTTGCCAAATTCATTGCCTAAAAGCAATATGTTACTACTATAAAAAATATACTTTTTTATCCCCTCTACATAGTGAGCTTTTTTGATTGGCTACTTATTTTTAAACAGCTATAATTGAATAGCAAACATCTTTAGTTAAATTATTTTCTAAAGAATGTTTATGGTATTTTCCTCCTCTGCAGATTCTGAATTATATTTTCTTTGTAGAAATAAAAGATACATGAAAACAAGTCAACCCTGCAAACCTTTCTTTAGCTGCATCCTCACCTTTGGAACAAATCACTTGAGTAAAGATGAATGGTATGAATCAAGACTGCATTTGGAATAAACTCACTTCAGTTACACATGCTTAGAAGACCCCAGAAAGTATTAACATATTGATCACAATTCTTTGAGATAATGGCCAAGAAACTCTCTTGGCACCCATGGCACTAGCAAAATCTTTAGAAAACATAGTTCACTGCTTAATAAGACTTTACAATCCAAGACAAAAAGAGAGCGAGAAAAAGAGGAGAAAGAGACTATTTGCATTAATAGCAATGAAAGGAAATTAAAATTCTTGAGGCATTTCCTCCCCCTAAGAAACATCTTCACAAACATAAAAACATTCAGAAGGCACCAGTGCCTTGCAAGCTTCAAAGCTCATTTTCTGGGATATTTGGAAATTCCTGATTTATGTATTTATAACTACTAAAATTATCCAGAATAGCACAACCTGCCCTTCTCCAAACTAACCAAAACCCAAGCATGGGAAATGTTTCCTCTTTCACCAAGAGCATTTTGGATATAAGAACAGTAACAAGTCAGCACTTTTTGTCTGATCACAGACAGTTAAATACCAACTAAGAACAAAATGCTGAAAGATGCACTGCCTCCAGGTGCTGCCATTTTTATGACATATTACTCATATGGCCAGGTTTTCAAGAATTCTCTCCCATTTAGGCATCTATAGCAAAGGAAAGATTTTTCAAAACAGATTTTCCCCCACCAGAACAAGAAGCAATAGCACATCTTAGCATCTTCTGAACAGAAAGCCCTTTCCCAGGAAAAAGTATCTGTAGAGAAAATACTTAGTTCTGTCTGGCCCTGTATGATGATCATCATTTTAATAAGAATGAAAATACAAGCATGACAGAGAAGATGCCGTTCTTCATCAGATGATATGCATGACAGCAGGTGCACACGGATAACAGTTAACAAAAGCCAATTTTGCACCAACAGTGGCTCTAAGCTGGATATTTTAACTTTGCAGCTTATTTAGGTAGGTAGGTAGGGACTTCTTCGTTGTTCTTTAAAGCCTTCCTAGTCTCATTCCTTAATATTAGAAAAACAACCCTCAAATCCTTTGCATTGACGCATATAACTTCTGAGACATGCCTGATCCATGGGACGTTATACCTTAATCAATATAAAATATCATGTCAGTTAACTTCATTAAATACAATTCCATTGCTTCTAGGTTGTTTTTTCATATCCTATTCTACCTTTTTCCCTTGGTTCACATTTTCTTATGTTGCCTTTAATGTACCAACATAAGCTATTGCTTAACAGTGCTACTGCTTAGCAGTGGTTTACTGCTAAGTATCTTAAACAATTACCTATCATTAAGCAGGTGTGAAGGTAGAATTGAACTTGTTGGGATGAACTGCTGGATAAATACTTAGCCAACATAAATAAATCCATAAGAAATTGATCTTCAGTACCTTACGTGAATTACATCAATAAACCACAAGCATGTTGTGTTAACTCAGAAGTCATATACAATCCTGAGTTATCTACATTTCATTGATTCATGTCCATAGATCACACTAAACGCAAAAAACTTATAAAAGCATAAAAACGCAGTACAGAATGAAAAACCTAAACGTCTAAAAAAACCCAACTGGTGCAGTCACTTTACTATAAAATATAAACAAACAAGCTTACAATACTTGAGGTGGGAATAAAATGTGACAGAACATTATTGAGTTGTTATAGGCAAACAGCTTGAGCTGTGCAACTTAGAATCCAAACAGGCAGCATTCCCCTGCTTGCAAGAACTCGGTAAGGTCTGGAATGCACTCCTTTAAAGGACAGAAATCCTCAGATTCTTCTCAATCCATGTATCACTCTGGTTTTGTGAAATTTCACTGAGGATTTCTAATGGTGTGCTTTCATTAACACAAGAAAGATATCTAGGACAGCTTGAGAAAATTAATCTGTCTCCTGGTTTCTAATGCCCTTTCCCAAACCAGTCCTTACAACTCTTACTCTACAGATAACAAAACAAACAAGACCTTTGCAGGTTTCATATGCAGACAGGCGGAGAACATATTCTTAACCTAGTAAAACCAATTAAAAACATAATCAAAAAGGGAAGATGTCTTCCAAGTGTTAAACTCCAATCCCCTTACAACCTTCTATCTGGACTCACCTCCAGCAACCTAGATGACCCCTTCATCGTCTATCTGCACCCTTTCCTACAAGTAGCAGACTCTATTCTCCCAGATGCCTTTCTCAACTTTTTATGACTCTGGGTAGAGTAGAATGGCTATAAAGAAGTACTAAACCATCTTACCACCAACTGTTACATGAGAATTGTTGCTGTTGGGTCTATGAAAGTCAAGGAGAAGGACAGAAACCTGGTTTAAATATCCCAGCAGGTACCAACTGAGCTGGCAACATTGATATAGGCACCTCTGTTTCTGACAGTGATCAGGCACCAAACCATCCAGGGAGCTTGTAGAGAGGAAAGTTAGAGGCTTCCTAGATTACACATCACCAAAATGTGGTGTTTGGAGGTCTCAGTGATAGGCTTATGCACTTAATGACTTTTGCAGGACTGACTCTTCACTTATTTCAAGTTAAACTAATGACAAAATATCACATAAGTAAGTTAGTTCAGGCTTAGTTTTCAGATATTTGCACAAGGAAAACTTCTAGGGAATATCATCAACAATTGTGAGACTTCTGTCTCATGCTGAACATCAGTCTCACAAAGCATCCTTTGAAGTCAGTACAAAAAGTCTACCTTTGAAGTAGCAGGATTTTTGGTTACTTGTAGCTGCCTAAGTTTTCTATTTGATTTTTCATTTCCTTCCTCTAGCTGTGAACAACACAGAAGAAAGAAAAATATTAAGACATTTTCTGCCACGTAGGTTCAGTTCTCAGACCTATGACTTATGCAGGAGATGACAAATAGGAATCTAAACACAAGTGTAGAATGAAGTAAACATCCAAAATGCATGTGAGAAGGGGGGATCTCTTCCCTTGACTGATACTGCCATTTAATGTAGCTTTAAATTAATGGCCTGTTATTTACGTAATTTATACCTACAAGTTGACCCCTTTTATTATCTTTCTCCAAGGATTTAAAATATTGGAAAAAAAAGCTATTCCACAGTTTGTGAAGTTACAGAGAAAAGATGTTATCACTTATCAGAGGGAAGCAGACAGGGTGATTTTCATAACACTCAGCTATTTCAGTACAGTAACAGTTAATTTTACTTAAACCATCTTTCTTTCTCATCTTTTTGCTTCCACTGTTCTCCTATCCTTACAGCACCAGACATTAGAACAGTGAATGGAATGCAAAGCTCTTTCTGCCTTAGCAACACTCTCTGGCTGACCTCAAAAGATTAACTATGAGAAGCAGTAAACATCAGGTCACACCTGAGAGAAGATGCCATCGTATTTACTAATGAGGAACCTGAGGTATACACAATTTTACATTCTTAAATAAATAGCAAAGTTGAACTCAACAGGTCTAGTATGTTCTTCAGCATTATACTTTACTACAGTCCACAACTGCAGGCATCTGATAAACGGAAGCAAGTTCAGCAGAGGGCCATCAAGATGGTCAGGGGCTGGAGCATTTGTCCTGTGACGAGACACTGAGGGAACTGGGTTTGTTCTGCCTGGAGAAGAGGTGGCTTTGGCTTAATAGCACCTAAGAGCAGCCCCTCCAATTCGGAGGGATGGTGTAAAACACATGGTAGAAACAAGGGTAGGAAGCAGGGTGAAAAGGTGTTTGGCTGAACCTGAGCCTGTGGAAGGGGGAGGAAAGGTATTTCTCTAAGGGTTAAATTGTTTGTATGTTCTTTTTTTCTCAATATACGATTCAGGAATTAAGTTTGCGTTAATTGCCAATAAATGAAGTAAAATTCCATGAGTCAAGCCAGCTTTCTCCATGACAAATATGCTATGATTTAATGAACTATATGCTTATCCTTATATTAAATTCAGATTAATTTTAGAAGCCTACTGCTGCATAAAAATACTTTCTCTCAATGCCAAGGTGTATGCACGTTTCACTACAGGAGTAGAATTAGCCCATGCCAACAATGTACAGGACAATACAAACTGATAATGACTTTCCAAATGATAAAAACTGTGTGCTTGACTGCATATGCATTAACTAGACAGTACTAATATTGTCATTAGTATTATTATTTCCTCTGAAGTACCAAAGGTAGATATTTTCTTGAAGTGTACGGTTAACATGCTTGGAAGCTGCATCCACTAATAAAGGATTATTAATAGAAAAAATCACATGCTACTAAAAACTTCACAATAAAGTTAACTCTAAGGTGGACACCAGAAAATTAAATAAAGTCAAATTTGATAGTGAAAAACTGCTTTTCAGTGAAGAAAGAAAACTGATGATATATGGTGCAAAATGTTTGTAGTTAAGGTTATTTTAATTATGTGTTACTGAAAGTTTGTTTACCAAAACGACAATTTCCTCCCTAGCCAAAAAAAAAAAAGGGGGGGGGGGCAGGACGGGACAGGACAACAGTGGTGCTAGCCTTATCAGAAACCACAGCTGTGAGGTCTGAAAGTACTAACAAATTCCCTTCTGTCAGTAAAATGACAAGAACTGATTCTTATGAACTATTAATAAGCCCATACTTACACGTATTTAAGCAATGCTCTCTCTACTCAGCTGTTAGACATAAGGTGACAGAGAGAAGAAATGATTTCAATGATTAAACCCTACATACCGCTCACTTTGGATATCAACCAAGACGTGTATCATGTTTGGTTTATTCTGATGGTTTCTGAAAATTCTAGATACTGCAGTTATTAATAATGAAATTTGGTTTCCAGGTAGGCTCCAACCTGCCCCATGTGATATTGCTGATTATTTCTGTCCTCAGTTCCGTCAGGATCCAAAAACGTGGCAGTCCTCTGACTACTATTACATGATCTGTTAGACATGACCAGAACAGGCCTCAACTCAAACACAGTCCCTGAAGTCGTAGCATCACCATCTTCTAAAAAGTTAAGCTTATACAGTGTGGAATAAACATATGTTCTATTCCATCTGTTATCCGAGAATATTCAAGTTACAGATAATTCTCAGGTGGATGGCAAACTCTCCAATGAAACTTGTTCATTTTGCATGGACTTATCAAGATTTGGTAAAGCCAGAAAGAGAACAAAGGAATAAACACGACTAATCTCACAGTTCAGCATGGGGAAGTGATGGAGACCTGGCTTCCTCACTATGCCCTCAAGAAAACTTTTAAGTAACTTATCCCACGTATCCCACATTACTAAACCTTGTCAGTCTTCAGAATTCCACTGGAGAGGGAAGAGCTGGATTTCAATTTGCTGTCAGTGCTCCTTGTCCCAACTGCTCAGCATTTCAAGAACCAATTGAGAAAACACTCAAGACATCCTTGCATTTAGTGTGATGGGGCAAGAGCTGGGCAGGAGCTTCCTATTTGTCTGCTACAGCTATGTCAAGACAGTTCTAATGGCAATGCATGGGTATGTCCACAAATGTGGGGGTTTGAGCATTTTTTTGCCCCAAATAACTCCTATATCATACAGAATAACTCAGGTTGGAAGGGACCTCAGGAGGGCTCCAGTCCAACATCCTACTCGGAGCAGTCAGCTGTGGGGTCAGACTAGGCCAATGCTTTGCCCACGGGGAGTGATTCCATAGCCTCCCTGTTACCACCTGTCCTAAAGGTTGGTTGACAAAACTAGCATATTTAGCTGTATTTGCATGAGGGTAGTTATCAGGACAGCTGTGACGGAACTTTTTTTTTTCACACCACCAAAGAGCCAGACCTGTTTAGGATACATTTATAATGCAGATCTCCCACTTGAGCCGCTTCTGAAAAATTTGACATCTTTTAAGTTACCTGTGCCTCACAGACCATCACTGGGCTTCCGCACATGGTTCTTTGTTAATGTACTGGCTTCCCTAAAGCTAGAGAGCACCTTTGAGCACCACATAGCGCAAAAAGCACAGCAATCTGCTCTGGAATACAGAAGGTCTGTTTCACCAGCATGACAGCATCACATCAGCTAACCATGAAAACCATCCGATGTCTCCAGTTTGCTCACAAGCATAGTTTTAAAGATGGCAAAGGAAAAAAACAAGTTAGAAAACAGCCACCGCTAGATACTTTTCAAAATATGACATAAAGCTTCAACATTTCCCTCTGAAATTTAAACAAGACTGAAATAAATCCTACTGTGTATCCCATTTAGATACATTCTTTAGCATGTCATCTTAGACTTCAGAGTTCTTTTCTACAGTTCAGTTAAAAGATTCAAAAGAAATAAAAATGTACTTTGCCTTTTTATTATACCTTTGTGGAAAAGGGATAATAGTAAACTTGGAATTTAAAATTTCCAGTGTAGTGTGGTCTTCCACATCACCATTTAGCTTCTAGTTATGGCTGTCATGTAAACAGCTCTTAATATGCCTGCAAATTCTCAAAAATGACAGATCAGTGACATCTAGTTGCAAAACAATTAGCTTTACAATTTAGGTCAAGTAAATACGATGTAGCTATACTATACAATATGTACCTGCATGGATTGGTACATGCGCACTTATGAATACAAAGAGAGGGAAAGGGAGTGACCACACACACCATGTTATTCTGACACTATGCAATGAAAAATTAATTAAAAGGATCCATGCAAGTTTATTAGCTATTCTCCAGTTTACATTTATTGACACATTCTTCCTCAATAAGTAAACTGCATCTCTTAGAGCTTCTGAATTCAATGTAAGGGGGGGGGGGGAGAAGAAATATTTTCTAGAGAACTATCAGACGTATTCTTTAATGGATATTCTTTAATCAATGTCTTTGTTTAAAAACAGTAGTATAAAATCATTATTAACACAAGTACTGGTGATCTACATTCCATTAGTCCATAAAACTTGATATAGTTCAACTGTCATCAGCATTTTTTTGACTGCTTTATGACACAGATAGATTGAGTAGGCTGAGCTTTAATTCCAGTTTTGTATGCCCCTGGTAAATGTGACCTGGCTTTCAAATCACTGCAGCTGAAAAAATTAAAACATATTTTACTGTGGAAGAGCATAAACAAATCATTTTCACTTCACACTACTAGCATTCATTTTATTTTTTATGCAGGTACTCTTTCTGTACCTTTAAATACCTCACTGATTATTTGCCTTCTAGAAATCAGGAATAAGTAGTAAGTTAGGTCAGAAATTACTGTCTATGTCTGAACTTTCATAATTGACAATCTAAAGACTGCAGACATGCTGATGACAAACCCACCTTTGTATATTCTTTATGATGGGAGCTCTAAGCATCTTTTGTTTCTATGGTTCTGAAAATTAACACCATTACATATTCCCCTGAGAAAGTGTCATGCATTTGCCAGTGCACAAACACTCTACTCTTTCTATTTTGCAGGAGGGTAAAGGGTAAGAATAATTCAGGAGAAAATAAACCTAGGTGAGTAATAGCAGGTTGATTTACATAAGAAATTACTAAATCTTGTCAGCTAATGTAAGCTTTAACTCAAATAAAAACCCAAAATAGTAGGTATAGGAAATAGATTTTCAGAATGAGCAGAATAGTAATGAAAAAATGTCTATGGGGTTTTATTAAAAATGCATTGAAGAGGACCACTGTCTTAACATTGAACAGAAAACCTGATAGCAGATGAAGTAATAGCTATTATTTGTAATTATTATCAGTATAACAGTAGTACTCAAGGATTCCACCCTGCTCTTCAAGCATACACAGTGGAGAGAGCCCCAGACCCGCAATTTTAAGCTACATACCAAAAAGAAAACAAAAGGGCAAAAGGAAGGAGTTATTACCGTTATTTTAATGATGGAGAACCGAGGCATGGAACATCAGTGCAATCCTGTTAATGCTTACAGGTCACATAATGTATCTCTAAAACTTTAACATCACTCTAGGCCATTAGAAATGAATACTTCAAGACATTCCAGCGAATAACTCCACATGAACAGGACAAATGTATTCATCATTTGCATTTTCAGATGGCTTAAATTTGACCTGTGTTCCTGTGTCCAGTGTATCCTATTTGCTGCAGCTAGATCTTTTATAAAAACATCTAAAAAATAACCAAAACAATAAACAAACAAAAAAAAAGCACATTCTTCCGTCTTGGATTTTAATTAAGACATTGCAGAGAAAATCTCCCTTCAAAAGTACCACTGGAACTGGTAAGTGGGTGATGACAGAAGGCTAATTTAAGTAAAAACAATAACGCAAGACAACTATGTAAATGTAGTGCCCATAAAATGCCTCTTCCCTATTTTATCATTTAATTAAGAACTGAATCTTACCAAAAAATCGTTTTTCTGTGCAGAAAAAAGGTTTATTAGAAGATCAAAAGCATACGCTCTTTTTCTTTTCATCACTACTTTTCAGCACAGTATTATTAAATACTTCATAAATTCAGATTAGAAATTGAGCAGTTCAATGGAGGCACTTAAGGCCAATTATTAATAATAATCTAAAACACTCAAATACCACTGACATTAAAACTTAAGAAGTAATTATAAAGTACACCACCAAGTTGGAGCAAAAGAAATCATGATACTACCAATTTCTTCACTGTACTTTATATTTTAATTGTTACCATTCACATGCAAGATCTTCATATTCACACAGTCCCAATAATAGCATTTTCACTCTGAAAGTTAAGTTCTGGCTTGCAGTCTATCCTTAGTCTTCTTGGTTCCAGCACTCTGACTCCTTACCAGCTGGTTGATAATACTTAACAGGTAATAAGCTCCACTAACAAAAAGAAGCTCTAGCTCTCCTCTCTTTATTGATTTTTTCCTAGTTGATCTCAATCCGTACAAACAAAACAATCAAACGAAACACAACCCTCATTAACAGCAACAACAAAAAAAATTCAAAATAATGTGAACAGGTATCTGTTAGCAAATCCACATTCTTGTCAGAATATGTATGCCTTCTCAGCTCCCTGTAGGATAAGATAGCAATCAAATTACTTATATTTCTGTTTTCTTCCTACTAGGCCTTTCTTCATGAGTAAGATGGCAGTGCTTTGAAAGGGATGATTTTGCTGCAGTAACTTTGTACAGTTAAAATGAAAGCAGCCTGTGTGCCTCAAGGATTTCCTAAAGAGCCTGTACCTGTGGAGAAAAGAAGAGACTCCTGCAGACCCAGTGGGTGTGAAGTACAGAGTCTCTCTTCAAATACAGGGTGTTACAACAGACTTGATACAATTTTGTAAAGGAAGTTTGGGAGAGTGTGGAGAAACTCGTCAGAAGATTTGGTTGGGGATCATTCTTATGACCTGAAAACTCTCCGATCTATTCATCAAAGGTCATAGTGATCACCTTTACAAAGAATAAAAAGAGAATAATGTACCCAGAAGCACAAGGGTTGGTCCTAGAGAACTTAAGGAATGCAAGGTTCAAATATTGTGGGGAAGTAGCTAATGAGGAGGAGAGTATGTTTTGAAAGCACGGCATTTGAAAATACAGAGATTCAACTCATCTCAAGATGATGGCAGAGAAGACCACTAGGTGAACCTTTACCGAGTTGAAGAAGAGTCCTAATTCCTTCAGCTCCAGGAGCTAACAAAGATGACTGAAACTGAAGAAACTTTTTCTAATTTCTGCTGTTCAACAGAGCAGACCAAAAATATAAATCATCATTCCAGTCCTCCAGAAAGTCTTTTATTCCAAGGATTTTATATATTAATACACAACCAAATGAACTGAATAAAAGGCCTGCCTCCTGTATCATTAGGAAGGGAAAAATACAGGAGAAAACAGATTGCTATTAGTATTAGTTTTAAATCATATAGATCCATTGAAAACAATGGAATCATGGCACTGTAAAACCAGAGTTAGGCAGCAGGTAGTTATTCAGGCTCAATAACATCGACATCTGTTAGCACAACGATCAAAGACGACAAATATCTTAACAAAACACTCAGCTGGGGAGGAATGATGCCGATTTACTTGAGCTGAAGGACAGTGTTCTGTGTTTGACTGGAGACAAAGCCTTATTCCACACCAGATACAACAGTGAACATTTTAGTTTCTACTATGCAAGCACCTTCTTTCTAGTTTACATTACATGTTGCTTGTAAAGCTCACCATATCCCAAGGTATTTTTCAACCTTGGGACCTGCAGTCTGCTACAAAAAGCTTTACTTTTCCCTTAAAAAGAAAAAAAAAAAAAAAAAACCCAAAAACAACAAAATCAAACAAAACTTATGGGTTTTGGGGTTTTTTTTTTTGAGATTTAACAATGAAAGAGCTTGGAGTACCAAACTGTGAATAAAACACTCTACTACTTTGGCAGATTCTACAGCATGTTTTAATTGATGCATGTCACTTCAAGCAGGTCTTAAGGTCTGTTGACTTGCACGGGCCACTGCTTCTGCACTTGGCTCTGGACTCGCATGCTACATAGGAATGCAGTGAGTTTTAGAAAGGCAGTTGATTTACAATCAGTCTACAAACCCAATATAAATAAACCAAAATATTTTTGATAGGAAACCTGGAAGACTTTCCCTAACAGATCCCAGCATCATATCAGTGACGCCTTGTGGACCTTCTCCTTTACCAAAGTTCAACTGTTTAGGCCAATTCCCTTCTCCTTCAGCAATCTTACAGGTGCCTACTTCATTTAGTATCTGCCTTTCTTTACAAAGGCTGTGAAAAGGCAGTTTCCATCACAAAGTTTTATGAAAGTATTGACTAAAACTCCTTTGTCAGTACATACAGTACCAGTTGGCTTCAGGAGGTTATTACTCATAGCATGTTTATGGAAAGGAATTTTAAAAAATCTGTAACTTTTTGTAGTGAGGATCACACAATTCGCTTCTCAATCTCTCAGAAGGTTCTAAAAATAAAACCATGTTTTGTAAGACAGCAGCGTCACATCAATGCTACAAAACGACTTTCACTGTGATATTATTCCTGGGGAAAAAAGGAGAGATTTCAACAAGCTTCTGGACTGAGTGTTTTTCTGCTACATAATTGCAGCCTGTAGCTTCCATCTCCTTCTATTATAATCTTCCACATCTAGCTGTATATACATGAACTTCTGGCAAATCTTTCACCAACAACCACAGTACTGTCTGCAGGTGCAAAAACTTTTAATGCCTTGGAAATCTAGACAATAAATTCGCATAAGCTGTTATTGACATTTGTGGGAAAAAATGGTGTGTGTTCAACCAGTGTTTCTCCCTCCTTCTCCCTCCCACTCTCCTGGCAACCCTTCATTTTCAGCGTGCTGAAATGGAACATAGATTAGTTGCAAGTAATTTGTTTTCCCTTTTCTTCATGGAATTATCTAACTGCAACGGCTACTGTTAATAACTAATTAAAACTTAAATTGTATACTCTAAGGACATAGTCACATTAAAATGGAATAGAAAATAACGCCTGGTTGCAAATCCTTTGTTTACAGTGCAGCTAATCATCCCACAGAGCTGGGATAAGAAGGGTCTGCATATTCCCCTGGTATGAGAAAACAAGTGCAAGAGCAAAGGTGGCTGAGTCCTATGAGTTCTAGCTGGTATGGAAGAAGTCTCAATCCAACAGTGTTTTGACCTGAGGGCAATGGAATCAACTTTGAAGAATACTACCTCACCATGTGCAACACTGTAAAATTGCAGACAGAGGCGAGAACTTGTAAGCTACCTTCACCCTAAGATAAGAAGAGGTCCGATTGTGAGCCTGGTGTAAATCTTCTTAGGCATTAAAAGACTTGGTACTTTTTGCTGCTGTCTGAGCCAGAGATCAATTTCTGGATGACCCTGATCTTCAGAAGATGTCTTGAAGGATGGGTCTAAGATCTATCATTACAATCCTAGAATTGAAATTTCCTTTCATGTGCATTCTGTGGGCCTGGATGCTTAAAAGACTGGCAGATGCTCCATGTAAAAATTATTTCTTTTCACGTGGGAAGAAGAATTCCACATCTGCCGATTAAAAATATTTCATGAGAATATAAGGAAGTCATTGTACAGGATCAGGGGTCTATTTAGTCTAATTTGCTTTCTCATAGGACCAGATGCTATGGATGCAAAAAAAAAAAAAAAAAAAAAATCTTAGTTCTGGCATTTGGTATCTTTGCAAATATAATCCATCCCCTTGTGCGTGAGTTGTAATTATCTTTCATTACATGATCACAACTGTTTTTCCCAAAGAACTCCAGCCTCAGTTATTGCTGAGAGTGAATGCTGGTCAATTAAGCACCCAGCAGGTATTATTTTGTTTAATCCTTATTGTTCTTTATAAGACGTGTTAACATGTCAGAATATTTATTGCACGCTATTCAACCATTAGTTTAACGACAGAATGATTAATGCTGGATGAACTTTTCTGTGTGCCTCATCCTTGTATTACTTCAACACTTTGCAAAAAAGTAATGGATTAATCTGCAATGTACCCCTATGAAATGATACTGAATTATTATCCCTAATTTACAGAAGAATTAAGAGAGAAAATCATCTTAGGACTGAAAGGTAAGTAACCTTATTTGGATGGAGCCTCTAAAAATCAGGTCTTAGGTTTGGTAAACAAAACTAAAGTACATGCCATTAGAAATCCCTCCTGTTGTCTAGTCCAAGTGACTTAATTTGCAGAATGCAGATGCTCTACTGAATGGACAAAACCAAAAATCAGCTGAGTAGGGCAACCTCTCAGATCACCCTCTGAGATCATCCTCCTTCTTTTGTCTTCTCTTTGACCTACTATAAAACTTAGAGTATCTGCAACAAATAGGGCTTAGACTATATCAGACACCTTCTAGTACACTACCTTGATTCATCCATTTAAGCAGGTCCACCCTGTTGAATGAAAAAGCATAAACCCCCTCAAAAATAGTATGCAAATGTGCCATATAATAATATACCATCTTGCATACACTCGGAAGAGGAAATTTAATAAATATGTATCGAAGTATACTGTGATCAACAAATATAAATCAACTGCTCTTGTCAACAATACACAAGCACATGATCCTATACAATAAAAGTCAATACATATTTTGATACTGAATTCAACAGGAGCAGAACTAAATGCCACGTACCTGTTCAATGGAGATGGGCTGCTAAACCAAAGGTTTAATTCCAGCATTCTTCTAAATTTAGTGGGCAAATGAAATATTAGTATCTATCTCTGCATGTTTACAGACATAGGATCTCATGCTTACATTGTAATTCCTTCTAGAAACATAATTATTTAAGTTGCAGTTCAAAAAAGATTCTATGACTGCCTTCTTCACTGAGATAACTCGAGTTGAACTTAAATAAAACAGTGACAGAACCATGGGGAGCCAAATTTGTAAATATTAATAGAGAAGTCTTTCTTGGGAGCTGGCTTGCTGGTGAGAACAAAGATCACAATTTTTTATTTTAAAAAAACATTAAAAGGAAAGTTTTGGCATAGATGTCACGTTAGGACAAACATAGATCTTCCTTAATGACAGCTAGTCTTCTGGTTTTGTGAGATTTCATGCAATTAACTGGTACCACGGACAGAGTGAATAAACCCCATTATTTCCATAGGCATCAATGTCAATCCTAAATGACAGATTGTGTTGCTTCTTCAGCACATAACAATATAATCTAATACAGATTAAAAGCACGATATAAATTTTGATGTCCCTAGATCATGCCAGTGAAATGTGTAAAACCATGGCTTTAAGGCCTAAACATAAATATATTCAAAACTTTCTGTCACACTTCCCCTAGGGAGTTCTATTAATATGCTCAGTGTTTTGTAAGACATGAAAATGAATTTATTACATTTAAAAAACCCACAGTCCTTCCAAACCTAGCATATTTGGTTTTTACTTAAGTCTGTTTATTGGCTATGGTTATCCAGATGGTTTTGTATTTAACTATAAAGATTAGAAAAGAAAATCTCTAGATACACATAGCTTTTCTTCCTTATTTTTTCCCCTTGTTGTACCCTCCCCCTTTTTCTGCCACTGAAAGCTATTTTTCCAAATATGAAGTTCTTAAGCACAAAATGGACATAGCCTGACACATTCTCCTGCCGTGTTTTCAGATTTTGAACTCCTGTAGTACAAAGCAACCTTTTGACAAGTGGGTCTCTCACCTCTGCTCTCTCATATACATTTTCTATTAGCTAGCTAATGTATAATTAAAAAAAACTCTCAATAGAACTGATTACCCAGCTGTCACTGTCTTTGTCCATTATTTCAGGAATGGATTAATGGCATTTAATATTTTAAAATGTGAGATAAACTTCCTGACAACCCTTTGATTTTGAAAGCATCTTATCTGTTATCAGCATACAACTTCTGTTCTCCAAGACAAATTCTAGCAAATAAATGTCTGCCAGTGATGGCAAAACAGCAGTCTCACAGAACATTTCACCTGATAACAGATGTCCAGTTAGACTCTGAGTAATGCTATTTGATTTCTACGACTCAGCATTCAGATTTAAAAGCTTCTGACTTTTCTTTGGTTTTGCAAATGAAGGTCTCTTCTTATGGAAGAAGACCCCCTTTGTATTTCAAACAGCCCTCTACTTCTATCCCCTATTCCAGTGCTATTACAGGAAAGAAAAGGACACTCAAGTGTCATTTGGCCTCAATTAAAAATTAATTTCAAGCCATATACAGTTTCTCATCTACTATCATTATACTCTTCTCATGTTAATTACTTTCCAAGGAAATAATAATACTGAATCCAGTAAAACTTCTTTCTACTTCAACTTAGCTTCCTGTCAAGAAAGTTCATCTTATAGCCCCTATCCCCAATCAATGTAATAAATTACAGCATGCACTGAAGTTCATTGCTTTGCATAAAACTGGCACTTTTCAATTGGAAACATGATTTAAACCCCACAGTTTTCAAAACAAGTATATGTTACTGGCTCATGCATTTTTATTAGAGAGAAATGTCTGGTTTGGAGAAAAAGATATTTACCTAAATAGATTTTAAAAATCATATTTTTTAAAATTAACTAAATAGTTGCAAAAAATACTTTCTGTGGAATAACTAGACCGCAGATACATAACTGCTATTCATGCTGACTAGCACTTACTCCAATAGTTACAATGAAATACTTTGCTTTATGGTAAAGTCTTCAATAATTTTATTATGCAGTTTGAGTAAATATTACTCATTTGGAATAATGACTGAAAAGCTTGTGAATTAATGCAATTTCACAAACCGAAATGATACACCAGAGGTGTCTGAAGAATTCTTGGGAAAACAGTTACATATTTGTTAAACTTCTGCCTCGTTTTACCAGTTTAATGTTTCAAGTAAACCACACCTGTTCACCACACCTATAGATGTTGTTGATCCAAGAAGCAAACAGCTCTATGTCAGGTTGCCTTCAACCCTCAAAATTACATCAAAATTTTCTTCCTGAAACAGGCCAGCCACTGTAACCAAACCATTTGGTTATCTTAACATCATAATTTTATTAAGGAGAAAAGAAGATTGCTATTGCTAGATACAATGCTAAAATTAAATCTTCTTCTAGCAGTAGTTTTAAATAAGCAAGGAAAGATCATATCAATAAAAAAATAAGTCTCGGCACTGGATAGACAAATAGGTGAGAGAAACAGAAGGCCACCTTTTCAAGGACTGATTAGCATAGCTGCACTGTTAATGAACGTGAAGGTTTTGTATGCATGCCAAATAAAGGCTATTATCGTAGGCACTTGAAGTACTCAGAATTCATTGGAATATCAACTTGAAGTTAATGTGTGCAGCCAACAGGTAAGTTTTGCTTATGAAAACATACTGTTCTTTGACTCATGTCCTCAACAGATATACTTTGGGTGTAAGCTTCTGGATGACTTTGAGCTTAGTGTCCGTTAGGAGATTGGTCACAAGCCACATAAAACCTGACAGCTTCCAGCTACAGCAAAAAAAAATCATACAGCAGAAGGCAGCTCAGGTGGCAGATGAAGGCTATTCAGCTCTTCATCAGATTCATTATTCCTAGTGAAATTGCTTTGTTATGGGTATGATACATTCCAGTGACATTTCCTACTTAACTTGAAATGTATCTGTGAGAAGAAAGGACCTATTCTGTTCTTCAGATGCCACAAGTCAGAACGTAGACAAACTAAAGCTGTCTTGCAACATGGACCTTTTAAGACCTCCACTTCGATGGATTAGCCTAAATTTCAAAACAGAAGCAATGAATGTCATCATCCCTAATGAAGACACCATTATGTGTGTCACTCATATTTATCTAAGGGAAAAATATTGCTGACTCTAGGTGGTGGTCAGGAAGATCAAGAGAGTTCTTTGTTCCTGAAGGTATCAAGTCTAGGCAAGGAATATTCAGTGACTGGACAAAGAACAGCAAGGAACCTTATGAAATAAAAAAAAAATACAAATGCAAAGTCTGGCAGCTGGGAAGGGAAAACCCCTTGCAATGAAAAACACAGGCTGGGGGTTGCCTGGCTGGGGAGCAGCTCTGCTGAAAAGAACCTGGGGGTCCTGGCAGATGGGAAGCTGGCCATGAGCCTGCAGTGTGCCCTGGCAGCAAAGGTGGCCAAGAATATCCTGGGCCATATGAACCACAGCAGAGCCAGGAGACTGAAGGAAGTGATTATCCCCCTGGGCTTGGCTCACATTAGACCACATCTAGACAACGTGTCCAGTTTTGGGTACCTCAATACAGGAAAGGCTTGATCAACTGAAGCAAGTTCAGCAGAGGGCCATCAGGTCATGGAGCACTTGCCCTGTGAGCAGACATAGAGGGAAGTAAGTTCGTTCTGCCTGGAGAAGAGGTGGCTTCAGGGGCACCTAAGAGCAGCCCCTCCAATACAAGGTCCCGAAGAAGGGGGAGCCAGGCTCTGCACAGTGGCACATGGTGGGAGGGTGAGAGACAACAGCAGTAAGCTGGAAGAAGAGAGGTTCAGCCTGGCTACAAGGAAAACATTTACCCCCAGGAGGACAGCCCAGCAGCGGATCAGGTTGCCCAGAGAGGTGGTGCAGTCTCCCTTCTGGGAGGTTTCCAAGACAGGACTGGATATTGCCCTGAGCAACTGGGCTGACCTCACAGCTGACCCTGCTTTGAGCAGGAGGTTGGACTGGAGCCCTCTTGAGGTCCTTTCCAACCTGAGGTACCCTATGATCCTATATATACACTTAGACTTGCCAGCATGCAGCTCCAGAATACACACTATACACAGAAGGCACGACAACCAACTGGAGCGAGCAGAAGTCAGATTCAAACATAACTAGAAAGCAAGTAAGAAAGGGACCCTATGTCAAAACTACTTATCTCACTATTCAGTTCAGTCAAAAGTATTCAGCTGCCCATTGCAGTCTGTCTCTAGTGCTGTTCCCTACACATCTGTATTGCAGTGTTTCGTTTACTTGTTTTAACAAAAGCCTAAATCTAATAATGGTTTTGGAACTGATCACTCAACACAGTTCGCAAAAAAAGTTCCAGCATGCATGCATCACTCAGAAGCACCTTGATACACAGGTGTTTCACAACCTCTCTTCTTATATTTGACAGAAATTATTAGTAAAACTTCCAAAGTCTTACAGTCTCAGTCTCTAAGATAGCTAGAACCACTATCCCAGTTGCACATCAAGCTCAATGCTGAGGACATACCTAAGCTCTCAATCATAAGCCATACTGGTAGTTCCATGGAAATTACCAGGATATTCACAGAGCTTACATTACAGCACATGTCACTATCTTCAGAGGACGAATGGAAAGTGCGTCTGACCTTTGCCACAGGAAAGCATTTGGTCATAGCTCTCCCCCTACTTTCACATGCCTTTAAAAGGACTGGCCATAACCTACTAAGTTCAAGTAAGAAGCATATTAAAAATATGGCAAATGGCTCCTAGATAAGGAGGATGCAAATTCCAACTTCAATTTGCAGGTGAGTTGCTCAGCTATGCAATTCTTTCTAAAGCTTTATTTCTACAGTAAGTCAACTGATGTCTGTATTTGTGTAGTGCTAAACCAGCACTAGAGGCGGAATGGGGCTTCCCTGCATCCTCTGTTCAGTCCAGCCTTTTTGGTGCATTTGAAGCCCTCGCAGCATCTGCACTGCTCAGTTGTCTCACAGTCCTGTTTGAGTCACAGCACTGCACACCACCAGTGGTAAGAACACTGCAGTTATTTTTTATTGTAGTTACTTCTTGTAGTTCCAATACCATAGCTAGGATGTAGTTCCAATGACTGCACTTTCCCCAAAATATGGAAGTTTTTAACAGCATCTTTTACTAACAGCTCCATGACTAAGTTATACAACAAAAAAAAAAAAAAAGCAAGCATTAATTATTGTTAATGAAAACAAGACGCTGCTTCTGTTCTCCGATTTAAACACTCCCAGAGCGTGCATGTGTTATCACATCAATGTTAATGACAAGGTACTGCATCTCTGTAGACGACAGCTAATTGCTTTTGACAGAATAAACTCTATGCTGATTATTCGGTATCTTGGCAACTTAAAAAAATACAACCCTATTTGATATCACACTCATCAAAGCATGCAGGTTATAATACATGATCTCTAAAAGAAAAGATGCTTTTTGTCATATTAAGAAATATTAAGAGAAACCTATTTGTCAGTATAGTTCAATAGACTATTTTGCTTAAGTCTGATAATCCCTGTTATATATCAAAACCTGGTTTAGTGGTGCAAGAAAAAAACCCCCAACACACCCTGAATAACAGTCTGCTTCTATAATTTGCCTCAAACTGCACTGCTTTGACAAGAAATTTGTAACCAACTAGTAAAATGCAAATTTTCAGAAGCTTGATCTCCTGAGCGTATACAGCATATTATGTAAATAATTAAATATGTAAATATTATATAAATAAAGGTCTACATTTGAGGGACAGGAACAATGAGCTTACATAACAAGTATGCTTTGATAAACCTATATAATACATTATTTTATATGGTCTGGGTTTTTAAAAATCTATTAAAGATACCAATATATTGCTAAGTGCAAATTCTACTTTATTTAGTATCCTAATTAGAATAATGATATACAATTTTTTAGTATATTTAGTTTAATGTCATGTACAAAACTTGTCTATAAATAGACCCACATTTATGTGTTTGTTAATTTATTGCACTGATTTGTAATTTCCAGTGAACTTACACCAGTCTACATGTTGCTCATGAATTTAGCTGCTATTAAAAGCACTGGAAAATTGTGACACTAAAATGAGAATCTAGTATTATTTCTTCTAGTTACTATTAAGTATATATTAAATATATAAACTTAAAAACTCATTATTTGGATATGTCTAGTTAACTGTTGCAATTCTGCAGAGTAGTATGAGCTACTGAGGCACTGGTTATATCAGGAAAATGAAGTTAAAATAAATTATCCACGTGGGATGTTTTTTCTGAAAATCTGGAAGATTTTCTTTTGTTCTTTTGGCTAAATTTTTCTTTGTTCCTTCCCAGCTGATGGAGAGAAAGACTGATCTCTGGTGGTAAAGTTTCTTGCCTGCTTACAGGTTAGGTCTTAACACCTATTGTTTTCTATTGACACACAGTGCGTTTCAACATGTGCGGTCCTGTCTTGCTTTGAACCCGATCATGTCTTTTTGAATCCAGCTGCTAAATGACACACCTCTGGCCAGACAGTTGCAACAGTAACTCAATGTTGTGATAACGAATTAAAACTGCTTTGTGTGTGTAAATATACATCTATTCTCATAGAGAGCTGATGGTGATTAATAGGAAACAAGGATATATCATATACAGTAATTCTGTTCCACAAAAACATCATCTCTTTCAGTGCACAGGTAAAATTATAACTTCAAACGCTCCTCCTTCTCCCAATCAGTTCACTGATGGTCAAACTCAAGATACACAGCTCAAGCACCACTAAGTTTAGCCCTAAACAAATAAAACTTGCTGTTGGTGAGCATTCACAGAACTTGAAAACCAATAATTTCCCACAAAAATTCCATTTCACCACATTTGCAGGTTCTGAAATAAATGCAATATTCCCATAGAACGTAGTTCACACCTTGCCCAGGCCTACTTTTGGGTCCCTGCAATGATGCACTGGGACAGAGGAAAGGACCATTCAAAAGAGAATTCAGTCGGAGAGTGTCACAGTGCTGCGTTCTCCCCTGACAATCACAATCTCCATTACTCTGTCAAGTGTTGTGTCTTGCAGGCATACACAACTACTGCATCATCTCTGCACTTGATGTGAAAGCAGCTCCTTGTAAGAAGACTATAGTGATGTTTTTTACAAGCAAACACCAGAATGCATTAAGCGGCAAAGAAATCTACTCATTTAATTCCCATACCCCTTATCCATTTCACAAGACTAACATTCATTCAGCACTCCCCCCTGTACACGATCTCTGCAAGCTCAACGTGAGAAAATCACAATTCTTCCAGAATCTAAGAATTTGGTGGCAACTAAGAGCTGTTACACTGTGCTTTGTTAATTTTTTTTTGTTTTTCTTAGCAGAAAGGAGATTGCCCTTTTTCTGTTATTTTCTAACTATAAATAAATGGTTCACGAGATTTATGGTAATACTTTTTATAAAAAAAATACAAATTGCATAGTATTGGTAATTACAGAAGGCTTTACCTTACAAAAGTTTTAGTATTTTGCTGGTCACCCATGGTATAAATGGTCCATAAAAGGATATTTCTGTGCATTTAACTTGAAAAGGCTTTTTTTTTCAACATGAAGTGTCCTTCATTTACTAGTATTATGTCCTATACCTCCCTTCATTTTGCTTTCCTCCTCCCTTAAAAAAGAATAGATAAATTAAGAGACGTTTGCTGTTCACATGAAGATGGATTCCTGCTTAAATTTGGTGTTTGTTTCATGACTCTTTCTTTGAGACAACTGAGTTCTTTATTTTGCAAGTCTTGTGCCTCTTTCTTGGAGAAACTTTGCTCAAATTTAAAACAGGCAAACAAACAGGGAATCAGTTTCAGATGGATTCCAGTAGGGCAAGTGAGACTATTTTATCATTTTGGAGAAAAATCATAATCATGCTCATAGTTAAGAGTCATCCATAAGACCTCCATGAAGGGACACAAGAAGGAAAATTTACCCATATCCATATACTGATGCCCTTAATTCCAGCTTCTCTTACAGCTTCTGGTGGAAGTTATGCTGCACATACACAGGCTGCAGATTACGAGCGCAATTCATTTCTGGTAACTAACGCAGATGCCTAGTCGATAGCAAGTAGACACAGTGTGCTTAGGGGCCCTCTATAGTCAACAATCACAGACATCTGCAGGGAGAGATTCATCTCTCCTGCTTGAACTATCTGTATGCATTTAAAGATGTACTGAATTATCCAACAGAAATGTCCATTTCTCCTACTAACTGTAAGGAAATCCTAATCAACTACCTGAACTTGGACTGTAACTTTCACAGGGTTAATGTTAAGATATTATGCCACAGATAAGACCACAGCGAGACAGTAAAAGGCATTTGTTTTTTGTTGTGTCCCCTCCTCAATGGCAGAAATAAGCCTAGAAACAAAGAAAACACATGGCACATAAGGAAGAGGAGGACACAGCTGAGAAGGAAGCTTTCCAGATTGGTTTGGACCGTGCTATTTTCAAAAATACCATAACACACAAGTTCAAATATATTAAACCTGTGGCATAGAAGAAAATACATGGCTGGAAAGGTAACAGGGCAATACTTGTAAAAAAGCAAAAAATGAAGGGCGTGTCAAAGCCAGGAAATGTATTGTGCAGAGCAGGAAGGAAAAACCGCCTTTAGGCCAGTTTGTTTAGAGCAGAGAGAATAAAAACAAACCCAGAAGAGATCAAAGAGAAAAAAATTAAGTCTTGGTGAGACAAAACACACTCAAAGATCTAGAAGAGAAAAGGTATAACAGAGTCAGGCAGCTATTTGGTAAGATCTTACACTTTATATGGATCAAAGGACGGACTTCAGAAGAGAGCGCTTCTGAGCAAGATGACGGATTACAGAGCAGATCAGAATAAGTGATAGTGAATGGAGAATAGAGTTATACGAGATAGAAAGTGAAAAGGAATAGCTCAAAATGAGGGCTCAAACAAGCAGAGGCAATTCTTCTGGTTGCAGCAGGAGGATAGTGCAATGAGCTGGAAAGCTCTTGCCAGTGCCAATCTTGCTAGATGTTGTCAATTTAATCTTAAGAAAACGAGACAATTGTGAGCTCTTTGGGCAAGCATTCTTAATAAGCAAGACAGTTCCCGCACTCAAAGAACTGTTTTGCTATACTTATAAAAATGTGAACTAGGATAACAATGTCTTCAATATAAACATTTGGGTTCTTCAGATTCAAAGGCAGCCTTGCGTTCCTGAAAGCATGCCTCATTCTTCTCAGCTGTATTTGTTGATCTAACACAAGATACTATCTCCCCATACGAACTTTAAATTATAAGGATAACTTGCAAATTTTAAGCATTAAAAAATGCAAATCAAAACCAGAAAACCATACTCTGCAATGCATTTTCAGTTTGAATAATCAAAGTCATCAAAGGGCTAGCAGATAAATTCAATTTTTTAAGTTACCTCCTACTACAACTAAGTATTTGTTGGTAAGAGCTGGACTATGCTAGTACAATGGTAACTTGCAAAGTAATGCTCCACATGTAATTCCTGATTACCTCTTGCCATGTTTTAATTTCTAAATTATGGTTAAAACCTTGATATTTTTTATAGTTCTGATTTGTGGCCTAAATCTTACATTCTTTCTACTAGCTTATGTTCCAAAACACTACTACACCAAACCAACCCTCTTCAGAGTTGGTCCAGGTCTTACTTTTTACAGCTATTACTTAATAAGCAATTATTTATTATGCCATCAACTACAACTGTTATCTTCCTATTAGCCCTTTTTGACAATGCTTAAACAAGCACTAAAGTCTCCATCATCAGGATTCAGTTTTAATGAAGATGCCTTTCTAGTAATATTCTTTTTACATAACGTGGTATAGCAATTTATAAGGTTACAGCCCTGAACAGAATGATTACATATTACGTACTTCTTTCTTCTCTCCAGACTTTTGCAGCCTTCTGCATTAGCAGAAAAGGAATGGATTAAAAAAAAAACAACTAACAAAAGAAGACATCAGACTGCAAGGTATACATACATTTTTGCATTAGATACCATTGATTTCTCTCCAGTGTACCTGCATTCTTTAACAGCGTGAGTTGGTACCTTGTGGCCTTATATGTGGTCAATGCTACATTTTAAAGATCCTGTAGGTACACACAGTAGGAGACAGCCCTGCCCCAAGCACTTTACAACCTAAATCGGAAATGAAGGTTAAGAAATAAGTAAATTCTCCAATGACATGGACCACATCAATGCCAAAACAAAGCATAAACAAGGCCAATTAATATTCTACTACCATTACTGTAACATCTATTCATACGGTTTCACTAAAGAAGTGCGGATTTGACTTCCCCTGAAGTCACTGGCAAGTCCACCACCCTGCAATATATTTCATGCCTAACTGTCTTTATCATTTTGTCTTGTGTTATCTCTGTCTGATTACAGACTTTTCCCTGTTGAGTCATCATTAAATGAAAAGATCAAAATACCCCTGTTGTGACAAACTAAGGTAATCCCTCTACTGTAAATGTGATTTCTTTTTCTTTTTCTTCCAAATCATATCTTTCTTGATCTTTTGTTATTTCTTGGTGATTCCATGTTAAAAGTATCTTAATTACAGTTTAATGGAAGAGGCAGCTCTACCCATAACTCATATGGCCAAGGCCATAAGGAAAGGGTCCCCTTGTCCATCACAACCTCTTTACAGCTACGTTTCCAAATGGTAAGCATGACTATACAACAAAATTAATTGTTCTCGTAACACACCTCATCTACATGATTTGCAAGGACCGGTGAGATAAGTTCCTTAAAACTTTGTTATAGAAAAAAATAAACTAAATTGTTACGAGTAGAAATCTTGTCCCATCCCTCTGGCAAACCTATCAATGTCTCTCTTGTATATTTTCCTTTGTTCAACTCAAGTATCAAGACCTAGATGTACTACAGCAGAAAATGTACTTGCACAATTCCTGGAAAATATATTTGATCTGAATGTCATCTGGCAGGAGTGCTGCCGTCTTTGTCAGCTGTTCAAGAACTCTCTGTTGTCACTGAGAGACTCCTTGATCCTCTTGTATCCAAGTCCAGCATTCTGAAAAAACTTTCTTAATTTCCATCGCCAACAGCTACTATCAGTAAGGGCAGTTACTTCTGATTTATCAGTCCTTTTTTTCTCAGCAGTTTTATCTAACATCATCTGTTATCCCAGGAGCTTACATAGGTCTGAGAGATCTGAAGAGAAAAAAATTACCCTACCTATTTTTCATTACTTCAGAAGAACTGAGAACTTCCAGATTCTTTTTCAGGTAACTAAACAAATCTTACCTTTCTACAGCCTAGACAACATTGAAGTAAAATTGTATATAGCATTGCATACAGCTATCTTTTTAAAAATAATTAGAAAGGCACTGACAGTAAAAGAATAATGTTGTTTCTTTAGAACAATAACAACATCAGTCTATCATAAAAGTCTCATGTCACCTGCATTAAGAGTTGTAAGAAGAGTACTAAATGAAATACATGGTATTCAGTCTGGAAGCATGAGAAGGCATGCTATCATTCAGACAACTTTACAGGAAGAACAGCCACTACATCAAACAGAGCAATTGTTTATGCGTGTGAAAAGTTTTATGTGACTAGTTAACAACACTGAAGCTAAAATTACGTATGTCTTTGCAGTATTAGACCAAAAAGGAGTAATATGAAAGTGCAATCCAGAATATGGAATACCAGAGCAAATGTACAACATGAAACTAACAGCCATAGCTTGCAGCAAGTTAAAAATAGAAGCATCTGTCAAAAGCCATATAAAGTAAGATTCAGATGGCAACAGAGGAAATAAATCAACACAATGCTAAAAAGGGAATTAAGCAAAGAAGCCACTGAAAGATCTCTGCAAGAGACCATTTAGAAAGCAGGAGTCAGATGAAAAGTTGTTGGAAGTAGACATCACTGTAATAGAAGCAGAAACACCCAACTTCTTTCTCCTTTGAACTGCAATTTATAGAGCTCTCTGTAACTGGCCTTATTTTAACTTAGTGGTAATTGAAAAGCTGATGATTAACCTAAGGAGAGCACAAAAATCTTTGTCTCAAAAAAAGTTCTCATCTCTATTCCTTACAGCATGTTTAGTCCTCAGCAGCACAGAGTATGTGCAAAAGGTCAGATGAAGATGGTAGCAGCACAGGGAAAAACTGGAAAAACAGCTGTCCAAAGAAATACTTGGTTATGGGATGCTCTTAAAGAGGAGGAGGTTGAAAACTTAATGAAGAGATGCAATGATAAACAGGTTACACAGAACAAACACAATAGAAATGTTCATTGCTAGGCTGCAGAAGAGGAGTACTGTACATTAAATGTTCTGCAATCCGGAGAAAGACAGAAACAAAGGCTGTAAGGGACAATTTCTCTAATGCCAAGTGTAGGGAACTATCGTAATTGAGGCTAATATTTTGGCTAAAAATTCAGAGTGGTGATTACAAATGCAATCCTTTTGAAAAGTCAGTTCTGAAGAGAGGAAGAGTGAGTGCTACTAAGGTTATTTAATGGAACTGGTTAGGGTCGGTTTGACACAGTGACCCAGCACAACAGTTTCCATAACAATTCTGGTGATATCAGAGAATGTTCTCTGAGAAAACTACCATTAATTCACAGTCCAAAGAAAGAGAAAATAGAAGTCCCCTTTCTGTTATATCCCCATATTTGCATTTTTGTAGCAGCACCATACTGCGTGCTTATGTTCAATTTAGAACTCCCAAGATCCTGCTTCTCTAATACTGTTTCTTAGTCAGCATTCCCACATTTTATGTTTTTCATTGTTGGTTTTTACACTGAGTGAGAACCTCTTTGTATTCATCTTGATTACATTTTACTCTGCTAACATCTGCGCCTCTGTTAACTGCTCTACTTCCTACAGCCTTTTATGTCCAACTTTGCAAATGTTAGCAAGCCCTCCTAGATTAATTTTTGTCAGCAAATATGATTGGTGCAATGTTCATTCTTTTCTTCATTTGCTTTATTTTCTCATGACAATCTTCTTGCCAATTTTTCTAACTAATGCACACATTGCTTCAGTACCTCATGAAAGTCATGTAACTCGTTAAATCTGTATCTATTAGATTTCCTATTTTCACTGAATTTGTTACAGGAAAACATTCAGATAACTAGGGGTGCACAAGAGCAGACTTCATCGAGCGAGTCCTATCACAGTGTACACTCAAACACTGAGGGATGTAAATGCTACATAGCACTTCCTCAAATATATTTTAATTTTCAGTTTATCAGTAATTTCTGAGTCTCTCTTTTTTTTCCCTCACCTTGAGAAATGGGAGAGTTTTATTTGCCACTTATTTTATGATCTGTACACAGTTGTGACTGCAGTTCTGCATGTATGCAACAAAGCATCAAATTGGTCTGTTGGACGTGTGCCCTCTTCCATTCTTCTTTACCTCCTGATGTTCTTAATGAGTCCCCAAAAGATAACTGCCAACAATTCTGAAACCTCTTTTGCCAGTTCTTTATGAATTTTGCTATCTGGTACTGCTGCCTTTACATATTGAAATTACAAAAGGCAGTGAAGCAATGAAGTCATACCTGCCAAATACAAGTCATTGACTATCCGGGCTCACTCCCCCATTTCTGTACATTTCAGAATGCAGTCAAAGGGAAGAAGAGAGATTAGTGAGCAAAAGGGCCTTCTGTTAGAGATAGGAGAAAATGTAGCAGGTTTTGCATTTAATGAAACTTCAGAACTTTTACTTCTGGAGTTTTAGCCAATGTTTTGGAAAAGGCACTTACCTAAGGGAAGAAGTCTCTTTTTCAAACTCTCTCCAAACATTGTCTTCATGCAGGCAGTTTTTTAAAAAACATTTTAAAAAGCAAGAGGTACTACAAAGATATCCACACCAGTCTGTAGGCTTCTTGAGGAAAGAAAAGTCATATCTTCATGTAGGGAAGTGGATTATCAGAACTCAGGAAAGAAAGGAACAACTTCTTAATCTTACTATGCTACCCTTTGGTATGCTAAAAAATTGCTATATACAAGAGAAACAAAAGTTACAGTAAAAGGAAGCTATTGATTTTAAGGATTGAATTTTAGCTTCAGAAATTTTTATTGTCTTCTATCTCCTTAACAAACTGCATTTTCCTCTTTTAACAAAGTGAGGTATAAAAAGCGTGTATTTGACAGATAGCTGTTAGTTTCAGGACAAGAATCTATAAAACTGCAGCCTGGGCTATATAAAGCAGTTGGACTGAAAATATCTCAATTCACTGTAGTAAGTAGTACGGTATAGCAATATCCTCTTAGAGCCATATGCTGCTCTCTGGTGAATTAATATCCATGGATCAAAAGTTAAGAGGCTGTTCTTCACTCCTACTGCAAATTGCCTGAGAGAATTTATTCCTGGTATTTAAGCATGTTAAGCAGCCTCCCCAACCAATCGCACCAAAAATATGGACTAAAATATGAAGATTCATTAATGTCTTCACTTCTACTTCCTTGCTGAGTATACACTTAAACAACACAATTCGCACTATTTCATGACAATGAATCATAACTAGTGGTTTGTCTAGAGTTTTGTTTTTTCTTTTTTCCCTCACAAATCAATTCTTCCTAAACTGAGCAGCAATTTTTAAAAGTTAGGAAAACTTTAGAAGTACAAATTTAGACCTCCCACTTCCAGAAGCTTTTGTTTTCTTTTCATTTGTCTAGTAGTTAGCTTTCCAAAGACATGAATCTGACTAGGACACAGTTTCTATTTTAAATGCAATTTTAAAATCTCAATGCCTTTTGTACCAAAGAAGCTTTGTACCTCTTCACAAACTAGTTTAACATTACAGATATGGAGCCCAAGTGTTGATGTTCACAAATGGTTCAAAAATTTAACGTTTACCAGACATTTTGAATGTTGAGTTTGGGGACAAAGTCAAGAAATCAGCGCTTGTAGAATGAAATTCCCAAAACTGTTGTTCTTCAAATTAGATTATATGTAAAGTTGGGCAATTTTACAGCATTTCTAGCACTTTAAGCATTTATAATCTTGTCATATTAACTTGTTCTCATAACATCTCATCTATCTAGATCAGAAAAAAACAGTCTTTTCACTTTTGGAATGCTTTATAACAATGTTCGGTTCTAATCCAACTATAAATACATTTTAGCGAAGCTATTTCTCAAGACCTCTTCATGGTTAATGCCCTCGGAGAGAGGATGCTGGGCTAGCCAGCATCTGTTCCACCCTTTTGGTTGAATCTTAACACTCCACTGGTAACTGATCAACTGTCTCCCAGTTGGTACAAGCAATGTGAGAACTTGGCAGCAATCTAGTTATCTTGAAAAAAATGGAAGCTGTTTTAGCTAAGCTGTAGAGAAACAGTAGGTTTCCACAGGAGCATCCTGATGGTAGGAGAGAATCTAATTTATATGTCATTCTTAGGGCAATGATCTGCAAAATATAATCCCATAGGGACTGATAAGCTTCTGAAGTTGCTAGGCCAAAGGAAAAAGGGTAAATGAGTCTGTACTAAATTGAAAATAGTAAATTAGTAAACATTAGTCTGAAAAGAAACAAGCAAAGAGTAACCTAGCAAACCAGAAAAGAAGAGGACAAAAAACCTTTGACAAACTATGACGCATCAGTTCATATTAGGAAAGGCTACTAGTCATCATAATCTCTTCTACATAAATTCATGGATTTTCTCCTGCAAAAGGTTCCCAAACACCCACTAACATCAGGAAAATCTGTTGCATTGCTCTCCCTATTGCAGAACATGAAATATTCTTGCGTAACGACCAAATCTAACAAACCTTATTTGCATCCTTTTTCCCATTGTCTCTGATAAGACTGGGTACAACTGCAAGGACTACTTTTAGGAGGAAAAATTGTGGGATAATGCTTACAGGTTGAAGAAATAATATATTACATTTCAGGAACAGGAGGCAGTCACATAACTACCTGCTTGATTATAATGTATATGCTTACATTAAGAGCATATATGAGGTTGTGCATTCAGCCTTAACTTTCAGATTCCCCTACTTAAGTTACTGCAATGTACAAAAGTGTCATTCCTCATGAAATACAGATCCAGAAAACAAGTTAAGATAGACTTATGTAGGAAGACTTGGGGCAGGTAAAAAAACTGGTGGGTTTTTTCAATGTACAAAAATGAGTTCAGTTAGAGTGCAATACTGGGCTAACTCTTGCTTTACTCAGATGATGTTCTTTTTCTTGCTAGTCTCAGCTGTTGTTAAGTCCTTTAAAATTCACAGTGACCCTAAACTCTCCTTGCCTTTCATTTTCTGATTAAGAAGTTATCTTATGCCCCTAGGTAGTAAATATTAAATGCTGCAAAATATCATTTTAGTAGAAGAGCTTAGTATTTAACTTGAATACATTAGCATTACTTAAGCATTCATGACACCCACAACCAAATGCATTCAGCACTGCTCACACTTGTAGCTGTGTGAAGGCGCTGAACCAGTGGGTTTTGGAGATTTCTTATCTTATCCTTGACCAGGAGACTACTGAAAAATTATACTGATGTAACTGATCAGAAAGTAAAACTCTGCAGTATTCACGGGGATAAGAAAGACAGTTTAAAATCAAAACTAATGAAGGCCATACCAAAGACAGACTTGGGGAGAATGGTTACTCTCATGCCACAGACAATACTCATTCGCTACATAAACAAGTCAGAGCGTCAAGTAGGCTCCCTGGACTTCAGAGTGCTCTTCCACATTTGTGCAAGCTTGAGTATGGGCTCCTAACATAAACATTATCAACAAGTCACTGATGCAATTTTCAGAGCCAGAGCTCATGAATATGTATTAATTATCAAATTCAGTGTCTTCTACTGCAGAATAATTCCCTTTGACGTATTTTTGATTACAACAGAGATTTAAAGAGATTCAGCCATTTTCTTCTGCGAGATTGTTCTGAAATGTTCTAAACCTATTACTATTGGACAGACTTTCCTGCTACTTAGCCAGAATTTCCTCTTTCTCAGCTGCATCTCATTAATAGACACAGTTATGGACACAATTTTTCAGCATATGTGTAACATTTCCTGCAGGTAATAACTGAGTTTTTAATTAACCTAAGTTGTCATCAGAAAAAGCAACCTTCAGGTTACTAATTAGTAATATTTTGTTCACACATTTGAGTGCTATAATGATGTATACAAAACCCTTCATATAAAATGGTGAGATTAACTTAACAATTAGACTGAGCTGCTTTGGCATTTAACAAAGGCTGCCTCTGGACAAATGGATTCCCCCTATTATTTTATACTTCACATTCTAGTAAAAATTAATAGTTTCAGAGAGTAAATCACTTTATAAATGGAACTAGTGCAAGGCAGAAAACCAAAGTATGACTCTATTAATAATTATCCAATTATTTTGAAAAAGAAAGAAAAGTCAAATAGTGCAAGTTTGTGAAGCTTCATGAAGATGCGGAAGAATACACACAGTCTTTGAGGGCCACCAAATGCTACACAAAGGCCTTATCCATCATACTTTGTAATCCTTAGCATCCTCGTCCTATCATCCTGTTTATAGAATTCCTTAACACATGGAAAAAATCTCTCGCTGTTGGAGTAGCACTGACCACCTCTTCTGAGACAGTAAATGTCTCAGGACAGACAGCTGTACCTGTGGGCCTAGAAAGCAGTTTGTTCATAATGAGGTCACTGCCAACAAAATAATACTAGTGCCTGTGATGTAAACAGCCACTACCAAGCACGAGTGGTGCAGTGGATAGATGTTGGATTAACTAGCATGTAAGCCCACACAGATAACAAGGAGCCACTTTTTAGGGCCCAAGGCACTCGTTGCACATTTGTACAAGCTCTCACTACATCAGAGAAATGGCTTCAGGCAACTCAAGCATAGCAAAATTTAACATCTTTTCTGGAGTCCTACAGGTGTGTCTGAACATTGATCTATCGAGTGCCAATCTCGTTCATCCTTTCTCTTCCATGAATTGTATAAAATAAAAATTTTATTTGTCACAAGTACCTCCTCACAGAAGCCAATAAAATAGAAACTCAAAAAGTTAGCAACATGCTACAGTTGCTAGGATCTTCAGATCCCTATTAACACAAGTGGTACTTGTGTGTGAATCGTCACATCTGAAATTCCTGTAATTTAATTTACAAACCTAAATATAAATGTTCCAATGCGCTTAATGCTTCCAGTTCTAGCCACTGCTTTTTAGCAATTTTGCTATTAAAGCCTCCTGCTACAGTTAAGAACACCAAAAAGCAGTGGCTCAGTCAGAGCTGGAAAGGAAAATCTTTACCCTCTCATATTGTTATTTGAATGCTCGTAATTTACTTTTTTTTTCTTTTCAGACAAGAATGCAAAATGAAGATTAACTAGGACCAACCGGATCATTTGATTAGCTATTAACAAACAGATCAGAAATGTATCCTTGAAAGCATACACTTTCATAATTGGGCTAGGGCACTTACTGAATTAAAAAGTATTTAAAGTACAATGAAATTTCAAAGCAGACAAGGTATATAGCTTTTACAGAGCATCTGACAACTTTCATTTAATTTGTGCCATGATTTTCCCATGGATAGGTTATACATTTTAACACAAAGATAGAACTGATCTATCTTGCTTTGACTATAGTTTTTATCCATTCACTAATAAATTGAATTTCACACTGGTTTACAGTAGTGATCAGTATCAACTGAAACAAGCCTTCAGATTTTTCTCAAACTGTTATAACAACTTGAAATGCCAGTACCCTACAAAGAAATGCTTACTCCAACAGTTAATGGAGGACTGAAATCAATATTTAGGTTAATTTTTTCTTTATAAATCAGTGAAAGCCTGCAACATCAATTACTTGGGAATTGTACCAGGTCACACCAAGACTGATTTCTGTCCTACACAGGTGTGTGAGGCTAAAACAGACAAGAAGCAGAAAAGAGCTTGTGCTCCCACACTGCAGATGATAGATAAGCAGTACCAGTAGGCAATCTGAAATAAAGTTAATGCCAACAGTCTGCTATACTGGAATTATCCTAACACTCTGTTCAGACAGATTTGCATCAAAATTCTCTCTACCCTTAGCTCCCACAGAATTAAGTTGGACATTCCATATCCCATGCATCTTCTTCCTCCAGAGCCAAGCTCGCCTCCTGCTTTCCACTGCAATATTTCTCCTTTCCTGAGACCTTCTTGTCTCATTCACTGTAATTCTTTCTCTTCATTCTTTCAAAATTCTATTCTTGCTCAATTTTCAGTCCTGATAAATAATCCCAGGAAAACCCAGAATAGTAAGACCAAAAGGAACTAAGAAATGTACAGTGAGCAGCCAAGAGGTTCACACACAGGTTAGTGTGTTCCAAACAGAGAGTTAAATGAAAGGCAATCATGGATTCTCTGTGTGATACTGGCCATTCTTCTAGGCAACCACTTTGGAATGAATTACAATATAGTCCAAAACACTACAAGAGTTTAATGCATTAAAAAAAAAAAAAAAAAAAAAAAAAAGGTGCTAGGATTCTGACTGCTCTAACACCAGTTTATCCTAATGGAAGTGAGTATATTCTTTCCAGTCACCCATTACTGATCTGTCAGCATCAACTGGTTTGATCTATTAGGGCAGCTTCTATGTTCAATAAATGACAATGCAGCAGGGATGTTGACAGACGAGCTCTGTTCTAGTTTGTACCTTCGTAACACAGGCTGGAGTGGGAGAGAAGTGTCAGGGGAGGTTTCAGTGAGGAACTTCCTATGGAACTAGGCAAGGAAGAATGATAATTGTCAGTCTTGGCCAGAAAAGGAAAACTTTTGCTTTCCAGAGACTTCTGCTTTGCTAGTATGTATGACTACATTGAGATAAATCGCTTGAAGCATATGCCTGGGGCAAACAAAGTGGTGTCTGTGGTAGAAGAAAAGAACAAATACAACTGGGGAAGAAAGAAATAACTCTCCAGAAGGGTGCACGTTGTGCATTCCAATGCTCACTATCAGTCCCAGTTTTCTAAATCAGATAATCCAACAGAATGACAGTACTGTTTGTAATACATAGGTAATATTTTAGTAATTATTAAAAATTAATATTTAAACTAAAACAACACTTGCCTAATAAAGTTTAATTGAAATGTAACAATATAGAGGAGTGAAAGGCAAGCATGCTTGTGGGATTTTGTTTCATGCTCTGATAATGTCAAATATTACCTTTAATTCAAAAGCAGTAACAGTCAAACTCAGGGTAAATATTTTTTACTCTTCTTTTTAGCAAACTTTAAATAACTAAATGTCTCCATGACAGAAAGTTAATTAGAAGAAAACAGTCCTAATGGGTGCTGTAATTTAAAAAAAAAAAAAAAAAAAGTGAAAAAATTTCTTCCAGCAGTGGGAAATTCTCCCCCATATTTTTAGCCAGGTTTTTTACTCAGTTATGACTGCATAAAGCTTTCACTGATCACTGAATTCTCTGTTAGGTGCCATGGAATCACTTCAGATTTAGGGAAGTGACATTTATCCTTTGACGGTCTTCTCTCTATAGATAACATGTATCTGAACTATCTTTGCCTACATATATTAAAGGCTATATACCTACCATATGGTTTTAGCCCTAGACTGCTGAGCTCTTTGACCCATTGTCACTGTGTCCACTGCTCTAGGCTCAGAGATCACTATTCCTCAGCTGGGACCACAGCTGGGCTAAGGAGATCCTCCCTCTTCTTTGGGAAGTAAGCTGTAGCTGACTGCTGCCAGCTACCAGCACCTCCCTTCACCAGACCAGAGTGCCTGCCTCCAGCAACAACAAACAGCTGGTTAGGGGCATCACTTCTCAGCAATGATGCGCATGGTGTTCAAAGGGCAGGAGGGACTCACCTCTAACCTGAGGACCTGAAAGCATCTCAAAATGTAGGTTATGGATCGCTACAGCCGTGGGTAAGGATTTAACAGTTTTAGTAAGGGAGAATTTATAACCCAAACCCAGATTATGATCCAGGCTTAAAATGCTATCAAACAGTACTCATTTCCTCTTTTGCTTGATATCCTTTCCCTTCTTTCTCTGTTTCTATGTAATTCAATGACAGAAAGACACAGCACAGCTATTTTTTTCCAAATGCTGAATAAAGTAGTGGTTACGTTAAATGAGAAAGTTAAGATGCAAAAGTTACCTCAGCATTCAACTATTTGCAGTTTTGAATATTGATGAAGACTGTCATCTGGCTGAGAGCAAGAGTGGCTATTGTATGTATAATACACCGCATAATTAAGAAGACAATGATAAACTGGTCCCTGACCATGCAGAGCAAAATTTGGTGAGGCCATGAAGTTACTGTGCCTCAATGAGCATCTATTTGCATTATAAGATTGCCTTTGTTGTACTGTATATCAAGGGCCATTCACTGCTGGCATAAGTGTTCTCAGCCCTTTATGCTCATTCCTGCCAATTCCTAAGCGCTGACCAAGGACTGATCAGGCTAAAACAAATATATATTAAATATGATATAATTACCTATGTATCTTTAACTTCTCTGACACATGCAACCTGCACAGGTCCCACAGATTTTTTCAGCACAATCAGGAGTGGCACTGCAAAGCAAGTGGAGCAGGAATTTCTTAGAGCAGGCAGGACATCTGAAGCAGTTGCAAAGTATTATAGAGACAGTACATGACGGAATACAGGAAGAGGCCATTCTCTGTCTTTCAGCTTATGCTTTTCTGGGGCTTTCTCTTGGAGAGCTCTTTCCTTCTCTTCTGGTTATTGTCCGTGCAAATTACATCATTCAATCTGCACTATGTTTTAATGTAATCCTTAAACTTGGCTCTTGAGAATAGGGGCAAAAATTGCTAAGTGCTAAGAAGAAAAACATAACAATTCCATAGCCACATAGTTTATTGTCAGAACAGGGATTTGAATTTGGCTCTCCCACAATGTTAATAACTGCCACCACACAACCAGCCTATGTTTGAGATAGGCTTATCCCAATTTCTCCTGTTGGACCTGTTCCACTGTGTAAGCTGAATATTAATTAGAACAGGAATTTGAACAATGGTTTGCAGGCAGGTGAGCACCAAAACCACATCTTCTGAGTCCACCTCTCTCCTTAACAGCTGAGAAACCTTTAATCTGTAACAGTTATATTCTTACACAATGCTTAAGGTTTAATGAATCAGAATTTCTGATAAAGCCAGTTAAACCAGAATTTCTGACCAGATCTGACACACAACCTACACTTCTCTAGGGAACTGAAATATCCAGTAGCACTTTTTTGTAATGCCTAATGCAATTTCAAAGAGTCTGATTAAATGAGGCAGAAACTAGACACATGACTCTGGTTTAGAGTTTACAGACTACATTTCAGCAAGATCTCACACAATTCTATTTTAACAAACTAATTAACTTCCACTAAATCAATTATTGTAAAAATACAGGGTTCTGACGAGGAACTGTAAGACAGCTTATTTTTAATAGGGAAATGCATATATTATTTAGTAAAGGAACCAACTTACTATAACAGACAACTTAGGGAACACATCATCATGTAAAGGGAAGTTAAAAATGGCTTAAAACTTGTTCTCCACTGAAGAATTATGATGAGTTTTTAGTAGAAACTGCTACATGGAAGTGGAGAATGTAGAGATTGAATACCACTGTTGCTAGGGTCAATGCAAATGGACTTTGTTTTCCCTTTGCACAGATTCTAACCTCCAATTATCTCTCTGGATTTTTAGAGATATTTATCAGATCTAAACCATCTAATTTTATAATATTATAATAATATTTTATTAATGTGTAATATCACATTGGTGGTAATTAATTAATATATAGTGTATATAAGTTCATGAGATCAAAACATCTCTGTATGTTTAGAGTTGTTAATTAGAGCTAAAAAACCATCCTGGACAATGGCTCTAAGTATTCACAGATAGGACTAAATCGTGCTCGATAAAAAGGCAATTGTGATAAGATGCTAAGTCTATGCCTTTTCTAAAAATCAAATAATGAAAACAAAAAGACTGAAAACAAAACACACCCATAAAGCCCTCTAGAGGAGAGAACAGAAGGCAGAAAAAGCCTCATTCCAGGGATTCAGTCTCTGCTGTTAAGACATTTGGCTATGAATCCCCTGGTATTATTAAATTATTAAGATCTAATACAGTTTTTAAGGAGCCCTTGAGGCTGTCTTTCCCTTGTCATCTCCAGCACAGAGCAAACATAACTCTTCACAGAAGGGCACGTGCATGCTGAGCTTGCTTTTTTGAGTGAGTGAAGAGTCTGTCCATTTTCCATATACCTTGGCTCTTCTGCACAGAAACACTTAAATGCTCTAACATGTGAGGAAACCACATTTCAGTGCTGGAAGGGTATTGGAATAGGGCTGGGCAATTACTGTAGGAAATTGAGTAATCTTGTGATGCCAATGCTACAAACAAAGCAGGAGTGCCTAGTTTTGTTCCTGTTTGCCACTGAACGTATACAGAAGGCATACTGATGATTGTCTGGACAATTAATACCTGGCTGACCTCATTTACAGACACTGGAGACATCTTTATGCTACCCTGCCATCAGCTCTGCAACCATGAAGTGAACACGTATTTTGTCTCTTTTGTACCATTTAGTCTGCAATTAGTTATGATATGGTTCAATATTGCACCTGCTCCCCCCAATTCCCTTTCTCTGTTCATCTTGCTCATTCTTTTCTCTTTTATTTGTTTCTTTGAAGTTCTCTCTGGCACTTTTGTCTGATGGGAAAAAATAATTACCACATCTACAGCAGTTTTTATGAGCAATTCTGCTTATTTAATCTTAACAGGCTTGCGGAACTCCATAAAGTCTTATCAGCTGTGGTAAGGTTCTTCAAAGGTAAAAAAGCATTTAGAAATTGAAACATCATTTGAATATATGTCCTACATTGTAATTAAAAATTTTCTGAACTTAGAAAAGCAGCTAGGAGTCTGTGATCACAGCTATCTCAGAAAGCCTATGAAACATCACTGCTTGAAGAGTTCTTTGATCTTGCATCTCTGAATGCTTTTTTGGCAAGCTGGATAAAAAAAACTTCTGGGATGAGTCCATGTGTCCAGGAATACATCTAATTCTTCTTCTCAATTTCTCACACTAGCTCCAGTTCTTGTCTGACCCTAACCCCACCAGCAACCTGACTATAAATAAGTCTAAATCCTCAAAAGACAATCTAGTTCAGTGCACAGCCCACTTTCTTCAGTTTGTCCAAAACAGTGAAAAAGAAAATGAACCAATCCGAAACTACAACTTCTGTAAATCTGGCAGAACTTCCCCCCAAAACCTCTATAAACATTAACATTTTCTTCTGGATGGGTTCACCAAAGTATCTTTCTAACACAGTCAAATGAAAGACAACACTGTCTGATAAAAGTTGCCAGTACTACAATGGGACACTGAATTTTAAGAACACATTTGTTTCATAAAGCTATCCATCTTACATGGACTAAGAATAAAGCTGAGTTATAAACATACCTAATCATGTTATTTGTTTTTGAGAACACGATCTGAATATTTGGATTGCTCCTCCTAGAAATTCCACCTTTTTTCTCCCCCTTTGATATTTATGTGTGCAGAAAAAAAATGATGGAAATTTCCTAAATTTTAGGAAGCTAAATGATAACCACAATTAATTTTCATTAAATGTCTTGGTTTACTCTTCAGTTAAAAAACAAACAAACAAACAACAAAACCACCACCCACCCCTCCAGAAACCTCTCCTTGACGTGAGATTTGAACCTGACCTATGGCTTAATCACAAGACAGCCAAGAAACACATTAGGAAGACCAGCACAGGTAACATAGACATTATGGTAAATATTTTCTCTCAGAGTGATGATACTGAAAGCATCTTCTTAATGAGCATGGGCCTTTTTTGTGAAGAATGGTTTACCCATGGCAACTGTAGTGACTTTATTCTGTATTCACAAAGCTGTCTTTGTTATGTCTGGTGGTTTGGGTTTCGTGTGGGATTTTCTTTTTGTGTGGGGTTTCTGCGCCACCCCCCCCCCCCCCCCCCCCCCCCCCGGGATATCACCTAGTATTTTCCTCCATATATTTTATATAAATTCTAACAGAGTTCTTCCTGCAAATCATTCCTGAAAAGCATCTTTTCATTCTTACATAATGTCCTGGAAGACAAATATCATTATTATCTTTTGTCTGATAGTTAGCATTTTGTCATTTAATCTTAAACAAAGCCTCTGGGCTAAGTCAGTTCCTCAGCTTCCATACTTCTGACATGGTTAGATTAGATTGTGAAGAGTAGGTACAAAATAATTCACTGACATGTTTCTCTTACTTGTCTAAGTCAAATGATGCCAGTTGAGAAGTTACACTGCAGCATGGCTTGACATACTTAGCCTGTTTTTCCATAATAGTATCAAGCTGTTTCATCTGAGCCACAATAAAGCTTCCAGTGAAGATAAAATCCAAAACTCTGTGTTGTATTGCACAGACCTTGCTTCTTTCCTGTTTGCTGATCTAAACAAACCACTGAAATTGGCTTTTTTGGCATGGCCATCCCTCAACGGTGATGGAAGTTGAATTCTGAGGTGGACTGTATTTGGAAAAATGCCGAGAACTGGTTCTCACTGTACATTTCCTCCTTTTTTCTGTTTATGTGTTCATTTGGCTGTAGTATAGTTGTGTGACCCATAAAGTGAGCAAACTGCTGTTGCTATCAGTGTAAGCTTACCTTTGTATATTTAGGTCTTCTTACCACTTGATGCCCTATTTCGGCTTTTTTTGGATCCTCTGCGGTTTTAGATGTGCTATCTGCTTCTTTTGCTTTTATTTGATGCAGTTTTAGGGCTAGTTTTCTTAATCTCTCCTTTTGCCACAGTATTTTTTTATTTGGTAGCCCTTGATCTAATGTCTGACAAATTATGAATAAATGCTGGACACTTGTTTTCAGTTTTTACTAGCTGTAAACTCTGTTGCTTCACTTCCTTGCCATATTTTCCCTAAAAACCTCAGCTGTAACTGCTTACAACCAGGACATCATCAACTGTCATGACAGTTTAAGTGATAGGGAAATTAATGCCTGGTATAGTAGTATAGAGAGCACATAATTTCTTTTGCCCTTTAATCTTAAAAGGGTCATGACTATGATTAACAGGCTAATCTGATAACTTGCATTAATGCTTTACTAAGCAAACGATTGTTGTATCTCTGGGCTTAGTCCCTTCAAGATGGAAAAAGCCCCAATGTCCCTTAACAGGAAATGGATTACTGTCAGGTCTGTTTTCAAGAAGCAAATTTGTGCTTATCAGTTCTGTTTGTCTAGGGTTTTTTAATTCTCTATTATTCACAGAAAACATAATATAGGCAATGAGGAGGATGACTCTTACTTCCTCATTGACAAGTGATCCAGTATTTCCACAGAGTCAATGGCGAAATTCCTCACTAACATGACACCTAGTAGGTGCTGTCCTAAAGCACTTACAAGCTGAACAAAATTCATTCATTTGACCCATTGCTTGGGACCTAAGGGGCAATGCAATTTACAGCACTTTGAGGAGCTAAGTTACATAAAAATGTGATGACAACTTATTTTAGGTATCTTGATGAACTGATACAAATTCCTCTACTTAGGCCAGTCACCAAATGACAATACCACCATGTCTTTTGGCACTCTGGTACCAAAGTAATGTCCCCTGTAATCCCGACATCATAAGATCTGCACTGGCATAGTGTAGAGATTTTTAAAGAAATAAATATATAAGGAAGAAGAAGTAGTGATGAACAGCACCTAATACTTGTATTTGTGAATGCTTGCTTTTGACGTTGAAACTCGACTCTCCCACAGGTCTTTGGAACTATTTAGCTGCATACACATAAGAAGCCCACCTATTGTATGATTCTCAAACCACAGAATTTGCTGCATAAGTATTAAGTTCAACCTGAATGTCCACATGTGAGTGCATTCATGTTTGTTTGCATGTATGTATATTTATAAACACACATGAAATCTGAAATCCACACAAAATTTGGAGGATTTAAGTGAAATGTTTGAAAACATTCTGATAGATTACATGTAAATTATTGTTATATCATCTTCCAGAACATAAATAAAGTACTGTACAGCAACTTAGATCCATATGGAGGGCTTCCTTTCTTGTCACCTAAACTCAGACACATGACAGTTTTAATATTTAACCTTTAGCAGCATCTTCCATCAGTCCCAAGAGCTCTCAGAGCTGGGCTGCTGTATCTCAAAACTATTCTTTCACCAAATTCCCACACCTCAGATCTCACTAGATAGTCTCTATATGAAAGCAGTAACTGTCAGCTAAAAACTCTGAAGCACATTAAAAATTTAAGGAAGCATAAACTAAACTGAATGTAGTAACAAAACAAGTTATGTAAAGATTATATTCTGTTTGTATCTTCATTTTCATAATTTAGGTCAATAAAAAATCATTCTGCTTTCATTTTTACATTAATTTGCTGCACTATTTCTTTTTCGTGCATTTGCATTGCCACAGAAGTCAGTCAGTCTTAAATCTACTGACTACAAAGAATGTGGGTCCTGCAAATAAGAAGTTTCTGATAAAGAGTTTTAACCTCTTGCTCATAGAAATCCATGATTAAGGAGCACAGTTCTGAGTTTTCAGTTAGAACAGAAAATAAAAAGAAAAAAGCCCACTTATAAAAAAAGAATTATGCGGATTATACATGGCCGAGGCAATGAAGAAGAGCTGAATGTCAAGCTGACTATCCTGGAAAAACACTCAATGTGTTAAAAATACCATGTGCTAAAAACCTGGGACAAAAAAACCCCAAACAATTTTGAAATATTCTGTGAGTTGATAAACTGATCTTAACAACATTTCTAACCAAAATGTTTTCTTAAAATTTTACCAAGCTCCTATAAGCTTAGCACAGGTGGCTATCATTAAGAGGAGAAAGAAAAGGACACAATGTAATAATCAATGACTTCTCTCCAGAGGTCGCCATTTCTATCAGACATTTCACCAATGGATGATAATAAAACATATGTAGTCAGTCTTCAGCTCCTTGAGCTATTCCAGACCTTACAGAAGCTCTGCTGTATTCTGTTGATTTACATGGATCAAATTTGGGCAGACATTTAGATGGCATTTTGAGCAGATGCTAGTTCTTTAACCAAACAAGAGGCTTTTTCCTAGGCTTAGATTAAAACCAGGGTGACATCCAACCTTTACTTTCACATATGTATCACAGCTAAGTAATATTAATCTGCTTCACCTAGAAAGAATAGGCATGCATTGATAGTAGTCCAAAACGGCCTCTTTTCTGACTTTTTTTATTTTTTTATAAGCCAGTTCTCTCAGACCTTAGTTTTTCTTAAATTTTCTGTGCAGAAATCTAAGATAAATTTTAGTTGCAGCTGTGCAGAAAGATTCTGGACTGACATGAAGTCCTCTTACTAGTATTACTCACAGCTATTTAAGTGTCTTTAGACAGGGCTCAAGTATTGCTTGTCACAATCGTCCTGCTTCCCTATGGAGGATCTTAAGAGTCAGCCTCTCTCATGTATGGAACTTACATAGCTTAAAGTTTCAAAGCATCTCATCAGATTTTTGGAACAGAAAAAGCTTGAGTGCGTGAAACCTCTGGGTTCAAGTAACCATACTTTTTCCATCCTAGAAAAAAATAATAATTTCCTATAGTTGTTCCTGTTATAATAGTAATTGAAACTGTGTTTATATGTTTGTTCTTTGTACTACAAGAGAGGACCAGGCAATATTGATTTAGAAGTACGCTCCATACTTAAAAGATACATGCTTAAAATCTTGGCGAGATTCTTTGAGACAGACCTCCCTTAACATCCTTTTCCACAAAGGCTGATTTCTATTCATATGGAAGATAATGGATTTTTGTGAGTGACTTCATTTGGGAAAGAACAGCTCATATGTTATGTGACAGACTGGTAGACTCATGTCCTGTTCTGCTGTTCCTCTTCCTCTTTTTTCCCAATTACAAAGAAATAAATACAGAGTGGGAGTCAGGCAACGTATGTCATGTTGTGTTTTGAAATCAATAAGCATTACACTTTAAACATTCACACTGCTTAGGCATATCCTGTAAGACTGGTTTCATAAAGAAATTGTGGATTTCATCAGTGCAGAAATTGTAATGCTTCCAAAACCCTTAATAGTCTCAAACTCCCATTTCACTTCAATGATAGACATAATTCAATCTTTTCTCTGCCTCCTAGAAGATACCCTAGGCATATTCAAAACCAAAACAGAGCTATAGCAAGAAATCATAATCACTAACATGTTGCCTACTTGAAATGCTGAGTTGGTCTAATCATCCACCCCTCTACAATTACTTTTCCAAGGGCCAGGTAGTGACTAAAGATGAGATTTTCTAGTTTGCGAGCAGGTGGTTTAATATATTAACGAACAATATAACACGGAGAGCTTGAAAAAAAACCACAAAACCAACACTTGAACCCTGGTAGGCCACTCCCATGGCTGGCTATGTGAATACTAGAAGGGTGGCAAAAAGCTGAGAAGGTCTCAGCGAACGTAAGTCAGTAGGGAAGTAGAAAGATTGCAAATCTGAGTATGCAAAAAAGCAACAGAAGAGAACTGAACGCAGGAGGTAAAAGGGCAAAGACTGTATATGTACTATCTGAAGACTCTGAGTCTGCTCCAAACCCAAAACATAAAAAGTGTCTGGTGTGTGGACACAGTAGTTGGCTATCGTTTCTTAAAAATGAATGCTTATATCTGACAAAGCATACACCCCACATACAGATGAAAGCTGCTAACACCACCATCAGGCTGGTTTTAATAACAACAGTTTTTAGAGTGAAGAGCTGCAAACAGACGTATTTTTAAAAATATATATGAAACAAAGTTCTACAGAATCCTTAGAATGCAAGGTCTCAAAGATTCCATCCCAGAGAAAGTAAAAATTTTAGTGCTTCTGTATTTTTTTTCCAGCACTATGCTACATATAATAATTTCCAGAAAAAAACAGTCCTCAAGCATGTGATGAAATCCCTCAACAGAAAAGATGAACATATAAACATATGGAAAACACAATTAGTAAACAATCCACAAGATTAAGTTTGTCCTCATTAGGCATTTGCCAAATAACTCATGAGAACAAAACTGTAAAACTTGAAGTCTGTTGTAAAACAGTTTGCAAACAAAATAAAGGCTAAACCAGTGTAGCAAATGGTTTGCAATGAACTGTTCACCTCCAGAATACATCTTGGAAAACCAACTTCCTGCTTTACTCTTTTTGAAAGTTATTTCAGAACAGTATTTGAAAGTAATAATTTTGTTATTTCTGCTTGTCAGAACTTGCTTTGTAAACACCTTGCTTTCTATGCTTCTTATTATGTGCACATTTGCCCTTCATCAGTGGCACAATAGCTACGCTTCTAATTTTGTAAAGCAGTTCCCAGAGAGGAAAGAAAGCAAACACATGCTTAACTAACTCCACTGAAATCAAACTAAGAATTTAAAACTAAGCATTTGTGCAAATACCATCTTAAATAGAAGTGACATAATCATGTATATATCCATGTTATCAAGAATTGTGATCTAAAGGCTTCTCATTACATTAACACAATCTTCAAAATTCACTCTTACCTATAAAGACTTTTTCTTAAAACAAGTAAGCAGCCAAATTTTTTCTACAGAGATTAACTTGGGCACTGTCTTTGCTTTTTCAAACATTTTATATTTGGAAGAAGAGGCTAGGTAACAAGGGCTTGTTTTGTTTTGTTTTTAACTGAACTTAAAATGGCTTCCTGAAAAGTATTCCCTTGAGATTTTGCACAAAGTGATCCTCAGATGGTCATTTATCTCTCTTGCTGGAAATATTCTATTTGCTACACTTTCCGTGGGAACGAATAAGTATATTCCTTCCGGAGTCACAGGCTTTTTAATTCTGAGAGAATCAACTTATTTCCAGGTGGATAATGCACAGAGGTTCTCTTTTGTTGTGAGAAGGCAGCCTGTCTGCACAGTAATGGACTAATCTACCGTACTGCAGTGCAGTTTCGTGAACTGACATCCCTATGAAGTCTGCCCTCACACCTAATGAAATGGGATTATGCAGCTCTGCATTTATTAACAGCATACAATTGCATTTCATATGCTGAATTTTCATCCCTAAATTTGATGTCCAAGTGTTCCAGAACAAATTGACAGCATCTGACTTATGCAGGCTTTTTTAGTATCTTTTGTTACAATTTGTATTTGCGTGAAACAGTTTATTCAATTTGTTGCCCTGACAGTAAAAGCACATATTCCCTATTAAAAGAACAGGATCTAGAGCATTGACAGTATCCTTGATCTTTTTTGCCCTATTCCTATAACACACCATTGTTGCTGTGGCTTTTTGATTCCTTTACATTACATGCTGTTGCAAAGTAGGTTCTTAGACCATGTCGTACGGAAATCTAGGCAAAAAGTATATATGATAGGCGATATTCACGCTCACTACTCAAATGGGGGCTTTTAAATAGAAAAGGTTATGGATGTATACAAACAGATGGGCATTTATACTTTTAACATGCCTACCTAAACGTAGCTAGGATCTGTTACAGAAGTAGGAGTGGGATGTATAACAGAAATAAGCATGGAACACTGACTGTAACAGAATAATGATTTATTGGTTTTATTACCACAGTAACAAGAGCAATTAGTCTTCTAGTACAAGATGACCATCTGTCTGTTCCTAGGTTCACAGTTCGAAAGGATACAGACAAAATCCCACTCAGGTGAAAGTACATGACAAAGCACAGTCCTGAAAAATTTCCCAGGACACTGAGATCAATCCATGATTCACAGGAATAACATCCAAGCTTCATTAGAAAGACAAGTCACCCTAACTCATTCACCCGTTGGTCTGAAATAGTTACATGTTCCAGTACCTAGTGGTTCTAAAAGATACTCATGAAGACAGGATGAGTATTTTAGATAACTTGCAAAGTTAATGTTTGGAAAAACAGTAACTATTTTGACATTAAAATGATATGGGTCATACAGCAGGAAGGAACCCTATTAACTGGGCCATCTCCTGAACTCAAGGCAGGTTCAGCAGCTCCCGGTCATTATTGACGGACATTGTCTTCACTGTTTAAAACTCTCTTGTTATGGATACTCTACTGTCTCCCCCAGTGAACCCCTTCAAGGACTTCTGTACCCTCTCACAATGAAGTTTTAATCTGCGTCTATCCTGAATCTTTACTCCTCAGATTTAAGTTCATGCTTCTTGATGTAAGCACTACAGATATGTGGGAACAGGTAGTGCCTTTTCAGCTAAAAACAGTCTTTTACATACTTGAAGATACTGAAGTTCTCCTCCTATGCCTTCCTCCACTTTCTCACATCTTTCTTCTTTAGGCTAAAGAAATTCCATTAACTATCTTTGAAGAATTATAGAAAATGCAGGGAAAGAGAACTATTCTTATGGTCTCCTCTGGACCCTCTCCCAATGGTTTGCCTCCCTCCCAATTTTTTTTTCCCCTCAAACTGGGAATATGACTCCATCTAAGCTGAGTTGGAAGGATTTTTTTATTGTATGTATCTTATGTCTCACAAATGCTACTACTACGTATATAATGTAGTACTGCATTTGGGGTTTTTTTCCACAACAGCATAGTATTTTTGACTCCTCTTCAGTCTGGGAGCCTCAACTATCAGATCCTTTAAAAACAAACAAATAAACAAAATTTTATTTCCTACTTAATCCTACCTGTACCTTTGTTTATGTGCTTGATAAATTCCAACTGCAATGTACACCCATTTCTCCTATTTGTCATAACTTTTTTTCAGTTACAAACCTGCCTTCCAACCTGTCCTGTTCTTCCCAGCTGCGTGCTAGTGTCAAGTATAATAAACATACTTTCTACTCCATTATTTGAACAACTAATGAAGATACAAAGCTGTACAAACCTCCGGACAGTCCCCCTGGAAAACCTGACTAATTCCAATTCAGTAGCAGATCACTGAGAACTACTCTCTGTGAACAGAGTATCCAGCCAGGTTTGCATGAATTCTGCAATAGTTTTTCAAGACCGTTATGAGAAAGAAAAATCAGATTACATCAAAGACTTACTAAATTCAAAGTAATATAAAGGGAGGCAGGCAAGTACAGGTGCAAAATGCATAAAATAAGATATTCCACATATTGCTGTGTACCGGACAGATGTGCGAAGCTTATAAATCTGTATGTCATTTGGGCAATCTTAAGACAGAAGAGGTCATGTCTGAGGGTATATTTGTTTAAGAGAAAAGGCTGCTTCTACAGCTTCAGACCTTATGTCCTTTGTCTTATTCTTGCTAAAATGTAGTAGTAGGCGGTAAAAAAAAACCTATTAGACTTTTGCTTTGTCCATACTTAATTATTATTGGTTATAAAGATGGTCCTATCTACACCTTATGATTTCCACTGTGCAAACAGCACGAGCACTTTCTAGGAAAACTTTAACAGCTTACATGGGACTACATAATAAGAGAAAATTATTTAAAGAATGTACATTTAACTGGTCTAGCTTTGTCTAAAGAGCACCTTCTTTCAGATGTGGAAAACTGCATTTGGCACACACAACCACCTATATCAGCAACCAAACAAAATCAAAGCAAGATATTACTTTCTGCGTGACCTGTGTTACCTTTTAAAGCTTGGTGTCCATTTAGTTTTGAATGGAACTGAAAAACAATAAGCTGTACTAAAATTCCCAAATGTATCAAAATAAAGCCTCCATGCTGCATTTACTCAGATGTGTGTAAACTCAAGATATAAACAAGCTCATCAGTTTTAATAGATTATAAATATACCTGAAGTAAAGCATATGAAACGTTATTTGAAGGCTTAAATAGCTAACGCAGATGGCTGATTCATGATATTGTTAAACCAACATAAATTTGGGCTGCTGCCAAATTAGCCAGTCCTATTCTCAGCTTCCCACTCTGATTGTACTCTAGAGGTTTGTTTGGTTAGATCTGTGGTGCACGATGATTTAAAGCCAAATCAGTCCCCTGAACTGTCTGACTGCACAACCACAAAAGTGTCAGCACAAGAAAGGCAGCAAAAAGGCTAGGACAGTCCTGTTTGGCAGCATCCCCACTACATATTTATTTCAAGTGATCATGGCACTGCAACCACACCAAAACATACGACACCTTATTTGACTTTGGTTTAGCAACTTTTTTTCAACATGTCAGTAAGAAAGTACTGTAAAATGTTACTCAAAACAAAGTGCCATGCCATAGAAAAAAATGTTTTTCCTCTTTCTTTACCTTCCAAGTTATTAATGAATTGTCTAATCTGTTTGCATTCTCAAGTGATTTATGTTGCATTGCCTAATCTGAAAATGTTATTGGAGAACTCACAAGTGAAAAGATGAATAGAAGTATGCTCTCAAGAGATAAGTGATGAAGATGAAAAATACTGTACATTTAAAAAAATTAATACAAATATGAATAAAAAAAATTCACTGAAGTAAAACACAAACTGAACTGTGATATAATATATTGTTCAAATAATTGCAAAATGTCCAAGTATTCTACTTTTGCCTGGTAACAGTATTTACAGAATGGTTTAAATCCTATCAGTATTAATAAATACTCCTCATAATATCAATCTAAGATAAAGAAGTGGTTTCACATTATTAAGGCAGCTGCACATGTGTAAAAGATTGAAATCCTAGGTGACTTGACTCTTTATTCTTACTGTAACTCTCCTCTACTGTTCTCTCCAGGGAGTTTCAGTGAGATCTCCAAGATCAGTCTAGGATTATAGTACTTTTAAGCTCAACTGAAGATAAAACAAAGTTTTAACAGCTGCTCATTGTACCAATAGTCTAGTAATTATCTCAAGGACCTCACGCGTCACTGAGCTCTGTTCAGCACAATAAATCAGTATTGTGTATATTAAAATTATCAAACACCTTAAGTATACCTCCTCTCCCATTCTGTCCCCATAGTGACTATTTTAAATGAAATTGAAATACATTTGTACCTTCATAGAAGTACAAATATTTGTTCTTTCTCTTACCCATATCTTGTTTTTCCAATAAAACAGATTTAGGATTTATCAACTTTATTCCTCCTTTCTAGACCATTCCCTTATTTCTCAATGGACAATGTAATAAAAGCCTGGGAGTAATCTTCTCAGCGCTTTATTAACTGTCCTCCTGACCTGTGCAAAACTTCATGTGCTCAAATTTAACTTAATCCTGTGTGCTTTAATTTAGGATTAGATTATCCACAATAATCCAGCGTTGGAGCAGAGTGGTGCAGTTGTGAATACTTACAAAGCAGTAATAAAAGATAATTATTCTCTACCAGACTCATTACTTCCCATTTCAAACACTGAAGCCATAAAAATTACTTGCCCAGCCTCTGGATCGCTCTGGGTCCCGTTTCACCTCCTGTTTTCATTATGTGCACATCTAAACAATTTGGTCTTTTTTCATTCTTTTATGTTCTTAACAGAAGATCACCTCAGCACTGATCTTTGATAAACTCCACATAGTGTCAGAAACCAGACTGAAGGGTAAACCTTCAACACCTCTGTAAAATGGGAAGAGAAAGGATACAAAAAACAAACACAGCAAACTTAAACTTAAGAATAGACTTAGTGCATGGAGCTAGCAAAATTAGACAAGAAAGAGAGGGGTCCAGGATCAGCTAATAAACCAAATTCAGGTTGCAACTTGACCTGAAGCTAGACAGTTATTAAATCCCAGTTCCTCACAAAGCATTGTACTCCACACCAGGTGAAAAAAACCCAAAAACAATAGAGGGGGGAGGGAAATGGGGGAAAAGGAGAAGCAGAAAAAGAAATTCCTGACACCTCCTAAGGTGTCGAGTAGTAACTCCACTTGCCTCCAGACACAGAAAGCCACTGCTTTTCTTGCTAATGGCCTGTTTTCTGTAGTCTGTCTGATTTATCAGCTTCTGAGATTGAATCAGAAGAAGTGTCTTAATATAAATTACAGCACAGAATGGGCACTCAGCTTGCACAGGCCCACCACTCCTTTCACATAATACAGAACAAAACTGTTTTTACTTATTTTAGTGAGGCATTTGGCCCTGATTTTGTCCTTTCAGGTTTTGCTGATGATCAAGCTTTTCCTTTACTACCTCCTTTCCATTCCCTCTTTCATAACCCTGGCACCACCTCTTCTTATTTCATTATTTTTGCTGTCCTCACCTCCTCCCTCGAAGCGTAACTTCCTTGACCTACTTGCCTGCTACTCTAGCTGCTACCCTGCTCTTTCTTCTTTCCTTATTTACTTCCTCACCTTTCATATCACTGCCTTCTCCTTCCAGAATCTTACCCTTTCTTCCCAAGTTACCGACCATAGTCTGTTTTCACTGAATCATACACACAGCATACATAACATCATACATCTTCACAGAGGTGCACGTTTAAATGTTTTACTGAATGCTTTTACTGATTACTAAACGTTATACTACATTCCAAAATCAAGACTCCAACAGTTAAATGCTGACACCTCGCTGGCCTCTAGCAGGCAGATGAAAATAAAACTGCTGTTCTTTGTCATAAGTGAAAGCAGTTAACCATTTCCTAGGTGGGTTCAAGCCGCTATATATCATTCATGCATTCATCCAGAACCAATGCTGACTCAAGACTTGTGCAACTACCACGAAAAAATATGAACATCAACTTTGATTTAGATCTAGTAGAGCCATTAAATGACTTTGAAACTGATGACAGTGAGCTATTTCAGAATGAGAAACTGAATCAAGTCATTACAAAAACAGCTTACCAAGGCATAACTCAGTGCTGTCCTTTCTTCTCTTCCTCCTTAGTCTACACGGATATATAGACTATCAGAACAGAAGAACAAAAGGCAATGAGAAAAAAACTTGGAAGTATATTTCATAGCAAACACTTCATTATTACATGAAGCATCAACCTCCAGACAAGTATGATTCTGAACCCTCAAAAAGATGAAATGCTTTTTCAAGAACAAGTAACACATTTTCCTTTAAAGTGATACTTAAAACAGGGAAATTAGATTTTTACAGGAGAAGCTCTTATTTCAGTCGAGAGAGATTGTTTTAGATCTGTGTATACAGACCAGTTAACCCACTTTCTAAAGCCACAATTTCTCCTACTTTACAAAACACCTAAGCTCTACTTCACTTGAAATTTAAGATTCGGAATTTTATCTCCAGTCTCTTCAGAACACTGGCCACAGCACACTATGAGATGTGGAAGAACAGATGATCTACAGATGGAATTCTCAAGAAGAATATTCCTTAATTGAATTGTGTGCATGGGCAAGTCAAGTCAAAAAGCCAAACACACGAACACAAGATACTCAACATCCTTAACTACTTTGTCTAACTTTGTAAGACTGAAGCTCCCTAAGCTGGCTTCTTAAACATGCTACAGCACCAGCATGTTGTCTCATCAGTGGCTTCCAAAATAAAAAAGTTATAATAATCCCATATTGAAATAAAGATAACAAACTAAATTAACAAACCAAATAAAATAACAATTGTGCAACAATAAATAAGTAGGAAAGAGGCATCCTAGAATTGTTTAGTCATAAGTTTTCAAAACTATTAACTTGAAGTGGCCAAGACAACCTAGTAGAGTACGACTGCTGAAAAAACATCTGCTCCTTGGTGAAAACGGCATTGATTGGCTGGGCTTAAACAGCACTGTGCATACTAGTGAAACTCTACATTTATTTCAAAATAAAAAATTGTGTTGTGTGCATAGTTTAATGAGTATGGTCTGAATGCAAACTTATTTTGCTTAAAGAAAGGAGCTTGAGATCTAACTACCATGGCTATGTAGACTTGTTTCTACTTTAAAAGACTTTAAAACCTCATTCAGTAAGTAAATGCCTATTATCTCTTAACAGACATCTTGTCAAACTAAGTCAAAAAGTATAAACCAACTAAGGTTGATTAAGATTTTAAAGAATTTTCTAATTTCACAACAGTATTACTCAGTGACTGCTTCTAAAACAGACAGTGGTTAGATGCATGTCAGTGCCACATAAAGACAGACAGATAAGTAACAGTTTTAAAAGGGTTGACTGATGGGAAGCTTCAATGATGACATCTGCTCACATACATTCCTGAAAGAAGAAATTTATGAAGAGCAGAAAAGTTTTAGTTCACAGTGTTTTAACAAAAGGGATCAAGTAGAACAAAATACACGATGGTATTGCACGCATGAGGGGAAAGACTTAAAAGTTACCCAAGTTCTAGAAATTTGGTTAGACATTTAAATTTGTTAACAACTTCCAATGGAATGGGCGCAGCAATTGACATTTTAACAATCAAGACAAAAATAAACATTTCTGTTTCTCAATTTCGTTAACATTTTATGCAAAGGGGAAATCTTCCAAAGTACTGTCGATATCAAAGGCTTGTGTGTGGGCATGTATGCTCAAGGGCAGCGCAGGAGCTCAGGTACAGCACCAGGAACAGCTAAGTCAGCTAAGTAGGCCAAGTGACAGACATAGCTGTGAAGAAAGCCTGGGTGCACAAAGCAGATTTGGTCATTGCAATTGTGTCTGGGTGGTCTTGTGGTGATTTCTTAGTTGGGAGTCAACCCTCAACAGAAAAAGAGAAGTTTTCAACTAGCAACATAAATGACAAAGAAGGACTGGTGAAAATAGCTTAAATAAAAGAGGTATTGTCATGGTTTAACCCCAGCCAGCAACTAAGCACCACGCAGCTACTCACTTACTCCTCACCCCCGCGGTGGGATGGGGAGGAGAATCAAAAACAAGTAAAACACATGGGTTGAGATAAGAACAGTTTAATAATTGAAATAAAGAGTAAAATATAGTAATAATAATAATGAAAGGAAGATAACAAAAAGAGAGTGAAATAAAACCCAAGCAAGACAAGTGATGCACAATGCAGTTGCTCACCACCCGCTGACCGATGCTCAGCCAGTCCCTGAGCAGCAATCCACCCCTCCCAGCCAACTCCCTCCAGTTTACATACTGGGCATGACGTCACATGGTATGGAATATCCCTTTGGCCAGTTTGGGTCAGCTGTCCTGGCTGTGTCCCCTCCCAACTTCTTGTGCCCCTCCAGCCTTCTTGCTGGCTGGGCATGAGCTGAAAAATCCTTGACTTAGTATAAACACTTGTCCTGGTTTCAGCTGGGATAGAGTTAGTTTTCTTTCTAGTAGCTGGTAGAGTATTATGTTTTGGATTTAGTATGAGAATAATGTTGGTAACACACTGATGTTTTCAGTTGTTGCTAAGGGGTGTTTAGACTAAACATAGTCTAAGCATATAGTGTTGTGCTATACAACAGTCAATATCTATAATAGAGGCAGTATTTGCAAAGCTTTTGATTGGTGAGTAAATCACAACAGAGTTCAGGTGGTGCTACTTTCTCTTGGTGTACTTTGGTCCAAATTCAGCATTTGCTGAATTTGCTTTATATTTTTGACCAGTTTTGCTCAAAATGTGTCTTCATGAGGCATGAAATTCTAATTTCATTGCTCTACTATTCACTGAAGAACATTATGAGAATATACAGTTTTGATAACTGCATTTGTGTACAATTTACTGTATTGTTACAGTATATTGTTTACCAGCCACTTTGTCTCCAGATGATCCACATAGAGTAACTGTCTGCTACTGCTACCAGCTAAAGGTATTTAGATGCCCAAATATATAGCCAGGTGCCTTACTAGGATTTGTAATGCACTTGGTTACAACTTTAGATGAATAAATACCCTTTAAAATTGTGGTATGTTACTATAACGGATAGTGTTCTCTGCCTTTGTGTATTCACGTCACTAGCTCAGTTTCCACTAATGGGAATCTGCCCTTCAGTTGTTAAAAGGCAGAGATGCTTTATTTTGACAGATGTAGATAAATAAAAAAACGAAAATGCCGATTTCTAAATTAAATACTCTTTCACCTAGTGAACATCACAGAATGTCGAAGATAGGCTTCTGAATATTGCTTAAGCACATGCTGTATGGAACATGCTGGTTTTTACCTTTGATATCTTTTGTTAGTTCCTCTGTGTTTTTTCTCCTAACATAAAGAAAGATGTCAAGTTCTAAGGGAGAGACAAAGGGAACTGTCATTCTGTGGCAACTCTCAATAAGAACCTCTAACATTGAGTTACTGAAAAACAAGCCTCTGTCTTCAGTTCTTTCTCACTACCAACAAATGCTACGACAGACTAAGAGTTACCACACCTCTAATGGCTTTCAGAATGAATTGCATAAAGTCTGTACACACCCATGCTATAAATCTCAGCTAGCAGACATTTTTTTTCAAATCCATGAGAGTTCTGTTTTTTCCAATAACATCTTGTATCCAGCAGTATTTGTATTTCATTATAGGTTTATAGCACTTGTGCTACTGTGCAATTAGACCTCTCTTGAAAACAGTGTCTTCCAAGTTAACTGGTAATCATTAAGTAATAATTACTCAGTTAAAAAAAGATCAGAAATAATTTGGAAAAATAATATTGCTTTAGCCACTTTACAGAAATAGGAATGGATAAAGAAATAAAATGGCCTTATGAAGTCATCTTGCTGGAAGTATTGGGCCCATGTGTTTGAAATCTATATTCTACCAGAGCAGTGAAATGCTGGAGCAGCAACCTGGCAATTTGGCATTCACCTGCACACTCATGAATCGTTAATCTGAACTTCTGAAATGTCCTCTATTAGAAATGCCTGTCCCTTGGAGCCATTTATGGATTCAGAGAAAATGAGTTATGATTATGAGTAACACAGTGAAGAAAGATTGGAAGAACATAGTAAATTGAAACAAAGGAATGAGTCAACACTAGGGGAAAAAAAAAGACTAATATTGGCACTAAGAACTCAAAGAAGAAAGAAATACTGAATAGGACAAAACTTGCAAGCATGTCAAGAACAGAAGAAACTAATGCTAGTGTCAATTAACAGAGCTGTCCCAACAATTATTAACACTGACTCTATGGAAACATTGCTTCAGAATGAGGAACCCTTCTGGACACTGAACTACTCAAAGGACAAAATTAAAAGCACTGTATTAGCCTCAGCCAGGCTATGCTTGAACCTTTAACTCAATGACTAATGTTAATGCAGCTTTGAAATATAAAAACTATCCTAAAAAAAAAGATATGCTCAGGCTAATGTAGCACATGGCTCACTCCTCAAGAACTCTTTAATTCAATTAAATTACCTCTTAGCTGTTGTTCTTAAGCAGAAGCATTTTCTATTTCAGCTGTATTTCTTTACCACTCTCTTTCCAGTAGCAGAAGTCCCTTACATTAAAGGAAAACATCAGAGAACTGTAGAAAGAGAAAATAACTTGCCAAAAAAAAATCTTACAAACGCTTTACTATTGCCTGTTTTAATCTCTTGTTAGCATTCTTTATGTAGGATTTTTGTAACATGCTGCATTTGACTAGAGGCCTTGTCAGATCATGAACATCTTATCAGATTAAAGGTATTCTGTCCCTTCTGCTAGATCTTACACTGCTAAATTTAGGTTATACCGGAGCAAGAATGAGGTATGTGAAAACTGCAATTTTAAATTAAAGTAACTAACCACCGACAGTCTGCTTTATTCACTTATTGTGGCACACCGTTTTCTAACCAAATTCAACTTAGAGAAAAATGAGACTATTTACATAAACTTAACACCAGATAAAAGCTCTGTGGCAATCACTGACTGCACTGGATTTAAACCTCTTTGTGCCTGATAGTATCTGTTGTATTTCTATTTTGTCTAGACATAATTTTCTCAGTTTCTTGGAATTCCGAAAGTTGCACTGAAACATGGAATGGCAGGTACCAAGCCACATTGTACAAATCCTCCTTTAATTACATGCGGCACGACCAGAGAATACAAGATCTCTTTCTCTCCCCAGTATAGGTTATGACTGAACCCTTGAATTAAACCTAAAGAGATGAAAGCAAGGGATAATTCCAATTGCTGCTTTGCATTACAAATGTTATGTTCCAACTACCCGTTTGAGAATTCAAATTGTGTACCTTGCACAGATTCTGCTAAGTATGGACAGACTGTTGCCTTCAGTTGCCTAAAGTTTGTATTTCTGGATATGTCTACACTGTGAAACAGAGCACCCCTCCTAAAATAGTAGTTTTAAAGGCTGATGTATAATATACTTTCAATAGAAATATAACATTATCAAAAGAAGTATTTTTAGGACTTTGAAGCAAAATTTTGTTTTCTACCATTGTATTTGTTCTAGTTTTTGTTCCTCTCTGTCAACAGCAATCCCCTACCTCTACTCTAAGAACATTCCTCTTCCTGGATTTTTGCCCCTTCTCTACGCTTATCAGCCTCCTCCACTCTACGTATGTATTTTTTCACTGTACATTATGTGATTCTGCAAGGATCAGAATATTTATAAGGTTTTTCATTCCTAATCCATTGTCCTGTCTCTTCAGTTTTCTAGGCCTGTATCTACTATCTAGTATACTTGCTCTTTGTTGATTATAGAACAATGTAATTCTACATTAACGTTCCATATGAACTAATTAAGTACTTTTAAGATTCATTTTCCTCAAGATAAATTTTGATAACCTTAAATGTAAAAATGTTACACTTTGGTAATGAGATTCAAATGTTTCTAAACCCACTTTCTATTCACGTGGGTTTTACACTGCAATCACAAATTCACAAACTACCGAATATTCATTTCATTTTCTACAGCCAGATGGAGTTGTTTCCCGTATACTTATTTAATGAATTTCACTGTTAATTAAAGAGTAGTTTGCTAGTGGTGATCAACAAACATTTTGGATATTTACAGAGTAAGCATTATGAAGAACAGCCACAGACTAAAAGGACAGAGGAAGAGAAGAGACTGTAAGATTTTGTTAGCTTAATTAGCAACAGTTTCATAATCTTCACAGAAGACAAATGTTTCTCATACCTAGTGATTTACTCCCCCCCCACCTCTCCCAGTAACTGGCCCACCCTCATAAGCAAAGATCACTTCAATTAAAATCACAATTAAAGCAATTTTTTTCATTTTAGAACAGAGATGAATAAGGACTTGTGGTTTGGAGGAGTACAGAATCCAAATCAAAGTCAGAAACAAGCGTAACCCCTAAATTTACAATAGTAAAAACTCTAAATACAAAAAGCTGCCGATGTAGCATGCTACCAAAATTTGACTGGGATGCAGATTTCACATTTTGTACTATTTCTTTTTAATGGAACAATCAAAACTCAGGAGGAACATTCAGGCAGTGAGTGTAATAGATGCCTGGACATACTGGAGGAGAAGCGCAAGTGATATAGGATCCTTGATGTGCTCAGATTATGAATTTGCTGGGTACACGCAAATCAAGTGTACTATGCTGGCTCAGCAGGACTGTGGTACACACATCAAAGCCCATGCATCCGAGTCTATTACTTTTAATAGATCTGTGATTTTCTCAGCTTGACCATCTTAACATACTCTGACCAAATTGAAGCAGACTGGCCATAACAACAAACATTGTTAAACTCGCAAGTGGGATGAGGGCAAGAGAAGATCTTACTGCAGCTGACTAAGTAGGTTAGGTGGATTCAAAACTACTGGTGTCACTAAGTGGTCAAATACCTAATTACAATTTGCTTAGGTGCATGATATAAATTATAAACAGTTTTATAAAAATTCTTTGACCTAATGACTGAAGCCACTAGACAAATGGCACACCTCTGACAGAAAACTGCAGGATTTTACACCACAAATAAACGTAATACCTACAAACATTCTGAACTGAGAATCTTCTGCAAAGGGCAGGGCTCAAGGCACAGAGCATGTAACAAGCAGATCTGATAATATCTGTTTTCATCCTTGCAGACAGGAAAGCTGCAGAAACACTAAAAAAATCAGAGGAAAGTAAATTACACAATAGGACATTTTTTCTTCTGGGAAACAATATGCTAATTCATAGAGCAAATGTTATTTTATTTTATCCAGCCACTCAGTACATGTGGAGGTTTCTTCTCAGAAGCAGTTCAGGGAGACCTAGTTATTCATAATAAGAGGAGTCAGTACTCTTTAAGTTATCACCCACACTTCAGAATCATGTCCTTATGCTTAATTAGCAATCTGCAATTCTTAAATAAAGATAAGCAATTTCATCCTGTATGATGTTCCCAGATTTTCATATCCATTCTGATTGCTGCTTCCGTAAATACTCTCACAATTTCTACCCTGCATTCACTTCAACCTGGTTGCTTATACAGTATTTCATATGAAAATAAAGCATCTGTGTAATTAGCCATCTACTATCACAACTGGATTAGAATCACAAAAGAAACAAGTGACTTTGGGAAAGCAGGAGAGGGAAAAAAACCACACTTCCACACTTTCTCCCTCTTCTCAACATTAACATCAAACTGCACTTTGAGAATGAGCTACCACTTACTGACATGCAACTTGTGAATTCGCAAGTGTAGCATAATTGTTCATTCCCTCAATGCAGTAGGTTGCCTTAAGCCTACTTCTTTGCAAAAAAATGCAAGAACAAGAATCACATTAATTCCAAGAAATCAGCAGAGAATTAGACACAGCTGTATTTTTGCACATGAATTTCAGAGTCAACTACAATAAGATGAAAGATCTTTAAGTAAAAGGGATTAAAGGAGTAACTTATAAATAATCAATTATATAATTAAGACCTAATGCAAATTACTTGGAAAAAATAATTCTATAGCTCAAGTTCTTTATTCTCAAACCTTTTATTTGGTTTTGCTTAACTCACATCAAGCTCAGATTCCACTCCAAGTTGCATACTGCAAGTTTCATACTGAGCATAAAGTGCCAGCATGCAAAGCAGTCCTCAAGGCATGAGCCTTTCAGTTACCGCAGCTGGTGTAACTGGCACATAAGTTGTGCTGGACACCTCTTAGCTCACAATCAAGGAGGAGCAAAATAAAGTTTAAACCAGCTTTAGCCCTCTTTCCTCAAGGAACAGAGATTTCATTTCCAAAGCACTGTTTCTACCAAGTAATTTCATTCTTCACAGCAAATGAACCTTCAACTGAGCATTTAATTTTTTTTTCTTCCAGTCCTTCCAAACCTCAATGTCCTGAAATTCAGTTTGTACGGAGTGCAATGTAAGTAATTTTTTTATCATGATTGTAATAATCAAATTTACCAGTTATTTTTAATACTCATTTTTAATACAAGTAATTTCAATTACCATTGTAATACTCACCTAACTGAAACAACTACATTAGCAGTTCTATCATCACACACTTTTATGAGATCAGCCTTAGCATATGTGGCGGAAGCCCGAAGTTGTGAAATTTGGATTATCACTACAATAGCTACTGTCCACTATACCTCAGATACTTAACGGCACTTACTATGTAATATCACTTTATAGTTGCATGTGAGGGGCTAAGGCATATACAGCATTAATGACTCCAAATGACTAACTAGCTTTGTTACTTCAACAACTGCTGTTTCATTTCATACCTGCCACCACAATCATCTTTTATTTCATAAAAGTACCTTAAGTTTTCTAAATTAGAATGTAAGTATTTGAAAATATGATGCCCCCTCAGAAATAAGGAAAGATTAAAAAAGGGCATACAAAACATGGATTTGAAGGTGACTGTTCTCAGTAAATGAACAGACATTAACAGCAAATACTAGTGTAGTTATTTCTGAGCCATATTCCTATCTCTCAGCTAAATTTAAAGAAGCAGCTATTAAGATCTGAGAGTATGATATTCATTTAAAAACCACCTCATTCTAATAACAATTATTAGGGATAGGCAGTAACAGAGAAGGTAAATGTTCCTGTTTGCTATTATTAAGTCTCAATTTGCAAGTATCATTTTGCCAACAAGTAAAAGAAAGTAGCCTTCCCCTTCCTACTTCATGCTTTTGAAAGCTATAATTATTTAGACCTTCTAAAGTTGCCTCTATAATCACTTCAGTTTCTCCAACTCAGATTATCTTTAATTTCAGAAACTGGAAGGCAATTTAATTACCATTAATAGTGTTTTCAAATTAACATAATTCCTTTTTGATCCTAAGTAATCAGACACAGTCATTTCCTCCTAAGTGGTCTGTAATGGCTCCTGAAGTGTTCTTCTGTTAGCCAGAAATCTGAATTAATACCTTTTTTTCTAACAGTATTAGAGGGGACTTTTAGATCTCTGTTCCCTACTGCTGCAATATCTCAAAACCCCTATATTAAAATAGTAACAGTTCCATGCTGATCTACAAGTTAACTTCTTAAAACTGGGATTTTGCCTTGCCAAATCCCCAAATAAACTCTGTGATACCAAACAAGTATCAGATACCAAGCACTGTAGATTTTCAGGATAACTTCATAACATAAAATAGAAGTTAAGAAGGATAATATCTTTCCTACTTTCCAAATATAATTTACTTTCTCCAAGCGGTCATTACCAAACAAATCACTTTTTAGTGGTCTATGACTTTTTTGCTTTATCCCAATATACCCTAAGATTCACATACTACATGATTGTGGATTGCGTAAGACCTTTCTGGGCAGCATCTCATCCTCAGGACAACTTTCCCTTCTTCCTACAGTTTGGACTAAATGTTACTTACTCTTCTCCAAGTTATGTTGGGAATATATTCTGGGAAGCACAGCTTCTCAGAATACCACTGTGGTTTACAGTCATCAATTACCACTGGGGAAACAGTAAAACCCTTTCTTGAAGAGATGTCAATTCCCTGGACATCGTATTGATTTGTTTTCTTTATCTTATTTACATATTTATATTTCTGACAATTCCTGGTTCCTCTGATAATGTCAGCCACTACCATGGTAGGTACTCCCATTCCCTTTTGACATCATCTTTAACAATGATGGCCTCTGACTTGTGCTAATTACAACTTTTGGTCTGATTCCATGGAGTTTTTAGAAAGCATATTGACAGATCCCGTTTTCAGACCTTTCTGTCTCATAGTTAACAATATTGACTTGACCTGCATGATTGCTGCTTAATGGAAGCATATTCCAGTAAAGATGTCATAAAATGTCATGAAAGTCAAATTAATATTCCAAAACAACTACATAATTTGAAAATGATGGTCCTGTTTTGCTTTGTTTTCTAAAATAATTTCCTTAACCAAATTTTACTTCTATGACCAAAGTAAGCTTGTCAATTCTTTTTTCCTACACTTCTTCACATATCTTACAGCAATCCTAAAGACATTTATTCAAACAACTCTATCTGTGACCAGTGTAATACAACTGCAACTCTCTACATATTAGGCCTAAACAGCTTCCATTTTATTTTTAACACCAATTTAATTAGTCATATTCTTTTAACATTTTAACTCACTTTCTGAAGAGTCTCTGTCCCAACCAGACAAGCTTATTGTATGTATTCAATCTGAGGAGAGAGGTATTTAAAATAATTTAAATCAGAAGACTATGTATAGCCCTGGACTTGGCTCTATGGTGCCATTTAAACAACTGGGCTGAAGAGTGCCTTCCAAGCAACGCACTCCTCACCTGTATTTAGTCCCAATCTTGGTTATACTATTGCATGAGGAGTGTACCAATATCCTCTCTGAAATGTTTTGTGTCTTGTTATCTCATCTCACAGTACTTAAGTTGTAGAGCACCACTAAACTAATCTTCATTTTCCTATTGGCAACATTCTATTCACTACTCACCACACAGTACTATGAACTTCACTGAGTTTCAGAAAAAGTTTGTTTGTTCCAGGCTTTCGTATTACTGCTCCCTACACTTGTCAGCCTCTTCTGTACTGCAGCTGAAGAGTCACAAGAATGTTATCTTCTCTACTAGTATGTAAAATTAAACAGTATTCTTCCTAATTTTATTAGAGAAACATAACCTGCAAGCCTTGCTGTGTAGGTTGAGGGTGTTTTCTGGACTGAATAAATCTTGAGTACTCACAATTGGAGTCATGCATCCCCCTGGAGCTCAATTTCTAAGTACATCATGACACTCCATAAGCAGCTAATGCAACACTAATTTGAGGCTCTCCTTGAAATGCACCATTCACGGTACCTTTAATGAGACTATGACAATCCAATCTATATGAAAGCTTTCCTGTAGAAAGATCTGACAGTAGATAATGAAAAAACCTCACTCATTTTTCTGGGTGGTTTGTTTGTTTGTTGTTGGGGTTTTTGGTTTGGGGTTTTTTTTGTGTGTTAGTTGCCTGTGTGTTTGGTTTTAATTCTGGAGTTTTATGCCTTTCCTTGAATTATTTTAAACACACTCAGTGATTGACTGTGAATTTTATAAACTGTCTCCCAGGCTCTGCCCTTTGCACTGAGTTTACGTATACTCTGATCATAGTAGGTCCTCATCTCACATTTGTTCACCTTATCACATTTGTTCACATTTGTAACAGTTGTGCAACAAGGTCCTGCCAAAGAACTTTACTTCATGACATCATTTTACATATTTCTTAAGAAGTGATGATAACATTTAAGAACACAATACAAGTCTATTTTCCTTAAGAGACAATGCTCATTATTCAAAAATCCTGCCAACATCACCACATGGTTGAGAACTCCAGAATGACAGTGCAAAAGGCAAAATAATACATTTCTAACTCAAACATAGGAAATAAGGTAAAAAATGAAAGTAAATATGCTATGACACATCAGAATTTGCTGCAGTGATTACTAGGAAATTAAACAAATACTAAGTAATTAAAAGCTGCAGTTTTCTCCTTCACAAAGCACAGTGTCTTACATATTAAAAATAAATGGCAATATTGTAAATTTAAAAGTCTAATTTATTTAAACCGACAGAGACAAGAAACTACTCCTTATACAAGAAAATTTCCAAAAAACTCACTGGGAAGCTTTGACCATTCTAAAAACAGTACCTGGGCCAAAGGAGAAAGAAAACCAGTGAGTCTTAGATGAATGCGCAAAGGAAGAGAGTCTTAATTAGGTATCTAAACTCTTCTTGCTGCATTTATGATTTCATACAGCACTGTGGGAGACAGAATTCAGAAGGAGAAAGGGAGAGAGCGTGTGTGACAGAGCGTAAGTGAGCACTAGCACAGGAAAAATAGAGGGGACATTAAAACAAGTTTCATCCTACTGATGATACTAAGATAGGTTGAGTGGTGGAGGGAGTGATTGCAGTGACAAAGGATTTTCTTGTTTATTCTGGTAGATGATCAGTTAAAGCAGCTGGGACAAAAAGAAGCCACAATATATGAACCTGGTCAAAAAAACAGTAAGAGCTGGACGCTACACCATTTAACAGGGATCCCATTACAGGAACACATAAAAACATGAGAGATTAGACAAGAGCCAGTTGGCCTTCAAGGAGAAAAGGTATTCAGTTGTTCACTTTTAAGATTTGCAGACTGTCATAAGGTTTTAGAAACTATCTCTTCTTACCCTTCCTTGTTCTCTCCTCTTAAGAATGAAATATTGCTACTACAGTACTTTGTTCCCTCTTTCAATTTATGTGACAGAAAAAAAAAAAAGTTTATACAGCGATTACAGGAGGTTCAAATGAGAATAACGTTTCGGGAAATTTGGGCTGAGGTGGTTTGGTGGTTTTTCTTCCCCCAGTTAGGAAAAAAAAATCTGCTTAAACCCTCTTAAATATAACATTCCATGAAATAGACTAAAAAGACTAGCTACGAGCCATCTTGGTAACTGAAGAAAGGTTGTATTCCACCAAGTTCAGAAATGGCATAAACTGCTAGAACACAGCTTAAATGGTTTATGAACAGCAGAGTTCAGAGTGACTTGTAGTTATCTATTATTAAAGTCCTAAAAAGGACTCAGAATATATCAGAACAGCTGCCTAACACTCCTCTTGGGACTTCTCTCTGTAGCACAATGGTAGAAGCTAGGGACGTGGAGGTGACTAACCCTTCAGAGGAGTTCACTGTTGGCCTGGTCCTGTTCCCATGAACTTAAATAGCATTAGCATTGAGCTGAGGTCAAGTGCTTTCAAAAAATCCAGCTTTAAGGGGTACTTTTGGCACATTTTCAAAAGGGCAGCTTCTGCTTTGACGTACATCTCGGAGACAAAACACTCCACTTTATACTTCACGATGGCCCTCTACTGATACAGAGCAGAATCTAGAAAATGGTTTCCAACACAGTAGCAGTCTACTTATACTTTGATAATTCCTCTTCAGATATTTTCTTTTACAAAGCATGTTATATAAACATATACAGCCAGTACACATTTCTCAAGCTGAATAACTGAGAGCTGAGGTAAATCCCCAGGCAGAATGCCATTACAAGTTATTATGTTGTAGGTGCTTTATTTCTTGAGAGCTGTGCTTGACTGAAACAAAGTAGAAAGCAATCATGGATCCATATATTACAGTACAGTCTGAATGCTTCTTTGGGTCGCGTGGGAACTTAAAGCAACCTTAGGCTGCTTTAACCCACATTGATTCAAGGGGCTCCAGGCAGTAATCAGGAAGCAGGAAATCTGGAGGGAATACAGCATGCTCAAAGTAGTCCTTCCTTCAGCATTCCATTACTGTGCAGGCTTTCACACTTTCCACACAGTCAAGACTACTTACTTAGGCAATAAATACTTCCCAGTTGAAGTCTCACCTGTGCCAAGCAGTCTGGTACCTGTGATGGCATTGCTTCCTTGTGCCTAGAAGGATTTACCCTGTAGCTAGCCGGTTCACTACCCACCTTCCTTTTTTAAAAGGATGTTTCAAATTAGAGGAAAATATCTGTTTTCTATGTTTGCATATTTATTCTGTCATAATTAGTTGTACTTTCTTTTGTATTTTACTGAAATGAATGAAATTATGGAAAACGAACAAAACTCAGCCAGACAGATCCAACCATGCTTTTGTCCATTTGAAGACTACAGGAATCAAGGATGCAGAGCTAGAGCCTTGAGCCTCAGGGTGCAAGGGCAAAGGGCTGGTATATAAGCATCAGCTCCTCCACTCTTAGAAGTGGAAGTAAAATTATCCAAAGACTTTGATATTTAGCTAAAAGAGATTTTTTTTTGCATAATGATTGGATGAGGTCCTTAGGACTTAACCTAAAGTTCTTTTGATATAAGGAACTTCATAACTCCATTATTAGAGTTCCCAGCAAGATTCTTAACTGACCTTGTCCATTAGTGCTCTGAAGTCTCCCCTGCCCTGACCTGACTGCTATACTATTTTAAAGAACATACTGCTTTCCTGGATAGATGATTCTTTCTTGCTCCATTTTATCATTTGGCTATTGTCCACCAACTGCTCGTTAGCTATCTTGCCATTTTTATTTGTCTCCATTAGTGCTATATACCTCTATGAATACACATTAGGTAGCAACTGCACTGAAGCATGTTGGCATGTTTTCCTCTCCATTTGCTGTCATTTCCTTTGACATGAATAGCACTGGTTGCCACAGGCCAATATATCAAATCATAAACCATTTTTCAGGGTTAAGAAAAAAGGGTTTGGTAAGGTACCGTACAACAAAAATAGTATGACCATATTTACGTCTGGATATACTTGCTTATTCTAAAATTAAGTGTCTATGACACTTGAACTGCAAAATACAGTATACGCTCCCACTCTCTAGTAATAAAATACACAGCATGCCTATAAAGAAAATTCTATTAAATAATAAGCATGCATTGGAATCAAATGAAAAATACACAGCTCAGTTTGCATTTACCAACTTTTAACGTTTGAAAATTTCAGCACAGCCAGTAAAATCAATTTTTCTCCCTTGTTAGAAAGATTTGTATATGATTATTTTCTGAAAGTCCACATTTTTACAATTAAATTCCCAGCATAAACTGGATAACTGGTATAATGTTCATACAGCACAAATATATCCTCTGCTGTGGGGCCCCAAATCATTGACTTTTCTTGATCAGTGAAACCCAGTAGGAAAGGTTGTCAAATTGTGTCAAATACACACAATCATATCACAGCTAGATGCTGATGGATTGATATGCATCACATATAATACCTCCTTAATTTTTATTATCTCCATAAAACGTTGCAGACTCCTGTGTTCATTTTAGGAGCAATATCCAAAATGATTTATACCTCATCCTCCTGCATGGAAAGAGAAAGCCATGTTTGTGATTTCATTCACTGGCAAAGGTGGAAACTGCACCCAGTTTTCACCACTAATAAAATAGTGTTTTCCTCGACTTCCAGGTCAGTACCTGTATACCAGTATTTGCTTCTGAATTCAAGTTGTCTCAAAAAAATCATTTCCTACAATTCTGTTAGTTCCAGGCTTATCTGGAAAGGCTAAACACTAGCAAAAGAGTGGTCACTAGCATCTAAGTAGAGTGCATACTACTTGCTTTGAAATAACTTTTGGCAGTGCTACATAGGCCTCTCTACACTGGTAATCAATAGAAAAAATAAACAGTCCTTGCAGCTATACCAAAGCTGACAGACACTACATATGTAGCATATTTTTGAGGTAACTAGAGCATGGATGCTCACTTGTATGTACATATACTTGTACGTACACAGATGCACACTTTTTTCCCCTATTAGAGCTCCCTTTTTGCTGTGACAATCCTTGATTCTAATCACTTTCACAGGCTTTAGCTACTTTATAGTAATCACCAATGAGAAATTTCTACAGATCTATTACACACTAGGATGCTGAATGACAGAACACAAAGATTTATGACATCTAAAAGTCTCTACACGTTTCCCTCTATCCAGACCTGAGCCAGCTCTCCACAGCTGAGCAACAGCTTCTTCTCTGGTTGCCAGCAGAATGACCACAGTGACCTAGAGTTCCCAGGCTTCTTTTGAGAATGACAGAACTACCTGTTTTGTCTTCTGCAAACACTGAGGATGTGAGCCAGCAATGGCAATCCTCAAAACAGAAAACTACTCTGATATAAGCAACAACAAAATTTACCTTAATTTCCCTCCATTCTGTTAAAAGGATATCAGAATCTGTTTTGCAAAGTTTCAACTCCTCCAGTTTATTAGGATATTGATAGACATATAAGTTGGATCATAAGAGCTGTTCGTAAAAAGACATGAACGGGAAGAAAGAAAAGGAAACACTGAATAATCTTCTCCCTCTCCAAACGTACGAAATGTACAGCCTGTCCTCAAACAGCGCTCATAAGGACCCTGCTGACCTTTCTGAGCTTACAGGGCAACTTCACATAATTCATGAATTTGAGTAATATCACATGACTTTACCCATAAGCCACAAAAGTAACCTCTGTTTAAAAAAACCAAACAACCAAAGATCTCAGTATTCAATTGTGTTATCAGAAGGGTCTCAAATTTACCATTAATAAGCCAGTTATTGCAATGAGTCAGTGTTCCACCCCACAAGAATGACAGAAATTTTCACACACTAAGCACTCCTGCTATTTCTGTGAAACTAATTTTGAGCCAGCTCAGCAATCTATAACCCTTTGATCACAAAGTATATACTCCATTATTATTCCAGCAGCATAAATTACAACAAATTAGGAACTTGTTGAATTCGACTGTGGCCATGACCCATGGTTTTGCTATTAAGACTAGGCATGCCCCTTCCAATCTACTAGAAAGAGGACACAGGTAACAGAGTTGGTTATGCTGCTGAAGTATCTCACATGCACTGCAGAAACTTTCAGCTGATAGCTTAATTTTCATTTTCTTGTTTTGAACAGAAGAAAAAACATGCTGGTCATAACATTCAGAAGCTCAAACAGCAGATTAACATAAATAGGACTTCATTTCAACATTCATATAACCTTATCTATCCTTAACATAAATAAGGCGCTCTACTTGCTAGTGACCGACAAAGAATACAGGTTCTGTTTTTATTAAAGGAAAAAAAAAAAACCAACAAAAAAGCCCCCAAAACCCAACAAGAAGAAGAATGCAAGAATGAACATTAGAGAAAGTATTAAGTTTCTCTACAGTCCTTTGGAACAAACCTGAAAGGCAAAATTGAAGACCAGCCTGTTGGCAAATAATTTTGGGCTACACTGAGAGAATAATGATACTTGCAAGTTTTTATTTAGATCCTCATATCCAGGAAAGTGTCGCTCCAATTGTAGTGGCTCTGATCAACTGCCCTGACCTTTTAGGTCACGGGCCATCACCAGACATGGGAGAAAGGTCAGAAGGTTATCTTTCTATTCACTACTAGAATAGTATTTTTTGCATGTAACCAGCACGTGTTTGGAATATCACTGCAAAACGCAGAAGCCAGGTCCCCCATGGTACTAAGGGATGCTATATAAACACAAAGAGAAAAAAGCCCAAACTTCCTTACTTCAAGGCACTTAAAATCCTGAAGACTTCATGCACTGGTCAAGTTTTAATCCCTAACAGTGATTGTAGCATAGCTAAAGCAACAGGCCCTTCTACTGGAGATACCACATACATAAGAGCTTTTCTGTGGTATAGCTAGCAGGTGGTCATAAATTGCCAGCTACCATAAACTAAGCCAGCAAAGCTGCATCTAAAATAGGAGTCCGCTGATGGCATGCAGTTAGTTCACAACTCCTCAGTGATGTTAGTACAGGAACTTTTGTAGTGGGAGTTCCTTATATCTGATTCAAGTTTCACAAAGACAGAAGTAGGAACAAAGGAAAGAAACTGAGGAGAATGATAGGAAACCATATCAGCACATTGTGTCCCATTTACTGTCCTACTGGAGAATCCCAATGGAGATGAGGCACTTCTTACAGGCAGTAACCAGACAAGATTAGCATCACATCACTGATTTACAATACGCTTCATATTCTTAACTATTTAACTACTATTTAAATTTTTTTTACATTAAAAAAAACCACCCAGGCTTTACCCAATTACAGTGACAAAAGACAAACTTCTGCTAGTCAAAACGTTTGCAAATACTTCTGAAATGCAACTTAAATATACGTTTTGGTACAGCTCTAAATTCACTCAGTTAAAAACTAAACAACAAAAAAAGTACACACTTGGCACAACAGCCCACTGCCCTACTCCCAGTAAACAAGAACTGCTGGCTTGCTACCAGAGAGAGCAAATAGCACAGAAATAGCAACAGATCTGCTTACCCCACAAACAGAGCCAGCAAATTGAATGGAGAAATTTGTGTAATGCTTAATATGTATACTGACTGCTCCTGCTTTCATTTACACCACAGAGGCTGTGTAGGTTGTAGCACACACTCCAAGTTTTCACACAAATTTTGTAGTATAACGGTAGCTAGGAAAAATGACGCAGTTATGGAGTCTTCCTTACCTGAAGCATAGCAGTATTACTGGAATCACCATTTGTCTCAGAGAAATCAAATGGTACTGGGAGGAACCTACTGAGCCACAGAACATACTTAGTGTATGAGAAGTTGTAGTCAATATTAACTTCTGGTTTATTTTCCCATTATAAATGCTGGCAAAGAACAGTGCTCAGCCTCTCTTCCTCTCCAGTGTATTTCTGTTTCAATATTTATATCAATATTAATTTCCCCTGCAGAGTTACTGTCATATCTAATGAGCAAACACATGCTATGTGACATGTCTTTTTATGCCCTTGATTTTTACATTATCTCTAATTAATTCAGATCACTAATAATATATTTTTAAGTGGTCACAATTAAAAAGCCATGTGCTGTAAGACTGTACAAAGTTAATATAACGCACAAACCCACATACCATGTTCCTGTTCCCTGTCACAAAAGAGCTGTCCAAGTCTTCCTTTCAAATTTTCATTTAGACACCCCCTCAAAACTAAATAATGAAGCTTCACAAGATATGATTACAGTATTAGAAAGAGGGCAAATACCGCCTAGCTATTTAAGTCTAAGCAGAGCATTTAATCTATGGTGATAAGTTGGTTCTGCAGACATGCATCCTGAAAATGTCATCTTCTCTAAGACGTTTGTGTTTTAAACCAGTCAAGCACAGCACTTGGTACTAACAATTCCATACAGGAGCCCTCTAAATTATAATCCACAGTATTTTTAAACTCAGAAGATGAATCACAGTCTTAATTTCAGATATTTCTTTCCTTCTCATAATTTCAATTTCATATTAAATCTCAACTGAATTGCTCCCCATTTCCGTAAGCCATCACAACAGTCAACATATTTTAAGGAAGCTATTAAAGCACCAAAGAGCACAGTGCCTTTCAAAACAAAGAATACATAGACCAATCCTGGATTCACTGGTCATCTCTGTATTTGCAAATAATGTGGCCTACCAGGAGAAGACTTACAACATGAAACAGTGGTGCACAGAACTTCATATCCACACTACATCCATTTGACAGTATTTTCATTTCAGATTAGCCCTTCTCTCATCCCATGGTCTGAATGTTCGTTTGAAGTGTATTAGGTGTACTTCTGGAAAGCACCCTTAAGTTCAGTCTAACTCAAAAGGAACTCAGTTTGTGTCTCTACGATCACTTCCATCATGTGAACCAAAGCACAGTAAGTGGCGATGATAAAATTTTCTTCAAAAGCACACTCCTGATTCAAAGTAAAGCACAAAAGGAGATGCACTCATTGAAGTCAATGGGAGCTTTGTCATCCCTTTCAGTGAGAGAAAACTTACTTGAACCCTCCCTCCCTTTTTATTTTTTTTCCTCTGATCTTTCAGTTTAGGTTTAGTAAGACATGAAGAATAAAAAAGAATTGATAAATACAGTGGTACAATAGTGTGTTAAATAAAGGGAAATTTTGCTGGTGTCGTTGTTTAGACTGCTTTAATTCACTCTGGCTTTTCTCCTTCTCACAATCACGCACTTAGAACCAAAGCAACGGGATAAAGATGGTGATATTTCCACGCCTGTGCTCAGAAGTTCACTTCAGGGTCAAATTGCTGTGCCCAAGCTGATTACTCCTGAAGGCAATGGGGTTCTCCAGAGGCTGAACAGTCTGCTCGTGTTCAGCTAGTTAGACATATTCTTTAAAGCTCTGAAGTACATGATGGCAAAGGTAACATATATAAATCCATCAGCTCTTTAGGATCCTTTTGTCCCAAGTACTTTCCTCAAAAATGCTTCCTCTCACTCTTGCTGATATAGAGAGGAAAGAAATGTGAGTGCAGGTAAGGTACCAGCACACTACAGTGCCCTGACTGAACATGAAAATCTAGTTGTTGCAGAAGGGGCTGTTTAAAAACCTCATACCCAGAAATGAGAAAACTTTTTATTTTTTATTATGCCTCTCCATAATCTCCTGTAGAAGAATCTCCTTTATAAATTATATATTTTTCATTTTCTTTCAAACTGTTAAAGCTATTCATCTTGTGATTTATCATTTACATAGAAATGATTAGGTTATTATGCATACTTATTATATGCCACAGAGATAACACATGAAATCCAAACATGTATTATAAAAATGGTGTGTATGACGTTAAACTAAGACACTTAATAAGCACTTAATATAGCCATAAAGCAAGTGACAAAATGCTGAGCAGACTATAAACATTACCCAATCTTTTAGCATAGTAGCTTCTTACACATCTTTTCTATGAGTTAGATACCATTCCCCTCATATTCTTTACTGAAGTCATAGGAACTGCTACCACTTCTTCCAAAGTGGAGGATGCATCCAGCACATCTATCCTTTCAGAAAGCATACACAGTAGAAACTGCATTCCCAGCCACCAGCAGGTTTGATGTTTTGCCCCAGTTGTTAATAAAAGTGTAATGACTTTATGATGTTATAGTCTGCATAGCTTTGCTGTCAGTCTTGCTCCCTATGATATTGCACCTGCAGCCTTGGAAATTAGCAAGATCTTGTTTTGAATAAATAACAGATTTGTTTTTCAAGGAAGAGGAACCTTTCACAGTGTAAAGACCATGCCTAACAAAGCTTTCCAAAAGAGTAAATGTTACAGGGAAACAGAGCCTGTAGGAAGTATGCATCAAATGTTTCCTATTTGCTGGGGTAAGTAAATGAAGTCTGAAAAATCACAAGTTTAGTAGCTTCTCTTCAGCTCTCCTCCAAGATGCCGAGATCTAAGTCAGACTAACTGCCTATTTAGTTCAGTAACCTCCCCATACAACTTTCCAAATAGAAACGTTTGTCCAAGTTTTGTTGGCTGACCCACCTTCTCAGAATCACTTACCCATATAAAGTTCTTCTGGTGCACTCTGTATTTACATCACTGAGAAAGGATAAGGCATCAAGCATAACAGAATCCATGGTATAAGAACTGCTAGACCTGGTACAGATGTCACTTGATCACCTGTCTTCCCATCAAGAGAGTGTGGGCCTGAAAGCAGAGAAGGAAAAAGTGGTGTTTAAAATCATAACCCAAAGACCAGAGGGGTCATATGCACTGCACGGTGTCTCTCTAATCTCAAACACAGGAATCCTTGGACCCTCAGCTCTGCAGCTCCCGCTTCCCCTTCCATATGAGAGAGAAGAAATGAACCTTTAGTTCCGGACTCTCCTCTCTGTTCTTGTTCAATAACCAAGGACCATTTTTTCCTTCCTTTGCCATTTGCCCATGCTGTTCCTACCCATTGCTGCATGGCTGTTTTTCCTCTAGATATTTCTCTTTTTGAAGCTTCTTTCACCTGTATCACACAACTGCTCCACCTGCTGCCCACACTGTCTCTCATAGCAGCTGTTTCTAACTGGCTGCTTGGTCACAGCTGGAGGAGATAATTAGGTTCCACATTAAGCCTCTTCAGCTGCTGCTGAGTGGAAAGCATGCACTTCATCACATTTCACCCTGCCAGAATTACTGGTGGATCCTGTGCAAAGTGCATGGAAGGCCTGTGAACTACCTAGCCAAATTCTGCTAAGATATTCTGCAATTTCTTTTTAGTGCAAAATCAGATTAGATTTTGGCCTCACCCCTTTGGCAGGCTGGAATTAGACTGCATTTTCTCTTTTCAGTCCTTGTACACATCCCTCTCATACAAACCACTTCTTTAGGTGCACCTGGGTGTCCAGAATCTTGCCTGCAACAATAGGTGCATACATAGTTTCTCTGATGCACCTGAAACAGCCTTCTCACAATGATAAACAAAACCCTAATTGTATAAAGGATCTCTGGTTCTCATTTAGTAAATATGTACACATGAGCCAAGGCTTTCCTGGGCAAAAATTAAAACAGCTGAATACCCATGGCAGACAATTGTACTCTAGGTTAAATATTTCAGCAAATTTGCACCATTTAACCACAGCATTACTGTGAGAACTTATTTTAAGAAAAAAACTTAGGAATGTTAAAAAGTCTGTTTACAGTTTAAGGCAGACTTTTAGGACAGCTCAGAAGTTGCATTTTTTCTATTTCCTTAAAATTCATAATATGAACTTGCATTCTTTTAATACTTGACAGAGAAAAGTTTCATTGAGCTGCCGAGTTGTAAGGATGCAAATCGTGTATTGTAATATCTTTTTCTGAGATCTTCCTATTCATAATTATGACAAACATCTTCTCAAAATTATTCTAATATATGCACGTACCTTATTACAGATGCTTCCTTTTGAAAAAGTTATTGAGACAGCATAGCCAGTTTTAAGTTTTCTAAAAGTGGCAGAACGTTGTAGTACTCATCCAGCCAAGACTGATCACTGAGAATAGGTTAATGATGTTTAAGAGAACATTTGAACAACCCTAATCCAGATTACATACCTGCTCTCAGCCAGCACATGTTTCTGCCAGCCTCTTCTAGAGCTCCTGTGGTGGTTAGGATTTTTTGTGTGTTCAAGAAGTGGGGGAAGAGTTAGCAGCACTTTTAAGACTATCAGTAACTCTCACATCTCAAGACTTAAGATGCTTAAGTTTTCAAGAGCTCTCTGGAAGGAGAAAGTTAAACAGTCCCAAGGTCTCCATCTCCTTCGCCATTTCCAGCAATGCTGATTTAGAAACAATCACAAGACCTAGCACTTGTAGAATATATCCATGCTACCAGAACTGCTCAGGCAGTCTAAGGGCTCCCTGCAGAAGATATGATGCATGGCAACTTACATAATACTGCGCAACACTGACATTTTAATCCAAGCGTGACACTCATAGGGGCAGACGGATGAAGTATAAGACACCTTGAGTCATGTCTGCCTCTCAGGTAACTTGTTATATACTAGGCACAAAAGAGGGCTTTCCTTCTGCTCTGTTGAATGGGTTGCCAAGCACAATTCAAAACAGTCTTGAGGCTAGAGTACATACAACCAGTCTGCCTAAGGATAGGGACAAGCGAGGGAGATACAAATCACATAAAGCCACATATGCATTCCTACTCAGTTTTGTTGAAAATAGCAGTGGATGACATAAGAATCTTATTTGCAAGTATTAAAGCTATACATATTTGCAAGACTGCAGGAGATCATCACTAAACAGACCCTCTGAAAAGCAAGAAGGAAAACGCAGTAGGCAACAGATTTCTGTTTTGAGGCAAAGAAAATGTCACCCTAGAAAGAACGGCCTTCAAAACTAAAAAAGAAAATAATGGTAGTACCTATGAACTTCCAACACATTCAAATTTTCTGCTGAAAATTTAATGCTTCTAAACTGTGTCGTATTCATTAGAGAATTTACTTGAATTTTCTTCTCTTTCAGAAAATTGAGCACATGATCACCATTTTGCACACAGCAATATATATATTCGATTTTAAATAATTAATGCAAATTATCTGATATAGAAAATATCCAAACTCTTTAAAGCCACTGTTAGAAAAATTCCAGACCAAACTACCCTTTGAGCACTAAGAATTCTAGTGAGACAAAAATAATCATTAAATTACTATTATGGGTGTTGTCACACTATTTTTAGTGAATTAAGTGCTTTAAGAAACACCTAAGAGAAACTGAGGATAGCGGAGTAACATTCTACAAAACCAAAACAGAAAGCATGGTTATTAAAACCTTCCTGACTTGTTTCATGCAGAACTTTTTGAATCATGCTACCAAAGGTGTAATACTTTTGGAGTGCCCAAAGGCAGTGGAAGCACCTCTTTCACAAATGACATTTGGTATGGAACACTGGGTCAGAGGGAAGCACTTACTAGGAATGCTTGTGGTGCTACTATTTAATTCCACTATCAGAATAACATCAATGAATTAATAACAGCAGCCTAAAGAATCACAGCACCTTGAACCAACAGGAGGAAGCCACTAGAAAAAATTATTCAATGATGTGATACGTTTTGAAGATTACAATTTCTCCAACATGGTTTGAGCCTTATGCTTACTGGGACACCTGTCTTTGTAAAACACTGAATTCTTCATCAAGTGCTTTCCAGTAGCAGATCACAATCTACAAGAAAAGGTATCAGAGGTGCTTAAATATGTTCTAATATACAAGTAACTTATTTCCTCTGCCTTTATTTTTAAAGGATTCAAAATGGCTATCTCCTGGACAACTTCAGATAACTTCATACTAATTTCACACTAACTTCAGTGACTATGAACTCATGAAGAAACCAGAATAAGTAAAACCACCATCATTAAAAGGGCAGTTGTTATGTATAGTCAATGAACTTGTAACTATTACTTCATTTTATTTTTTCCCCAGGTGTGATACAAAATTATCCCACTTCATAACAAACCAGTTGTATCAAATAATTCCAAGCAGCATCAATAACTTTTTTTTTTTTAAATTCAGCCACAGAAATAATGCAGCTGACTTCTACTTCAGACAGGAGAAAAATGAAAGCTTAAACACTTTATGACAGAGAAAAGGAAAAGAAAGCAGAAATAATGAAATCTTTTCTCGTGAATACATTTAAGTATTTCCTTTGTTCTAAAATAAAAGTTTTGTGGAAAGGAAATAGTTTAAAAATCGTAAGAATGATACTTATATTAATCTATTAGGATAAAATAACCTACTAAAGAGAAACCAAAATTTCAGAGTATGTTAAGAAACCAATCTCTGATGTATTACTCCTATTGTACTTGTCAAATAGGTTCCATTGTTGTTAAAGATAGTATAAATCATCTTTATTGAAACCCTGGATTCTGCAAATGCAACAGTGATGTTACGCTTTTCTGAATATAATATAATATAGCACAACAGAGAGCCTATCACAATGCTTACTAAGTAGTAAGCACATAGTAAGTTTAAGTAAAGGAAAGAAATCTAATTGGTATCATTCCACTTCCTTAAAAACAACAAGGGATTTCAGCAGTGTAGGCATCCTGTAGTCAATCAAAAGTTCTAAGTATGGACTTTTTTTTTCCTCAGCTTCTACCTCCTGTTTCAAAGGTTGAAGGCATTTATATATATTTTAAGAATGACTCCATGCATTAAGACAGTGATGAACCCCTACACAGGAAAAGAAGGCATGATTCTTCTAATATTGCACTGAAAAAAAAATACAGGAAGTATAGCAGAGAATACAACCAGACTAATCACTATTACTTATGTATTCCCATAGCAGTTCCATTAAGTAAACCTTGAACAGGACTGCTAAAGCAGTAAAACTGTTTTGCATTGGAACTATTGATGCAATAAGCTGCTTTATCTCCCAGTCTTGAAGTGTTTTTCTTTTTGAAAATATATTCTTATCACCATAAAAATACAATATTAAGGACACATAACCTGAACTATAGCAGTCACTACTTATCATTCTAATTATCCCAAGATCATTTACTATTCCTTCAGAGAAATGCAGTTTTGAAAAACCCGTTTAAAAAACATTGAAAAAATCTTTTCCGTAAATATACCCTTAGCTTCTGATACTGGGCAACAGTGGAAGAGCATTACCTAAACATGACTGGTGAGAGAACAGTGATGAAAGGAAGAATTTTTATACCCCAGGTCATTAACAGCAAGAATCATGCACCTGATGTGAAAACTAACAGACAACCACATAGAGTGTATTAGACATATAAATGGAACCTGATTATGCAGCCCTTATATTCTCTAATTCAAAAATGTCTCAAAAACACACAAAAGCATTTCTGCATAATGGTTGAAAAATGAGTAAGCTTCCCCAGAACAGACTTTCTCCTCATATTTACAATTCAAAATACCTAATACAATGATTGTATAACATAACAGCTTGTATAAGCAATCCAATCCTGTTCGTTTTATAACAAGAGTTTATATCCGTTAAAACAGGTAAGCGTTTACCTAAGTTTTTCAGCATTATATTCAGCTGATAACACAGCCAGCTTTTAAGGTGGGGGAAAACAAGAGAAATACCTTAGAGTGCTTAAACAGCACACAAAAATGGAAAGGTATTCAAATTAGACCACAAAGTCCAATTTCTATTCAGGAGTACCATGTGACACAATCCACATAAAGCACAACTTTTCTTAGTTTAGAATTACAATATACAGTATCTTTTCTTTTTAAGTCTAAACTATAAGGAATTTGACAAAGAGTTCTACTATTTGGCGAACTATGTACCTGTAGCACTACTATGTAACACCAAAGGACGAGAAACAATTTTATGAAGACAAAGGTGTAACAATTGCTGAAAATGTTATTAAAATTTAAAATGATTTATTCCTTGTCATTAACAGTGTCCTTGTAGAAATATAAAGTTAAATATGTTTCTGTGTATTGATTCAACCCCTTTCCTCTAAATATTTTAAAAATATTTTTCCCCCTCATGAAGTAGATAGAGCTGCTAAGGAGCAGGATTGCTCCCTTTGACAACTATGCTACCTTAGACATCACCTTATCCTTCTGAAACACTTTGGGAACACTGCTTACACATTGAGCTACATCAAAAAACATCGGCCCCGTTTGGAAATGATAACGACTATGATAAACAATAAGGTGTGTTACCCCCCCTGCAATACCAGGGGTGCTTTGTCTCAGGTGTTTTCTGAAGGGTTAGAACAAAAAGGAAAAGGGGAAGAGAGCTATCCTTTAAATGAGACTTATCTCCTCCTTTAGCCACTACCTCCCAAGAGTACTCAGATTCACCTTCTGTTCAGTTAAAAAAACAGGACAATAAAGAAGACGTCCCTCTCTCCTCCTCACTTTCCAACGACAGGAGCTACAGGGAGGCGTTGATCCTTGCTCGCTGCTTCGGGCGGGGGGAAGCTCAGAGCCGTGCCGTTCCCTGTGGAGAGGGCCCCCCTCCCCCTCCAGCAGCGCGCGCGCCGAAGGGCCGTTAACGCCCGTTTCAAAAACAAACAAACAAAAACAACTGCCGCGGGGGCGCGCGCGGGCCGGCCTCGCGACAGGTCGGCGCCGGCGGTGGGGGAGGCGGGTGGGTCACGCGCCTCGGGGGCGCGCGGGAGGCGCCGCGCTCTGTGTGCCCCCCCCCCCCCCGTCTCCACTGACTGGAGTCAGATGGAAGCCGGCGGTCTTGCGGTCTGACCGCAACCTGCTACACCTGTTGTGACGGGGTTACGCGTCACACCCTCTGCTGATCGAGGGGACTGACTGACTGTGGGAAGCGGTTTGTTCACATTTACTACCTGCTTTATTAGGGAAAACGTTTCTGCTCAGGGGTGCTCAAGGGGAAGACCGCGTACTGAAAACGGAGGTAGCGTCTGCCACAGACGCTCTGTGGAACACAGCCATTACCAGGGTTTTCCGCGTCCTTTGTAGCTTCAAAGGCTGGACTGATAACAAGCCAGTGAAGAAACAATGGTCTTTGTTCAGATTTTTTTAATATGTGACGGGAGCGATATAAACACTTTTCAGCTGTTAGCTTGTGTTTCTCATTGCATCTAATACAGCGCTTCCGACACATACACTGCTAGAATGTCAATAAAATGTAGACTAAAATTAGTATGCAATTAAACCATTCTTTTATAGACCACTGTCTGGGTTAAATACATTAACTGACCTTCCAGATTCAAAATCTGTGGAGTTTGCAAGACCTAGAACACTATTTTAAAAGAACTCCCATATACATATACCTGTAGTTATTTATATTTAAGCATCGGTATAAAACTGCCAACTATTCAAATGCTACCTGTATAGCAGCTCTAGGTTTTTTCTAACCTATCTCTTTCCCATTTGAAATTTTAACCTATCCCGTTTGAAATTTTAGCCTAAAAAATCCCAAAGAATTTGGGTTTTAAATAGCTTATTATCTCTTTAGTGCCTCTCACCATTTCTGTATTTCCCAAACCCTCAGCCTCCTGCCAGAGCTGTAAGGTATTGTATGTAGCCATACATAATGTACAGAACGCGTGGCTGGTCTAGCTGCAACAGCTCACAACAAGGCCTCTCTCTGCACCTTAGGAGAACCAAGCAGAAAAATTCCAGCATCTATCTTACTGTGTAGAGCATCTAATTACACTGAGATGGTAAACTAAGATAATGTTTGACCAAATATTAGATGATATAATCACAAACAAAATGTGGAATTTTTAGTCGCTGATAATTTGTGAGTACATGTATCTGTAGAACAGAGGAAGAAAAGGGCTGAAAAAGATGACTAAAATTTAATTCTTCCAGCTGGAAAAAAAGAAAATCCCTAAATCCCTGAATGAACACGATAGTGGAGTCAAAGCATCTAAGACCTAAATTACCCTGCCAACCTAGATACGCAATGAGATTCTGGCCTTGCTGAAACTTAATGGCCAAGTATCTGCTGACTTGGAACAGGACACAGTTTCCCCTGTGAAGTACTGGCAGCTCTCTCATCCTGTTTGCAATTAGGAATACTAATGTACAGTGAGGAATACCACTCATGCATTTTTTACATGATGGGGCTTTAGCTGGGTGAGCACCTCTGGAAATGCACCTGTAAATATCTGTGGTGATGATATATGGATGCCCCATACACTTGTTTCACCTTACATGGTAGCTAGGTAGTCACTGATTGCATTGTCCCTGTGCCTGAATTCCTCTCCCAGCAGCTCGTTCATCTCACTCATGCTCTGCTCAACATGGAGCACAGGTAACTGCAGCACAACTGGAATCATAATGAAGACTGTAATGCTATTTATGGACTCTTTATAACATTATCACATCCAATTTCCTTCCAATATTTCATGGCCATCAAGCATGTAATAAAACTAAAAGAGAATGGTCCAGATCCCTACAAGGATTTAGAAAGGATTTAAGTGCTACAAAGGTTCTTCTTATCAAAAGCGAATATCATTAACTGCCTCTGCCCCCTCCCCTCAAATCCAAATGAGCAGCCTCATGACTTCAGGATGCCTAAATTCAAATGTTGCTCTTACTTTAAAGGCTTTGCATGTGCATTAAAAGCTCCCCGGACAGTTCTGCTTCCACCCATGCTCAGAAGTTTTGACATCTTGAGAGCTAAGCAGTCCGCTGGTGATTTTATGGATGACTAATAGAGGTCAGAGGGTTTATGCATTAGCAGTCCCTGTAGCAAGGAACTGACACCCCTCACCCCCATTCTTTTTCTTCTCTAATGAGCTGAGAGGAATCCTGCACAGTCTCAGGCTTTTACCTTAGCCAACCACAACTTAAACAAACAGGTACTTTCTTTGGCTCCAGCAAAGGGTGTACTTTTTCTTATTCCAAACCAGCTTCCATCTTAATGGTTCAGGATTTCCCCAGCAGGTGGCTTGATATACTGTCCCACAGAGAAAGGAAATGCAAATCTCAGTTTTCAGCCTTGCTAAATGATTTACAAGCTATATAAAAGGGAGTTCAGTAATCACTAATTCTTCATAGTTTGCATTGTTCTACTCTTTAAAAGTGTGGGTTAGGGCATTTTGTTTGTGCATCTTTGTGCTAGAAGATTCACAGCCACATGTGTTTTCATGGGCTGAACTACTGCACTGAACAGGGAGGGCTAAAACCACCCCTGAGCCTCAGCTACCCCCTTAGCCTCAGCTACTTCCATTTTGGCTAGGCCAAAGCAGCTCCGATTGAGCCTGTTCGCCTTACGCAGCTTTCTGTGCAGTTCCTGAGTCGTTCCAGATTGTACCCCTCTTCACAGGGAATCAAAATGTCTGGTATAGATCCAGCATTTTATATTCCAAGGACTAGAAGGCTAAAATTTAGACACTGCAGTACTCCAGTTTGATTTTAGGACACAGTTCCCTTTTCCTTTCATTTTTGATGAAGTATTTTCTTGTGGAAATGTACTAAGCAACTAAAGGGGAGAATGTTTCATGTCTTTTCCTTGTCAACTGAGACCGTTGCTTACTAGTAACTTTATTATTCTCTGTATTGGTTAATTAAGCCTAATCTCCTATCTGCCCTATCTTCCTGTGCAAAACTCTTGTACTAAAAGATGGCAAATCTCTTTTTCTGAGGCTTTATCATTACAGGAAAAAATACCATCTACCCCACACATCATGGAATTTTCTTTCTAACTACAGGTACAAAACAATGGAAAAATTCCTTAAGAGCAGAAAGTAATGCAAGCACAAATGGAGGTTACTTTGGGAGACTCAGACTAAATGACTTTATGTATGTTCAACTCTTGGTCTCTGAACACTCATTTGTAGCACTCTTTAGAACAAACTCAAGCACGTAAACAGAATAATACAATTTTATACCTGTAAGAAAAATAAATCCAAAAGACAAGTAAATCTTACTTCAATTGCAATTTCTTGCTTGTTGTTTCTATTACAGAACAATTGTGAGGTAAATAAAAAAAAAATCCACCTGTCTTGAAATTTTATATCAAAATAAACTGTTAGATATTATTAAAAATTTATAAAATAACCAACTGCTGAGGATCACTTTGGAATGCCTTTGCACATGCCAATTCCTGTTCTCTTTCTCTTGTTAGAGAAACAACCTCTGCTGTTCACAAAGTTTAGATGTTTGGGTAGTTTATAGGGAGATAGAAGAGGATACCATTTCCAGGTATCCTCTGTAGAACAAAAAATATTTTTGTAATACTAAGTAAACAACCGAACCATACATTAATAATGTGCTTAAGTGCCAAAAACTGTCTGCCAGTGTGCTGTCTCCTCAGCAGAACTGAGCAATAACAGTTTCCTGAATTCTTGGGATACTTTCTAAAGGATGTAAGAATGAATATTTCAAAAGTGCTCAGTGCATCATCATCTCTGATTACATGAGATGAATCACAAGATACATCTAAACAGACTGCATTACAATTTATAACTTACACAAACTTTTTGTGATTGAAATTTTCAACACACTGAAAAGAAAACCTTGAAAACAAGCAGTTCTGCAAAATCCCCAAATACAGGGAGTCTGTTTTGCTGCTGTGCAAAGTAGTCTGCTTATTCTTCGGTACCAGGCCCAGGAACATCACCCCAGCACAGAGAACAGAAATGAGAAAGGCAGGCTTTTTAGCCTAGTTCTGGCTGCAGTGTTCGTATGCTGTTGTCTTGGTTAATAAAGTGAGGAGGCAGACCCAGAATTTGCAAAATACTGAAGCATTTACACAAGTGTAACTTGCACAAATATAGTTTAGAAAACCCTTTTTTTATCCATGGTTTATCTTACAGTCATTTCTTACTGATCCTTTACTACTGCTTTATAGTTCTGAATCTCTCCTAGAGATCTAAACCAGATTTTTACACCCTTGAAATGAAATGGACACCAATATCAGGAAACAGCTCCAGAGACAGGGTTAGATCCTTAGCTGGAACAAACTAACATGTCTTTTAACTTTAACAAAACTATATATATTTACATCTGTTGAGATGCTATTGTAGAACTCTCCTCACCCTTTTCCAGTATTTTCCTTTTTTTAAAATACTAAATGTTTCTTTTTTGAAAATGCATACAAACTAACTCTGCATGGTGCCTACCTGGCGACCAAGCTGGCAGTTGACACCTTTTCCTTTGCAGCCAGAAACCATACCTCATTAATATTTTTGCAACCAACTCTTGTTGTTTTATCCAGGCTAACTGACAGCAGAAATACCAGCTTGATTGAACAGCTGGGTAAGCTAGCAGTACAGGGTGCAAGATTCGGGTCTTGCAAGAAACAGTGAGCTGACAGGGCTCTGGAATACAGGGGGAAGATGGGATGCATAAAAGTTCTGGCATGAACTCTATAGGAACCTTTATCCCATGTTTTTTTCTTTTCTGCTTTGGACTTTGCTTAAAGAAATTTAAGTGTTCACTATGACCATGAAGTAAGTGTGCTACCCAACAGGCTCAAAAACCTATTGCTGTGACCCTGTCCCATTGCAGGTAACTCTCCCCCCTCAAGAGTCTACTATATTTCAATTAACTCCTTCCCATTACTATTACTTGTGCCTCCTCAAATCACTTTCTGTAATTTCTCCTGTCAGCTTAAAGCTGATATTTTTAAAATATCTGTAGACATCGCATTGATGTGCCATATAACAGACCTCCTACCCAAAACATCTCCATTTAGATTTGTCATTTCTCCAAAATTCAGGATACGAATATGTTTGCCAAGCTTCATCACTTCTGGCTACAGGCTGAAGTGCTGGTGCTCAGGAACAGTTTTCCTCTGACGCCTAACAGGAGCTTCTCCTGTGTAAGAAATTCTTAACCAGGCCATTTGTGAATTAAACTGGCCAGTAGTACACCTTTTAAATTCCCACTTATTATAATTGCTTGTTGCTACTAGCCCAGTTGAAATCAATATGATACCAACTAATTTAATTTGTATTGAAGTAAAAACTGCCTTTCATTCATCTGTAATAAAAACACAGGTGGTGGAAAAAAGAGTCCTCTGGATAGACCACATTTCTTTTCATTAAAATGTTCCGCATCTGAATTCTGACCCCCAGCTACATGATCATGTAATGAAAGCCACTGCATACTGCAGGCTCATTTAGCCTTGCTTGATAGTCACATCATTACTGCTGCCTTTGCAATAGACACAAATACTGCCAAATGCACAGAGAAAATGGTGTCTTAAAGTTAACATGAATCTACAGGCAAAAACTGCCACAGTACCACGCTCTAAAGTAGGTGACATTGCCTCCAGGTGTCCTTCAGGGACATTATGCAAAAGGGAGGTAGAGAGCAGGAAAGGAAAGTTCCTTTCCAGGTAAAGAAGGTCCCTGAAGTTCTCATGAGCATAATGGTCCTGACAAACATTTTCATGAACACCACTTTCACTAATGTCATAAAGGCCTTTGCCAAGCTTAAGAATAAAAAGCTGTGGATGTGGCTGTATTGTCCAAGGATTTATCTTCAAAGAGCTGAAATGCTGATGATAATCTCAGCAGAACATCAAAATAGCAACCCCCGAGGTTGCTGCAGCCAGTGGAAATGTAATTAGCGGTCTCCAAACACCATGTATTTCAGTTATATAGTAGTTTCTTTACCACATTACTTGCTATGGAAAATGTTCCAGTTCTAAGAGAGGAAAAATTAACTACCAGCTCATTTCCAGTTGGTAGCAGCTTGTTTTCAAGAAACCCGTACCAGAAACCCCATACTAATTGGTCTGAGGCATGAACATCAATAAATGGTAATATTTCTATTTCAAATAATATGCATTAGTCATTCTACTTTTCTTAGGTCGACACCAGCAGCGCTTTGTCTTAGAACTGAAATAACATTCTTAGAGTTATTTAAAGCACACATTTTGGGGACAAAACCACAAACAGTTCTTAGGGAGACCATAAGGTAAGAAAATGGATTGCTATCATGAGGCTAATAAGTCACATTCACATTTACTTCACAGCCCTTTCATTTCTGTCCCTAAGGGAAAAATGTATTCTGATATAGAGTTAGGAACATGTACTTCTAATAAACTTAAATCTCTCAGAGCTGTTGGGATGGAGCTTTTTGTTTTAAGGCATTATGAAGCATTGTCAGAGAGAAGGTGGTGAGAAGGTTTGACTGAGGGCAGCCTGTGAATCTGAACTGCACTGTGACCCTGTCCAGCAGAGAAAATTACAGTTTAACTTGCTTTTGGAATATTTAAACTTACAGCAACTGTATGAGAATAGGACATGTTCCTTTTTCACTCCACCACAGGGCACTCCTAAAACTCTGGGGTGTATCTGCCAAAAGATGTTAGGCACTCACATCCATCGACAGTATTTGAACAGGAGATGGATGCCTATGTCCCTTAAGGCACTTTCACAATCCTCAATTGTAAAAAGTTATGTCTTTAATCATTCTCAGCTCATCTCTATGTTTCCCCAGTTTTCAAACTTCTGCAGTCAAGGACTGTGATTTCAGCAGATAATAGATGCTTATAGGTACCACAAAGATGGTATCTAACCAGAGTGGAAGTCCACCAGTCACCCTAACTCTTTCTTAACCAATTAATTACACTTTAAAGTGGAGAATACTAGAAAAGAAAACCCCTTCTTTAATATTATTTTTTCTTTCCCTGTAGTCAGACAGGTTACATAAGCCAGTTATGAAACAGAGCTGAGAACTGAGATTTTCAATGGAGTTTAGCAGAGTTCAGTGAGTAAAAAGTGGATTTTGATTTTGAAAAGAAAAAGCCCACATTTCATTAACATTTTTCCCATTTATCTCAATTCTTGTTCATTACTGAGCCCCCCCAAATTCATCTGTAAACTTGTGGTATTATTGAGGAATCAGCTCAGTAAAAATCTCCTTGGAACTGCACAGAAATTCCCCATGACCTGTTGTGTAAATCTTTGACTGTATTTCTGTATGTGAAACTAAAAATATTACATATAATTTCATTTTACTTCTTTAGTACCTTCATAGTTTCCAGTCACAAAACCCCAGGAGTTATTTATTCTATTCCCTTGCCAGCTGCCTAAATTTATTTAAGTCATTCTGACACATCTGTGTCTAATGTGTTCTTAAGTATCTCCGATACTAGAGATTGTACAGCTTTCTCAGGCAACCCATTTTCATGCTTTCTGCTACAAACAGTTTCTAACAAATAAATTGATTTTTTTTTTTTTTTCTGAAATTCAAGCTCATTGCTTCTTATCTAGTTAATCATGGACAAAGAAAACAGATTAAGTTATATGAAATTATGTCACAGGTTATTTATCCCAGACCATCTCTGGTGAATTTCTCTCTTTGTCATGACTTTTTGTCCTGTAATTGTCAATGCTAAATACTTTTTTTTTTTAACATTGCAGATTTTAATGTGATAATGTACAGCTTCAGATTTGAAAATCCTAAGCATTGAGGAAAAAAATACCTTTTTGCCCTGTATAAGGATACATATATTTAAGTAAAATAACATTAGACTAAAGCAAAAAATGTTATTAGTAAATTAAACACTGTATGTAAGAACTGAAAGTGTATCTCAAGAAGCTTGTAAGACGTTCTTTCAGAACAACTGCTATAATGTGATGATGTCCCTTCAAGTAAATGAAATACTAGTAATTATAATATACCTATAAAGCTTCATTGTCTGTAAATGCTCATAGCTTAGGTGTTTTTTTGCTAGGAAGACTTCTTTTGTTATTATTTTAACTACAGATCATCTGATTTTTAACGTGGATTCATGACATAACCACAGTGATTGACAAACTAGCTTCATTCGGATGTGGCCAGATGGGAGCCAGGATAACATGTCACCACTAGCGAGTTTGCTTCCTAACAGACTGTGCATGGCAGCATGTGTCCCAGCTTTGGCATAGTGCTGCGGCTCTTTCCCATCATGTGCCTTGATACATCATCTATACCTCCCAGCATGTGACAGAACATGACTGTGTCACACACTGGAAATGAAGATTTACCTGAGGACTGCAGTAGTGTAGTACATGGAATCGGGGCAGGGGCTATCGACAGAACTGCACATCACAAGAAATTCCATAACATCACAGAAACAAGTTTTACATTAATGCTACTGTATAATTAGTGTCAATTTTAGCATAACAAATACTAAACACATTAAATCACATATATTATAAAAGGTGACAAATATGCAAATAACAGTATTCCATCAAACTGAATTCCAGCTCTTACAAAAGCATTGTAAGCAATAGCAGGTAACAGCATCCTCTAATGCTAAAGTTCTTCAACTTTCATATTATTTAGAGTCCATTTATAACTATTCAACATTTCTCAAAAATATAAGGATTTTGCATAAAGCCCTAAGTCATAAATCTGTCCTAGACTGACTTTTTAAAAACTCGGGCAAAGTTACTCAGGCATTTATAACATCGCTGAGGAAAATAATGGTTGCCTCCACCCCCACATCCCAAAGATCAAAAAAATGCTGACTTTATATGAAATGTCTTCTTATTCTTACCTTGTTGAACAAAGACTTGAAAGAAGCTTGTCCTTTCTGTCACAGCCATCTTTTTTCCATCTCCTTGAATAGGACAGTGTCAACATATCTCTGTTAGGACAGAACAAAGAGTAAATACACAGACTGGACAAAAAGCTCAGAATACTATCTGAAGGCTACAGTTTAAAAGGCAGGAAGGTAGAAGTGTCATTAAAAATCCATAGTGAGGCTGGCTTGCATACTCCTCATGAGGAAAAAGGGACTAGCATGAGGAGTCTGTCAAAAAAGATTCATTGTGAGGCAGGATGGAAAGATGGTGCAGAAGGAATCTAAAGCTTGAAGGATACAGGCAGAGCATTGTCTATTCCTTGTACAAACTCCCTTCACAGATTGTAATTTAACCCAACTTCCACCCTCTGTGCCAGCAATTATCTATGAAACCTAAGAGTAAAGTGTCCTCAGTCCTCCTGGAATTGCTGCAGGTACAGAGTAATCCCCAGCAGCAACATCTCAGCAATGCAGATAGCACAGGCCTGTAGGGGAGAGTCAAAAGTTTTCACTGTGTGCAGTGCTGGGACCATGAGGGTCCGAAAGTTTGACTCTTGTGTGGTGTTATTTTTTCAGTTTGTTCTTGAAAAAGTTATAAGAAACCCATAAAACATTAAAAGAAGTTATTAAACTTACAACATAAAACTCTAAACCAGTAGGAACTGTTAAGACTAAGGCTGCCTTTAAAATCTGTATCTTTTATATATTATAATAGCATAGTCAATGTAAGATTACACACTCATTGGGGATTACATATCATTAAATCTCTGCAATACGTTCTGTCATAAAACATGGCTAACAGCACTGATCTCCCGAGCAATGAGCGAAGCACATGCCTTGTGCAAAAATAATGTATGATTATGAGGTTGAGCATAGTATCAGACTGCAAATGGAAAAGGAGCTAAATTGTTATCGTAATTATGGAAGTTTCTAGCTTTTGAGTATTTGATTTGCAGTCTAAATAACACTGGGTTTCTGTATTTGTGTGTAACGTACTAAGCAAACACTAAGCAAGTGTTTCGTTCAGCCATGTTTGCCAGTCTTACTAATCAGTTATGAATAATTGCAGAAAAGAGTTTCTGTTTGTATCATAAAAAAATTGGGCAAGTTGTGGCAAAGCATTTTCAACATCTTACATGACCTTAAATGACTTCTCACAAACAAGGCACATGATGCAGGTTCTACAGCGTACTGCAACCTCAGTTTTGGTTGTGCAAACTATCTGGCAAATATTTGTTAATAGCTGATACTTTTAGCATTCAGAATCTCTTTACAAACAATTGACTTACAGGGAAAAGGACTACCTTTGGAGATTCACTTGCAAAAAGTATTTTGGCAAGATCTAGCCAGTACAGGCATAGCTGTAACAGTCATTTAAGAAGTCCCACAAACAGAGACACTTGACAGAAGCAGCATACAAAGCAGAGAAAAGTAACTGGGAGGAAAGAGGAAAAAATGTGCAAGTCAGCAAAGCCTGGTGTGTTCCAAGACCCCTTTTTATGGCTATCAGTTCTAATATCAGTGATCAAACGGCTGCAACAGAAGGTTGATTTGACCCACACTTACTTCAATAGGATATTGTTTTAGCTATATTTCACAACAAAATGTTTTACATTTATTTCTGTGAAGGTTCTAATAAACTGATTTAAAGGACTCTCTGTGGTGTCTTCATGCTACAAGCTTATCTCTTTTGATTCTCAGAATATTAATTAGGAGCTGCATATAGTAGTATTACTGAAATCAAGTTTGGAACTGCTAGACAGCATGAATAACTATTCTGATTTGCCTGGGCTTTACAGATCAGCTTTTATTCACTGCAATCAATTGTCCAGTCAACGTGATCCATGTCTACTGTACATAAAGAGGAAAGTATGAAGTGTTTTTATTGCAATACACTTTATTGCTCCTGTAATTGAATTTTACAGGAGGCTCAGCCATAAGAGTTGGAAGCAAAGTATTCTGCAGTCAAAACACATTCCTCTAAATACTAGTGATCCTTTAAACCATACATGTCCAATTTTCCAAAGCCAAGTAATCACTTAATCCCCTCCTCTGTACTAGTTTAGCACACGCTGTCTGATACCATCCTGTTGTTTGCAAAAATGAATATGAATGAATACCAACACTAACTTTTGGGTTGTAAAGATTTATACACAAGCAGCACCAGTGAGAAATTCTATTATTGCACAAAGTTGAAACTGAAATAAATCATAAGCTTGAACATAAGGAAGGAAACATAATTCAGCCTACTAGTCACGTTATAGGAATAAAGTCTTGGAATTAGGTTATAATCCACAAAAGATTTGTTCTACCCTGATTGACAAGAGAACGCTATACAATGTATTTATGCTCTATTCTAAGAAATTCGGATCAAGCCACTAAGTCACTGTTCCGTTTTGGTTTTAGCATCACCAAAAATAAAGACTTTGCATTAAGACCTCAGAAGATACTAGTTTATCAAAACTAGTAAGATTTTTAAGATTACTCCTTGTTTGTGCAGTCAATAGCTTTTTTTTTTTTTTTGAGAAATTAAAGTCTATATCTAAACCATTCAAAAAAATACTTGTCCAAGAGTTGCACCTACATAGGTGGCCATTAATTTGGAAAATAGGTGGCGTCTATGCTTAAAGAACCACAATATCCCAATGGTCTGCCAAAACAGTCATTAATTATCTGATGACCATAAACCAGAGACTACTGAGAAACTGATAGACAGGTACTTTACAGCATACAGAAGTATTTGAAACACAAAGGAAAGAAAATAGAACTAAATGCAACTCAAGTCTTGTGAGTCTGAGAAAAATTTCAAAGAATGTGGAAGTTCCCAGTAAGAAAATCAGAAAGTACATCATCAAGAAAATGCTGAAAAATCCGCTCTGTGAAAAAGGAGAAAAAAGGGAAAGGTATATTATGGGGAAGGAGGAGAGTAGTAAAAAAAAAAATATGACAAAGAAGCGTGGCAAACATTTGATGCTGCAAATAGATCCCGTATCTTTGTGACTTTTTAAATACTATGTTACATTACACACTTATTCCCATCTGCAGAAGCTCTATAATTTCACTACAGAGCTGGTGCAACCTAACCTTTGCCACTTGCCTTTGTCAACTCCCATCACTGGATTTCAGTTGGTTTCTATTCTTATATGCTTAGTAAATGCAGTAAATGGGTGTTTATAAAAGCTTTGAGTAGTATTTTAGAGCAATAGGCATTGTTATTTAAGACTAGTGATTTTATGTCAATTCTATATTCGATCCACTGTCACTTTTCTAAGTTATTATTAATATTATTATGCTTTATTGCCATCATGTCTGTGAGCTCTGAAAGTCTCAGGGCCTTGTTACATTAGGCAGCAGAAGCATATAGTGGAAAGGTAGTCTTTACTATGCATATTGTACCAAATCAGATGCTACGGAATATCACATATAATACCATATACTGAGTTCAGGTGCTTTAAAAAAAACAAACCAACACACAAATAAAACCCCAAACCAAACAAAACAAACAAACAAAACAAAACAAAAAAAAATCCCACCCACATAAACCCTCCCAAAACCCAACAACACCCCAAACACAAAAATAACTAGAGTTCAAAAATCCAAAAAACCCAAAAAAATCAATCAGTGGAAGAAAACATTTCAAAGACAAAGAATTCACATGTAGGGAGTTTTGTTAGCTATTACAAGAATTAAAAAGACACAAGTTTCTCTGCTTAAGAGCAGATAACATGAAAAGCAATGAATAATTTATATCTGACAGCAAAGGTATTTCTCATCTTATTAGCAATGGAAATATTCTTTTGGTGATCATAACTTATTGACAAGTACAGCGGCGTAGAAATAGCAAAGATCTATACATGCAAAAATAATTTTTTTATGGAACAAGTGGAAAGAAAATACCATTAGAAAGCCTGTTTTGTTTTTTCTTCTCACAGCTAGAAATATAAGAATTTAACTGTAGTGCATATACAACAAAAACTAAGCAAAAGTAAAACCACAATTCAGTGGTATGGATGTTAAAAAAAAAAAAAAAGAGGAATGTAATCTATTCATCTTTCCTTTCACAAATCAAATGGAAAAAAACCTTGTAACGTTAAGTCTTGTTAGGTTTTTTTGATGATGCTGTCACTCATGTTCAAAAACTGCCGATGTTGCAATATCCACCATTCACTTCAATGAAGTAAATGGGATTGAGGAGCTACCACGGAACAGGATTTTATCTGGCATTCATGAAAAAAGACTTTATTCAGATGTAGCCAGTTTAATATCATGATCCACATTTCTTGTCCTTTGATCAACCATTAAAGATCACTGGGAAAACCAAACCCAGGTTGTAAATACTGAGCAATCAAGAGAAAATAAGACCTTCCTAGCTTTGCTGCAGGTTAGTCAACCCTATACACCAGCAAAGTGACTGCACAGTGCTCCAGAGCTCTCTCGAAATAGTTATTGCCGCTCACTTTTGTTATTAAAAGTGTCAGCATCAGACTTCAAGCATCTTAAAGATATTTCACAGTCAGTTAAGAGCTTGGCGATTTAGATAATGTTTTAAAGACCATTAAAGGTTCCTAGTTTTTCTCTTCAGTGCCTCTGTTTTACAGATATAGAGCGGCTTGAGAATATTTAAGCACTTAGCAATAACTTAGACCTTTCAAGAAAGAAATACTAATTAAAATACAGCTAACAAAACTATCTTAGGTTGGCTCTTAAGCAGGTCCTTTTCTCATTGTATCATAAATCTGGCCTAAAAGCATGTTGAACACACAAAGCTTTGCTCAGAATTTAATCAGAGAATGGACTTCTTATGGAGAGATTGCTAAATGCATCTGACATTTTAAATTCCAATTTTTCTCCCTGCATTACCTTTAGACTGGTTTTGCATTTGTAAAGCCCTAACTTCTCTTTGAAGAATAAGGACAAATTTCCTGTAAAATTTCAAGACAACTGGTCAAGTGTCCAAAAAATGTTAATTAACAATTTTTTTTTCCTTTTTGAAATTTTCAGTCTATAATAGACTTGTTTACCTTCTTTATAGCAGAAAAGCTTTGACTCAGAATTGTGCTTTAACTGGGGAAAATGGGATGAAACTTCACCATAATATCTAAATACAGAGGGACCCGAATCAAACATGCACACAGATTTCCGTGAAACACTAGTTTTAGTTCACTACACACCATGAAACGTTGCTGCATGGGAAGTCATGGGACAAAGGATTTTTTTTTCTCAAATATAGTGCCACTTCTCACGTATACCAGGATGTACACAAAAGATGGATGGACCATGAAAAATATTTCTACTGTTTATTTTCTTTCTTTGTCCAAAATGCCATTAAAAATACAAAGACAGTTTCCTCTCTTTTTGTATGTATAGTTATGGGACATAATTTAAATAGTCCATTAGCATATAAACCTGAAGACTGTTGGAAAAAAGTAAAGCACTACTTCTATTCTGGACCTGTATTGCATGTGTGTACATGATATTCACACACCGGGGTTAAATCCGTATAATCAAGAATAGAATGAAACATCCCGTATTTACCACTTAACTGAAACCTCAGCAAAAAATACCACATTACACCCACTTTGCAATAAGGTACCTCTTCCACTGAAACAGCAATGTAACACCATCCATTCTGAGGACCGCTTTGCTGTTTTGGAATACATGCAGTTAGGGTAGAAGAACAAAGCTTTTCTATCATACTACGTATGGAAACATTTGAGCCATGAAATCAAAACAAAAATTTATAACTAAATTATAATGCGCCTGGAACTTCTTTCATGGAATAGCACTCACTAAAAGCAATGAAGAAAGAAGTAGAACCTAAAACTGGATGCATGTGTATGGGAGAAAACTGTTCCAGTGCATGCATTTTTTAAAAATATACATATTTTCAATTTGATTTAATATCTAGACATGAGAAATAACAGCATTCTTTGTGTGTTTAAATGCACCTTGTTGCTCCATTAATGATGGAAACAGCACAATAGTCCTTCTGCCCCTCTCCCATAGAAAACTTCTTAGATGCAAATGCTTTTCCAGAAAACCAAACTACTACAGACTGCATTTTACAAATTATCACATACTATCTGTTTCATTTTACTCGTATTTTTGTATGTTATTAATACTAATTTAAAAAAACAACTTCTGCTTCTTAGCTTAGAATAATACCTTATTCTGAAGCAGTTTCATTTCAACAGAAAAATTTGAAAACTGAGACAGAAATCACGTTTTCGTACTTAAAACACTATCCAGCTAATCCTGGAAGAAAAAATTAGTTCCTTCACCTGTCTCTATAAAACCATTTAAAAAAATATATCCCCCCTCCAAGCAGGTATTTAACAAGTATAAGAGAAACACAGTCTGTTATGAATAATTCTATTTCAAAATGAAAATACTTTGCTGTTTTCACTTACCGTTTTTCTCTTGTAATTTCAGCTAATACACTTCCTCATTACCACGTCTTTCACTTGTAGTACCAAAGTGTAATAATTTCTCCTAATAATTCTTGACTATAATTATATTTTATCACAAGATAATGTTAACATAAGGAATGCAACCTCCTTTAATAACCATTTCCAATAATTACAACTGTAGGCTTTAAGAATACTAAAACATGCACTTTATTCTCACTGAAATGAATGGGATTTAAACCTCCTAAAGGACTGATTTAAAACATGCATAAAAAACATTCCTAAACTGGAGCACACTGCAATTCAAACTGTGTGCTGAGTCTAACCAGTAAGCAGGTTAAATAGGACAGCATAGGAACATAGCTTAATCCTAGAATCATAGAATGGGTTGGGTTGGAAGGGACCTTAAAAGATCACCTAGTTCCAACCCCCCTGCCATGGACAGGGACACCTTCCACTAGACCAGGTTCCTCAAAGCCCCATCCAACCTGGCCTTGAACACATCCAGCAAGGATGGGGCATCCACAACCTCTCTGGGCAACCTGTTCCAGTGCCTCACCACCCTCATAGTGAAGAGCTTCTGCCTTACATCTAATCTACATCTACCCTCTTGCAGTTTAAAGCCATTACCCCTTGTCCTATCACTACATGCCCTTGTAAAACGTCCCTTGTTGGCTGTCCTGTAGGCCCCCTTTAGGTACTGGAAGGCTGCTATAAGGTCTCCCTGGAGCCTTCTCTCTTCCAGGCTGAACAACCCCAATTCTCTCAGCCTGTCTTCATAGGAGAGGTGCTCCAGCCCTCTGATCGTCTTTGTGGCCCTCCTCTGGACCCGCTCCAACAGGTCCATGTCCTTCTTACGTTGGCGGCTCCAGGGCTGAACACAGTACTCCAGGTGGGGTCTCACCAGAGCAGAGTAGAGGGGGGGAATCGCCTCCCTCGACCTGCTAGCCACAATTCTGTCTATAGCGCATATTGCTGGCTCACATTCAGTTTTTCATCCACTAACACCCCCAAGTCCTTCTCCTCAGGGCTGCTCTCAATCCACTCATAGCCCAGCCTCTATTTGTGCTTAGGATTGCACCGACCCATGTGCAGGACCTTGCACTTGGCCTTGTTGAACTTCATGAGGTTCCCACCTCTCAAGCCTGTCAAGGTCTCTTTGGATGTCAGCCCTGCAACTCAGCAGCAGTATTCAAATATTCATACAGATCTGCTAATTGAGGAATGTACCTGTGCTCACTGCATACTTCAGCCCAATAGGGATCCCATTACCCCTTCTCTTTCTCTGAAGTTGACTCCTGCAGGGAAGCATACACCCAGTGTTTCACACAGAGATTCATTTAAAGGTGTTTCGTATTTATTTCTTAAAAGCACGATTTCTTTTATGTTAGCAGACACTGCTATTTCTCCTGATAATATGGATTTTTTTCTACTTCATGTAGATTCTTGCAATTCCTATAAACAGCACCTATTATTGAATTCATCCACAATTGACATCATACCTCCCAGAAAACATAAGTAGCAAGCAATAATTCAACCTATACTAAAAACAGGCCAGGATGTTGACATTCATATTAAATCATACTAAGTATACTTGAGAGAAACAGTTAAATATTTAGCAAAACAATCATAAACAGTTGTTTCTTATTATTTTTGTAGAAAAAGAATAAAAAGATGAGATAAAAAGACAGACTCCTGAAGGACTTGATATTTACCTAATAGCTCTATTTTTTTTCCACTACCATGTCATATATCATATATTAAAAACCAAGCACAGAGCACAAATTTACCTAGCCCTCCCACCAAAAAGTACAGTTCTTCAAAAAAGAAATAGTTTCTGAACCTTCCACTCAAGCAACAAGAAAGAAAGAAAAAAAAAGCTACACCATCTGTTCCTGTAACATGCTTTTTTCTCTTTTAACAGACAAGAGTCAAGGCTGAACCTTTTTAGAGGAAATCTGTATTTAGTAGAACTTGCCGTCACCCCCATGCTCACCAGGAAACGTGAACTGTTATGGTCACAGATGTATCACTCCTACCATTACAGAAAAACATTTTCACTTAAAGTAACAAAGAAAATGTAAATGATCTCATAGTATCAGAGACCATACTCTGAATACTCCTGTGGTCCCTTTGAGTCCTGGGGTAAGAGTAGGGTGAAAGCACACTGAAGACCCAGTGTGAATTGCAACACAGCTATTTTCTCTATTTCCTCAATTGCTTTGCAGGGCACGTACACGGATGCATGTTAAAATACCAAAAAGCTTGACTGTTTTTGTGAACTGCGAAAATTCAGAAGAAATTCTTGTAAGATGTAGGACACACAAAGAACCTCAATTCCTTTGCTTCTAAACTGATACAAGCATGGCTCAAACAGCTTGTTTTGGGGGCTCATTACCTACCCTAAAAAAACAGGTCCATTACAGGTATACAGGTGTTAAATGAAGGGAAAAAAATCCCTTTGGTTCTTATGGAAATGAATATGCTTATTGGCATACGTAACCAACAGTTGACTGCTGCCTTCTAGGTCCCACCTCCTAATTAGGTTATTGAACCCAGCTCAGGAAATGGCTTTTTAGCAGCATCTCCCCTCTCAGGGTAACACCAACCACTCTTTTTCTTAGGACGTCCTTCTTGGGGGCTAGTAAGGGAATGAGAGTCTATAGTCATGCCTATGGATTCTGATTCTGTCTGTGGTTCTTGAGGTCATTTTTTCTTAGTCCTCTACTGCTCCTTGTCTGGCCGCTCTCCTAAAGCTTCCCATATTTCTCTGCCGGCAAGGCCTCTCAGCAGTATCCCCTCTTGCTACCACAGCGCTGAGTCCCAAATTCTTGTCAACATGATCCCTTGGGTTTGGCTCCTCTGGTAGGCTCTCCCATTTGCAGGCAGCTCTTACTGCAGCACACTGCCTGTTGTCAGAGAATATCCCACCTCTGTCCTCTTCCTCTGACCTCAGTCACACAGCTCAAGTTGGAAGGGACCTAGAAACATCATCTGGTTGAATCTTTCATGGAAAAGGCAGCCTAGATGAGATTCTCTAGCACCTAGACAGCTTCTTTGTCTTCAATCCAGCAGTCAGCACGTGCAGTGGGAACAGACTGGCCCTCAAAGGGCCACCCTGCTACACATGGATGCTTCACTCACGGTAAGTTTAAGCTTAAACTCCATGCAAGCTGTCTCTGCCCAGAATTCAAGACTCCTGTCCCCACAATATACCTTAATATCCTTTAGAACTACAGGGTCTGTTCTGATTCATTCAGCATTTTTAAACTTTTTCAGTCAAATTAACATGTTCCCTGAACTTTTCATTAGCTTCATTACAAATGAAGCTCTCCTTGCTGCCTGATGACAGCTGCTACTTCTGTTTCCACTGAATCCCTTTGGTACAGTGCTTTGGCTCTACTTCAAGACCACATTCTCTGGTTCTCATTAGTTTTTGGACTGGGAACATCTCCGGCTCACAGTACCATCAGCATTGCTCCTTACACCTCATTTTTCTCTTGCCTGAGACAGCTGCGGTTCTGGTTTTCTTGTTAGTGGTACAGTTTTCTATCTTGGGGCTTTTATTCATTCACCTCTTGTTCAGTTTCTTGTAGTAGGAGAGTCATAAAGCATCTTCTTTGTCCTTCTCAGCAGCCTCACCATATGTTTTTGAATCCTCCAGACATCTTCCAGTTTGTGCGCGTGGGATGAGAAGTTCTGAAATGATGGTATGGGTATGTCTTCCCTCATCCCCTTCTTCCTTTTTTCATCTTTTCTTTTTATTTTTTTAGCAAAACCTGAGCTCTCCAGTATGCTCTATATTTCCAATTCAGTTTTGGATATTGGATAAATTCATTTGCCCATGAATACAATGGAAACCATTTGGGAGATGTCTTAGTGATAGATACACTGCTATAACAAGGGTTGAGCAGCTGCCTACAGATCAAAGTGAAGAGGCCTCACAAATAAGAGAGAGTTTGGCTCTTTTTATAGAACGTCTGAAGACTTATGGTTATGACATCTCACTCCACCACTGGTGGCATTCCTTCTTTGAAGGCTCTTATTAGACCCTAATTGAATAATTAGGTTTCTCCAATTGTCTCTTCAGGAGCTTCAGTTTTATTAGGATGAAAATAGATCCTCATATTTAGGGTCCCTAAGAACTCACGTTCCCTATTATTATTCTTCAACCTGGCCCTGAAACATTTAGGCAGCCGTTTTGCAGATGATTATTCCATTTTTGACAGCCTCCTGTTACGTACGCGAATTGACATCAGTGAAAGTATTTTTATCTGGATATTGAGATTTCTGGGAGAATGAGCAGATAGTTAGGTAGAACATACTAATTAATGGATGTGAACTCCCTGCAAATTATACTTTTTTTAACCAGTTGAGAAGATGGCCCTATATATTTGCAGTTTGTCCAATACAGAAATTGTAAGATGTATGCTCACTAAGATAAAATTAATTTACTTATTAGGATATTAAACTTACTTGCATGTAGGAAAACCTTTACCTACTCTTCAGTGCTAAGTAAAAAGAATACATACTTTGTTGAATATGTACAGAGTTTTATTTCAAACCCTTCTAATGACTACCGAGTTAATGGATGTTCCTTCTATAATGTATGAAAGCTACATGAAATAAACTACAATAAATTACTGAAATGCTTTACTTTGATATCTTGTCACCTCATGGCTGCAAAATCCATTTTAAAAAGCTGCTGATTACACTCAGAAACGTTACCTCCTGCACATCAGGAAACATCACTATATCCCAATGAAATCTTCCCACACCAATCTGCTAATTACAAGAAAAACAGCAAGACTGAAATATTTCTCCAGTATCTACAAAAATCCCCAATTGTAATCGACATGAGAATGAGACAGTAAAAGCCAGCTGGTAACCTTTAATACATCTTTTAGGCCACTGATAGGCTTTCATACTAATAACCACTTAAACATTTTGAAACCGCTTCTGAAAACTCCTACCCGTTCTTCAATCAATCAATTACCACTAAGCAGTGATTGGTGTTGCCCTACATAGCTAATTATCTTCTATTTGCAGCTCTTTAAGATTAAACTTTTAAACCCACCATTTGTTAGACTGATTATATGATAATGAACTTATTAATATTGCTAAAATGAACATTTGTCTACATTAATCCTATCACAGAAAACAAATAAGCAAGCAAAACCCAACACTCTTCCAAGCAGATAGATACACTGATTAACTCTAATCCATTAATTTGATTGCAATAATTTCCTTCAGTGATCAGCAATACAACCATCCCCATCTTATTATTGGTCAGTAAGGCGGCATGTCGTGCCTAGAAGCTGTTAGCCAAATGCAATAGTTACTACGAGAAATGTGAACTAGCATGAACAGCTAGAAATGGCATGAATGAGATAGCACAACTTTTTCTTCTGGATGAAAGGCAGATTCTCCTGACTTTATTCAAATTAAATGATGTCCTGACTAGTGGAAGTCAGTAAACATTTGCCCTCATTGAGCCCAGCCAGCAAGCTAGCAAAATGATGTGAAAGCAGCAGGCTTCATCTCTGACTTCACCATGCTTGCTTCTTCTCACAATCTCTTGCACCAGATTATGAATTGTGAATCATACAGGCTACACTGCAAGACATACTGACTCTGGATTTACCCTGAATTTTATATGAGTTCTGTATTTGAGGGTGATGAATCCAGAATATGGACGAGTTGAGAAAAAGCACACAATCCAGGCCAGAATGTGCATGTGCACACAAGGACAAAATAGAAAAAGAGACAAGCTAAGGCAGGAGAAATTAACTGAGGAGTAAGTTCATTACAATGGGGTATGAGGAGGCAAGGGAAAAGAGGAGAGAAGATGAAGCAGCAAGAAGGGATAAAAGCAGTTACCTCTGAAGTCATCCAGAGACAGCCAGAAGATTAGTTATGGCAAGACACCAGAACCATGGGGTAAGTTGTCTTGGCAGAGAGAGTATCTGTCACCCGAAAATACAAGCTTTTGAGGAGATAGAATGTAAGATGCGGACACTCAGAAAAAGTTGAAAAAAATAAACATGGATCCCCAAGACACCAGAGATTAATGTGACTGTTATTTACAGGGAAAAAAATGAACTGATTCCCAGGAGAACAGATCTAGGACAGCTTTACAAATAAGAAGTCTAAAAACTTTGCTATGCTAGGGTATACTGGAAATACATTTGAATAAAATGTTCTGAGAAAATAAAGAACTGAATCAAAGAAACGTGGTCTTGAGGTACTAGGAAAAACAAGCACAAAACTAAGCTACCTGTGAAAGGATCCTTTCAAGGATATGTATCCTTCTAGTGCTATGGTTGGTAATGACAACAATGGTTTACAGGAATGCTAAAATCCTTTGGCTGCAAATGAAAGTGTGAACTGTGACTGCCAGAACTATAATGCAGGATGAGATCTGCAAAACACGAAGAAGGTATTTCTAATAGAAAATTTCCAGGGTTTTTTTTGCACCCCCCCCCCCCCCCAACAATTTGGGAGTAAGCATTCAGTTCCAGTTTGGTTTTTATTTAGCTATAGTAAAAAAAGGCTTTTAAGACGTTACAAGGCGGGGGGGGGGGGGGGGGCATGATAGAGAGAGAGAATAAGTCAGAAAAATGAATACCATTTTTGGACTGAAAAATCTTGGAGAGACAATACTAAATATTTCTTCAGGTTTGTGGTATATGCAATAAAAGTGAGGTCGAGTAAAACAACTGATCATGTGCTGATGATCAAAAAAATTCATCCCCTAGAACTAATATGGCATTGATTTATTTAAAATGACTGTAAGAAAATTACATACCCATAACAGACTTCAATTCTTAGGTCACTGACAGTGGCAGGATACCCCTGCTGAACAAAAGATTATGAGGATCAAATTGATTTTTGCTAGGCATGATACAACTGACATGGCATCTGTGGAGCCTAGAGAGTGGAGCACATGCTGCCTGCAGTGAAGTCTGCATTTAGATGTCGTAGCACATAGTTCTCATTATTTCTAATCTACCAATTTAGCTAAAAAAGGATTGAAATATGAAAGTTCTTAATAACAAAAGAAGAGTGATTCTGACCGTTGATACTTTACCCTGCAAATTGCAGAATAGTAAAAAGAAAGCAAAAATGCTTTCAGACATTATGTGCAAGTAAACCCGAGTTACAAAGTCTGTATTGATGTAATTTGCTGCTGAAGAATTTAAGGATTTGCAGCAGCATATATGGATAGAGAATGGTAAAGGAGAAAGCAACAGGACATAAGAGTTTCAAAAGATGCCATGAGTCTGTGAACATGATCCATGGTTCCAAACAGTAACTTTGTCCAGAGCTCTCCCTAGAGGCTGGGGATTGTCCCCCAGCAGGGTGTGCATTTATGAATACTTGAACCATGCTTTTTCTGCTTCCAGAGGGAGGGAGATAAGGGATGAGTTTGTCATTTTGCCTGAAATGAAAACAGACTGAGCAAGTGGACTTCTACTATACAACTGCAGTGCTGACACTTTAAGGGGGTTTTACAAATTAGAATGTCTCTATAAGGCACTTCCAAAACTGGCTAAGTATTGCTGGAAAGCTACTCAATAGCTACTCAATCGGCTACATGTATTTAGAACTGCATATTACAACAATTTGTGGAGAATTTTTATTATTAAGAATTGACTGGAATGGATCTGTGATAAATGCATTAAATTTCTGCTGCTACCTAAGTATTGCAACTTGACAGAGTAAGACTTTGTGATTGATGGTAAACAGGTGCTACTTGGATATTGCCCTTACTACAAACTAAAATTTTATTTTAAACAGAAGAGGCTTATTGTGTTGTCTTCACCGGCTATTATGAAAATACACACATATACACACCCCCTCCAACTCACAGACAGCTACACAGATATTCCTCTGAATTCTGATTCTGGAACGCGCATAGCCTTTGTAAGGTAAAAAACTGAGCAAGCAGAGAAGCAACTGCTACAAGTGATATAAGCACTGTGTACTGAGATACGAACTGCATCAATTCATTTGGTATAATACTAGGTCAAAACAACTGAATTTTTAAGGATGCTCGACTAAATGTATTTAATCTAATTTCTATGTATTGCTGACTTCAAAGGCAAATGCATCATTATTGTTATTCTGTCATTTAGACCTAGAGTTCCAATGAAGCAACCTTGTGAACTTTATAATTTGGTAGTAGCCTTAGCGATTTTATTTCCAGCAGAAATTCTAAATTGAGATTGTCCTTCCTTTCATGATGAACCTTTTCAATTTTTAATTTTCTTGGGTTTTTTTCTAGAATATTTAAGGATATGATGACAGTGCCTATACATTTCCCTAAAGGTTTGGTTTGAAACATTTTGTATTCCATCTCTATTGAAATGATTTACTGTCAGAATCAAAAAATTCACAACCCCAATCTGGAGCTGCAGCCTAATAATTCTTTCATACAGAAGATGTAACGTCTTTTTGCTTACATCCAATGTGGCACTCAAAATACATTCAAGATGATTTATGTACATAATACACATCAATATGTAGAATATGTCTCTTTAATTTCTTGTGAAACAATATCCTCTTGTAAATATTTTAATTTTGAGAACATTTTAGTTGGTTCAATAGAAGTCAAGACATGATTTAACGTTGTTCTACATGTTTATCATGTAAACACTACTGCACTGATTTATCTTGAAATTCAGAATGCCTGTTATAACTTGGGTTATTGCAATGCTTTTTCTAGGGCTCTTCGTATCAAACAGTTGTTCATGGACTATATTTGGACAGCTCTTACTGTATTATTTTACGATGATTCAACTGTCAATTTTTAGACTGTCAAAGTGTTAAGCTTTATTGCATATTGTTAAAGAGAGTCTCTTCCAGCAGTGATTTATTTTTTTTAACTGTCTCCCACTTTTGTACATTCTTACATTAATTTGCTAGTGGAGTAATAATCCACACTATTTTTCATGTTGTTGTGATTAAAAATATTTTAAAATTATGTTGACTTAAAGAGCTGTCAAATTACTGAGTCCATAGCTGGTCAGAATATAGATTGGCTTTTCTAATGTGCTGTAGCTTGCATCCATTACTTGATGAAATGCAAATAGAACTAGCAAAATAGGCAGCCAAGGTTTATTATTTCATGCTGAAATTTTTCCCAGACCTGCAAAAATCAACAGAGACACTCCTATTGATATTGATTTCACTGGGACAAACATTTTTTTCCTCCTAGGAAGCAACTGTGATGAATACGTGGGTATCTTGTATTCATCTTTTTCTCACTTTATATTTCACGCTGCATAAAACTTCATTAAAGAAATCTCCATCCTTCCAGCAGTAAAGAATTAGGCAAAATATTCTTTCAAGTCCATTCCTCCTATCAATGCCTCTGTGATCATGAAGGAGGTTGGGGACTATCCAAAAAGGCAGGACTAAAGAATGTGCTTCTCACCTTCCCCATCATAAACACAATCAGATTCAGTATGCTTAAGAAGGGCACAGACAGGAGTGCAGCAGCAGAAAGGATAAAGCCATTGCTCTTTGCCTTCTGAGGGGGAATAACCTTCCTGGGGAATAACATAAGCAGAAACATTTGAGATGCTGTCATGGGATAGCAGGAGAAAAAGGCTAGGGTTGTTTGGCATAAAGAAATCATGGCAGAAGGATTTTTGCATAGATAAAATGCACACCAAGGAAGAAGCTATGCCTAACATCAATGTATTCCAAAACCTGCAAGTTGTTGGGAAGGAAAACTCTCTAGCAGTGCCGTCAGCTTAGGTCACATAGTAGGAAGGAGCTTGCAGGTTTCTGTGGCTTGTACTCTAGTCTGCGAGTCCCCTTGCTATCCAAAGTTAGCACAGACACACAATGGATAACTTCTTTAGGATTCAGAATTCTGCTGCACTAGATTAAAAACATGATACAACTTGTCAAATCCTTTGCGATGCTGGAAAGGTCAGGGCAAGTAATGTTTTTTATTAAATATCTTCCTATATAAGGACAATCACAGTGTGTGGAAAAAAGAAGTCCCTGTGTATAAGTCAATTTTAACTACCTTATGAAACTGTATTACTTTAAAATAAATAATTATACTTGAGATTGGCCTCAGTTTGTCAGAAGATGATGTCAACCAAAACATTACGATGCAGATTTATTTCTTCTCTTAAGAAACAAATTATTTTATAATTTTTTTTCTCCCATGTCACCTTTCCCTCCTCTGGAAATCTCTCTCTCTCTGCAACATCTGTAATTAATATATGACTCTTCAGGTCAAAATATTTTCAAACATGAATGCATAAAGTTAGGCACTTAAATCTATATTTGTAAATCTGAAAAAAGAATACCTTGACTTCAAAAGGATCTGAATATGCATATTGCAGTTCCCTTTATTTCCAGTTCCCTTTATTTCCAGAAATGGGTCTGCTTTTCAGTCACGTACCTGCGATTTAGAAGCTCAAATTTAGGTACTGACAAGGCATAATGTGACACACCACAGCTTTCTTCAGTGAATATGAAACTTGAACTCACAAATAAAACTGCTGTCTTGATTCACAATAGAATAGGTTGATTTGCCAAGAGATACGCTACAGCTACTCTTCCGTTCTGATAAAATCAGAAGTATGTAACTTTTAGCAAAGTTGGAGAATACACTGGCATGAAAACATTTCTTGCTACAGGCAGAATAATTTTACTTTTGGCAGGTTTACAGAAAAGCAAGTCAGTTACATTTTCACCTCAGGTGGTTTGTGGTATCAAAAAGGCAGTTCTTGCAGATGGAAAACTGTCATTACATGAGGACAAGCTGTTTGCTGGGGGAAATGGAAATATTTTGCTCTCTGTCAAACCTGTGAATACTGGAGAGAAAAATCTGTTTTCATATAGGAATACTCAAAACAGAAGCTGATAGTTTACTGGAGTTCTACTTGACTGACAGAGTGGCTCACCAGACTGGTGACTGGCCAACTTGTGCTTCAGTTATTACACAAAGTTGCCATAAAATTTCAGTGAGGAATTGCATATACAAGAAAACAGTAGTGTGCACCTAGAAATTCTTTCAGATAGCCTCAAATAGATTTGGGGAGCTGAGCATCGGTGTGTGCCTCTGGAAATGGTAAGTCACCGAGTCAAAGACCCCCCACCACATCTCCCACAGGAAATGCACTAGTTGTCCACTCAGCATACTCTGGAGTACTTCATTCCTGCTGTAAACTGTCTACCATTAATGACCACTGATGTAGAAAGAACTATAAAGAGGGCATACAAACAGGTGGAGAGCTGCTAGAGAATAATGTGCAGCTCATTAGCTTTCCCCAGGCTTTCCATGGGGATGCAAAGCAAGGGTATGGAAGTACTGCCTGTTGCTACTGCGTGTTACCTATGTTTTTAATCAGTTGGAATTAATCAGTAGAAGGTGGAAAGCAGCAGAAGCAGAAAGTCTTCAATGGTGGATCTGAGGGCGTCTTTGAAAGGTGTCTCTAATACCACCTTAACAGGGCAGAGTCATCAGATCCCAGATCTACACAGATGAAGGTTGCAAACCCCAGAATTTAGCACAATTGTATACAAATCAGACAATTTATCATGGGAAATTGATCCCACCTGGAAATCTTGGACTTCTCAGCAAAAATTCAGACTTAAAGCTAAATAAAATGCAAGATACCCCAGCAGTATATTCAATTAAAATGGATTTATTTACATTGGACTGAACCAATATTTCTGAAATTTTTCAAAAATTGGGTGTGCCTACCATATCAGCTTAATTCAGTTTTACTCTTTGCTCCTAGGCTCTGGTCTTATCATCATCCACACTCCCCGCAGTCCCACCTGTGACAAAACCCACAGAGCCATTAGTTTATGCAGGGGTGGTAAGGATAAACCTCTGGGCCCACCAAACCGAACAGGTCTCCAACACTACCCCAATAATCCCTGCATTCCTGTACGTCCACACACATCTTCCTGCACCAGCAAGTGAAACATACCTTGACAAAGCTGTAAGACCACTTCCGCTGAGACACAGCAGCATTATCATTATTTTATATGATGGACTAGAACGCCAAAAAGCAAATTAAATTGACTTTTGTCAGGGCACTGACTCAGGCCCATAGGATCTTACAGCAAGACCAGAGAAGACCAGTGTACTCCCATGTCTATCTGTTTGGACCTAGGCCAGAAGCGTAGTGGCCTCTGCAGGCCACCACAGGCTGCCTGACAATGCCAGCTGAGCTTTATAAAGCTCAAAGAGTGTACCTTCAGGCATTCACTGCACACAGAAAATGTGCTTTCACAATGCCATGCTGCACCAGATAGGTGTAGTACTGTTTAGGAGAGAGGGTGGATAAAGCAGCCTGGCACCTACCACCGCTTCTTCGTCTGCCTCTGCCTAGTATGCGAAGAGGAGAGTATAGGAAAC